>NC_138969.1:605000-1042500 GCF_055761805.1 Camellia sinensis | reverse complement strand
ATACTTATTTTTGTTCTTTTGTTCTCTTGTTAATATTTACGTAAGTTGAACGTACGATGGTCATATTGCTATGTTACGGTTTCTATATATATTTGACTGATGTAAAGTGGAGGAATAATGATTATTCAATATATATAAAATTTCTCTCTTCTCTCTTCTTCTTCTTCCTAAATCCCAACCCTAAACTCCATCTTTTTACATTCTAACTTGGTATCAGAGCAATCTACTCTTCATTAGAAAGGTTTCTACAGACTCTGGAGATCGATTTGAGGTGATCAAGAAGTGCTAATGTCATCAGCCGTACGATTACATTAGCATGACGTAAGCACTGTACAGATAGGTCCTCCACCCCTAGATTCGAATTATACTCCACAGATTTATGGTGATTTTTGTGAAATTTTTTTATCATCCCTGATATGAGTTTTCTATTTTCGAATGTTTTTCCTGTTTTTTGGTGTCAATCTACAAATCTGGATTTGGAACTATTTTTTGTTGAATCTACTTGCTGGAATCCTATCTCTGGGAGCCGAAAATCACTCCTTCGGTGTTATTTACTATTATTTTGCTGATTTACAACTGTTGGGTTGATGTTTGATTCGATTTTGGACTCTTTCTGGTACTATACATAGTCGGCAGTGTTATTTTTCAAAATCTACCTATTGAAACTTATCGTATAAGGGCTAAAAATTATCTAGCAAGGTCTGGTTGATCTTAAAGTGTTGATTTATGTTGGTGGGTTGGTGTTTTTGGTTGAATTTGAGTCCAAATCTATTTGGTACACATAGGTTCTCCACTCATGCCTCTGTAATCTTGGATTCTTGTTGATTAAACTAGTTCTAGTGGCTATACTCATGGTTGTAAGTGTTGATTGGTGTGGAAAATTCCTATTTGCAAGAATTCTGCTGCATTCATACTCTCGTGTTAAGTATTTTGTGTGATTGAGTGTCGTGGCTGAAATTAAGACCAAGGCAATGGCTGTGAGTAAAGATGATGGCATGCCCAAATCTATTACTACCAAGAAGTTGAATGGTGCCAATTATTTGGCTTGGGCTCATGCTGTAAAAATTTTCCTTCGTGGTAAGAAGAAATCCTGCTTTATTAGCGAACTCCCTCCTGCCACTGACGACAAAGCTTATGATGATTGGTGTAGTAAGGATTCCCGTGTTATGGGTTGGATCTGGCATAGCTTGGAACCACAGGTTGCTATTACCGTGGAATTTTGTGATACCTCTAAGGAAATCTGGGACTTCCCTGCTGAATCCTTTTCGAATCAGAGTAATGTCTCTCAGGTCTATGAGTTATATGAGCAGATTTTTGCTATGCGCCAATCTGGCCGGTCCCTTCCCGATTATTATAGTAGTTTCAAGACCTTGTTGGATCAGTTATTGCAGTATCGACCCCTTACTACTGATGTGAACAAACATAAGCAACATTGGGAGGAGTTTATGATGCATTCTTTAATCTCTGGCTTAGATCCTGAGTTGCAAGGGTTTAAGGATTAGATTCTTGCCAATGAGACTCTATCTTCTGCTGCCAATGCCTATTCTAGGCGGTTACGCTCTTCATTAGGACAAGCAGAATCCACCTCTGGGTCCTCTACTTTATCATCTTCTGCATTGGTTTCTAGTAGTGATGATCATAGGTCTACTCGTGGGGGTTTTCATGGTTCATCTGGTTCCCTGGGCTTATTCTCGTTCACAGAGTTCTCATGGAGGTGGTTCTCGTAATGGTGGCTCACTTGGTGGTTTCCATGGTGGAGGTAGTAGTGGACCTGGTTCTCGTACACATGGTGATCGCAAGTGTACTCATTGTGGCTCCCAAGGTCATACTAAACCTTGGTGTTGGCAGAAGTATGGCAAACCTGATCATGTCCATCAGGTTATGGATTTTCCATCCTCACAGTCTTCCTTGTTGTCCACTAGCTCTGATGCTTCTCCGGTTAATTCTCATGAAACACTCACTACTCAGATTAGTGAGCTTACCGCTCTTGTCCAGTCTCTCCGGCCTAGTCTACCTTCATCCTCTATTGCTACCATGGCGAGTTTAGGTAATATTGCATGGGTGGCTAAGTCCTCTTAGACTTGGCTCCTAGACTTTGGTGCTAGTTCCCATGTCTCTGGTAATTCCTCTCTTTTTGATACTCTTAGACCTGTTGATCATACCATTATACTTGCTTATAGATCTTCTCAACCTGTCTGTGGTCAAGGTCCTCTTCATCCCACTTCATCCTTTTCCATACCTTCTGGCCTTTATGTTCCTAAGTTTCCATTTAATTTACTTTCTGCTAGCCAATTGACTCAAGCTCTCCATTGTTCAATAACCTCTTCTCCTACTTCATGTGTTTTGTAGGACCTCCAGACCAAGAGGATAATTGGTTTGGGGAATGAGAAGGATGACTTATACTTTTTGGACACTAAGACCTCTCCTCATCCTCCATCTACTGTGTTGACTGCTACTGTCTCTCCTCTTCAGTGGCATTTTCGCTTGGGTCATCTCTTCTTGGCCAAGCTCAAGTCAGCTGTTCCTGGTTTGAGTCATGTTTCTCAGATTGAGTGTGAAGCCTGTCAATTTGGGAAGCATCATCATAGTTCTTTTCCTAGTCGTAGTGTTAGTCGTGTGTTTGATCGTTTCCTCCTGTCCATACAGATATTTGGGGTCCTTTTAGAACTCCCACTGTTAATGGTTTCTTTTATTTTGTTATTTTTGTGGATGACTACTCTCGGATGACTTGGTTGTTTTTAATGAAACAAAGATCTGATATGCCTTCCATCATCTCTAAGTTTTATAATGAAATCTTTACTCAATTTGGCAAACGTATCAAGATATTTCGGTCTAATAATACCTTAGAATATGTGCAATCTATTGTCACTACCTTTTGTGATACTCATGGTATTATCCATCAAACTAGCTGTTCTCATACATCCTCTCAAAATGGTGTTGCCGAGCAGAAACACTGCCATTTGTTAGATATTGCTCGCACACTGATGTTTAATATGCATGTCCCCAAACAATTTTGGGGCGATGCAGTTCTCACCGCTTGTTTGCTTATCAATCGCATGCCCTCTAGTGTTGTACACACATCTCCCTATTCTCTGTTATATCCCATAACATCTCCTTTTCCCTTGCCTCCTCGCATTTTTGGTTGTGTGGCCTTTGTCCATGTTCTTGACCCTGGTTTGGATAAGTTATCTCCTCGAGCACGCAAGTGTATGTTCTTAGGCTATTCTCGCACTCAAAAAGGGTATCGTTGTTATCATCTTGAGTCACGTCGCTACTTTGTTAGTGCTGATGTTACCTTTTTGAGTCTACTCCGTTTTTTTCTTCCTCTAGGCAACAGTTATCCACTAATCTTCTCTCTTATCGTGAGGGGGAGCCAGCCTTTCTCACTCTTACTCTTCCCTCTTATGCTCCTTCCACATCCACTTCTATATCCTCTCCCTCTTCTCTTGCTTCTACTCCTCCCTTGCAGGTTTATCAACGGTCTCAAGCTCATCGCATTGTGTCTTATGGCCCGACCAGTTCATCTCCTTCGTCTGAGGTCCCTGTTCTACCTGCTGATATGCCATCTGATGACCTTCCTATTGCACTCCGCAAAAGTAAATGAATTTGCACTCAACATCCTATTGCTAATTTCGTTTCTTATGATCGTCTTTCTCCTGGTCTTCACTCTTTTGCTTGTAGCTTGTCTAGTATTTCCATTCCCCACTCCTATCAGCAGGCTATGTCCATCTCTGGTTGGAAGCATGCCATAGATGAGGAAATGTATGCTCTTCATCAGAATCAGATGTGGGAACTTACCCCTCTGCCGTCTGGCAAATCTATTGTAAGTTGTCGTTGGATTTATACTGTTAAGTATCTTTCTGATGGAACTGTTGAGCGACTTAAAGCTCGCCTGGTAGCTAAAGGCTACACCCAAACCTATGGTGTTGATTACTTGGAAACCTTATCTCCTATGGCTCGTCTTAACTCTGGTCAGATTCTTCTCTCCGTTGCAGTTAGTCAATCTTGGCCTTTATATCAACTTGATATCAAGAATGCCTTTCTTCATGGTGATCTCCAAGAGGAGGTCTATATGGATCAGTCCCCTGGCTATGTTGTTCCCGGCCAAAAGCATCTTGTTTGTCGATTGCGAAAGGCCTTGTATGGCCTTAAGCAGTCCCCTCGTGCCTGGTTTGATCGCTTCAATACTGTTGTGCTTGCCTATGGATTTCACCGTTCCACCTTTAATCACTCTATTTCTATTTGCCACTCGTCTACTGGGAGTATTGTTCTTATTGTCTATGTAGATGACATCATCATTTCAGGGAGTGACTCCAATGATATTGCTGATTTGAAGCCATATTTAGGACAACAATTTCACACTAAAGACTTAGGCCTCTTGGGATTGAAGTTGTCCGCTCTTCTCAGGGCATGTTTCTTTCTCAACGGAAGTATGTTCTTGATCTTCTTACTGAGACTGGCCTCTTAGGCACTTGCCCCAGTGATGCTCCCATGGATTCTAGTGTCAAGCTTGATGGTGACACTGGAGACTTATTTCTCGATATTGGTTGTTATCGTCGGTTGGTTAGGAAGTTAATATATCTTACTGTCGCTCGTCCAGATATTACTTATGGCGTGGGTGTGATCAGTCAGTTTACGCATGCTCCCCGCCAACCCCATTTTGTGGCTGTGTGTCGTATCTTGCAATACTTGAAGAGTGTTCTAGGTCAGGGTTCACTCTATCGCCCATCTTCCTCTTTGTCTGTCACTGGTTTCAGTGATGCTGATTGGGCTGGTAATAAGGCTACCGACGTTCCACCTCGGGCTATTGTACTGTTGTTGGTGGTAATCTTGTTACTTGGCGTAGTAAGAAACAACTATTATTGCTCGTTCTAGTGCTGAGGCTGAATATCATGCCATGGCTCATACTGCTTCTAAGATGCTTTGGATTCAGTCTCTTCTCCAAGATTTTGGCTTTTCTGTTCCCACTCCTATGAGTATGTCTTGTGACAATCAAGCTGCTATCTTCATTGCCAATAATCCTGTGTTTCATGAACGCACCAAACATATAAAAGTTGATTTCCATTTTATTCGTGATCTCTTACTCCGCAAGCAACTTATGACTCCTTATGTTCGTTCTGTAGATCAATTTGGTGATATTCTAACCAAACCTTTGGCTTGGCCTTCGTTTCATCATTTATCCGTCAAGCTGGATATGTTCGATCTCTATGCTCCAACTTGAGGGGGGGTGTTAGAATACTTATTTTTGTTCTTTTATTCTCTTGTTAATATTGTTACGTTAGGGTTTCTATATATATTTGGCTGATGTAAAGTTAAGGAATAATGATTGTTCAATATATATAAAATTTCTCTATTCTCTCTTCTTCTATATTCTAACTTCATCAAACTTAAGTGGAAAAAGGCTTGTCGGAAATCTAGTGAAAGATTTTATTCATCCTTGATTTGATGAAAAATTGCTTTTCCTTTGATTTGATACAAGTTTGATGAAAGGATTAGACTTCATTTTCACCAAAATTTTTATCAAATTTCAATTTGATAAAGGATTTGGTGAAGGATTGGAGATTCTTTAAGAGCATCTCCAACGTTTACTCTTTTGTTCATCAAGTTTGAGTAAAAATTTGAGTAAAAGCTTCATCTAATATCGCACGTTCCAACGGAGTAATCTGAGATTTCATCAAACCACCAGTCATCCGGGAGGACGACAGGGGGATGTACGGCCAGTCGACCGGCCAGTGTAAATTTTTGAAAATCCTGAAACAAATTTTGCAAGGAGATGGTCAACCAAGGAGACAACCAGCCGAACATCTGGCTGGTCGTCCAATGCTCATGCCTACCTATAAAGCTAACAGCTATCTACAGTAATTTGATGAAAGACTCAAGCATCCTCAATTTGATGAAAGATCTGAGATATTTTGAATTTGATATTGGTTTGATGTTAACATTGTTGGAGCACAGTTTTTAATAGTTTTTAATCAAATTTAAATTTTATGAAAAATCTGATGAAGGATTGGAGATGATCTAAGGGAGTTGTTCTAAATTGAGTAAAGTCAAGAGTTCACAAATGCAAGTTACCGGCGAGATCTTGTCCGATAACAGCATGCAAGAATTTTCCTGGGACACCAGCATTAACATCATCCCTTCTTGCTTTAAGATACAAATTTAACCTGTTGATGCTGTCACATGATTCCACAATTTCTATTTGTGGCGAGTACCCATTGTAAAATGATGCCGCAGATGGTGGAAGTGGAATTCTGGAAAGATTTGTTACTCTCTTGTTTAGGCCATATGATCTTTCAATACTGGGCCTTGCCATTCCAGTTAGAAGCCGGCATTCTTCAGTTGCTTCACTGGCCGTTGGGCTGGACTCTTTTATTAACCCTTTTTCTTCCTCAAAGTCAATGCTCAAATCAATGCTTGGGGATAGAAATGGTGTTGTTTTGGGGATCTTTGACCATCTCCCCGATGAAGACTGACTGTAGGGTTCTAGAATAATGTCTGCGGGTGAATCTTTCGAAGGACTGTACAAGAACTTATTAGATATATCTGTAACAATGTTTCTGGATCTGTCACCAATATCTGATGCTGATCGAGAAATATTCCTGCTGCCTTTTTCTTGAAAATCAAATATAGTAGTCCTGTCCACCAAAGATGCGTTGCTTCTTCTTATACCATCAAAGAATGGGTTATCTCGTGCACGGATATATGGTTCCTGCAAACCAAAAGAAAACTGTATTTAAACAACAGTGATATCATGGCAGAAGCAAACTAATAACATTTTCTAAGGACAAGCTATACCCACATTTTTCCATAGATATTCACAATATGTATCATTTCTTACATGACAGGAAAGCAATGGACTATATAATCACTATTGATGACACAACGGGGATTGATTGACATCAACAAGAATCTGGTGAGGGTTCTGTAAAGTATGATGTGGTCTCATGGCCTCTGGAGGGAATAATGGTTTGTCCCTGAGAGAGTACAAGGCTTGATTAACGATGGGTACAGTGGCAGTGACACCAAAGCTTTAATCAAAGACGAGGCTCTGATACAAAGATGCAACACAGTGAAGCAAAAGCAGTAGGATAGAAGGGAGATAAACAAAGAGGGAGAAAAAAGCAAAGAAGAAGAATTAGAGAAAGAAAGGTGAGAGGGCGAAGAAAAAGATGATGAGGTAGAGAGAGGTCTGTAGAGAAAGGTAAGTCCAAAATCTTCAATTCTCAATCATACCCCAAAATTCTAAAGATTCAATACACACTGAGCCCTTTATATATAAGCATTTTTGTTAGAATTGTGTGATTCACAATTCGATTCATACGATTCAATGAGTTTCAATCAAAACAACTCAGCATATGTTGCAATCAAAACAATTTGAATCGTCTTGTTAAGTCGGAAATTAAGTGAATCAACATACACCAATCATGCATGGGACAAAGTAGTGCCTACTTTCATTTAAGATGCTAGGGATAGTGAATACTCGCACCTTCCCAACACTTTAGTCTGTAAAACCCAAGTGAACTCAATACGAGTTTCGATCAAAACAATTCGAATCATGTTGTTAAATTGAAAATTGAGTGAATCATGCAATTCACTGCAATTCATTATGTTATGACTCACTATTGTTCAGTTATGTTTTTGTTTGCACAATGTATGAAACCCATCATTTCTACTAATCTATCCAACAACAAACAAAAAAAAAAGAAGAAAAAAAGATATGAATTAGTTATATTGGCATACATAGTTTTTTATATGTGTATATATACAATTTAATTATATTGATATTTATTTTAATTTAATTTTTATATGTATGTACATATACAAAATTATATATATTATATTAAATCAAATGAATCTTATCATTTAATACTATTTGAGATTCATTATTTTAGCATACCGATTCATCATTCTATTCATAATTTGACAACAATGTATACAAGCATGTCAATAATGGCATTATTTATGAAAACAAGAGACAAAATCCTGAGAAAAATCTAAGAAATAAATCCAATTGCAATTGGATTATTTAAAAAGTATTAGCATAACAGGATCAATAAATTATTTTACACAAAGCATCAACTCAGTAAAAATCAGGTTTGCAACAGAAGGGGGATTAGAAACTAAAATTGCCCAGTCGTGCGTGCCTCGTATATTATCATCAGATACAATATACTACATTATTGGTACACATATAAGGGGGGAGAGAGAGAGAGAAGGAAAATCTGTAGTGATATCAGGGAGTACCTGGTGATTCTGAGGCAGAGAATTGGAGGGAGACCTCATGCTGGTTTTGTTGTTTGGGAATGGGAATGGGAATGGGAGGATGAGTTGGAGAGAGCGGAAAAACAGAGTGTTTTTCAGGAGAAGGACCAGACGGCAGAATCTGAAAGAGGACAAACATACAGCTCATATTTGAACACCACCTATTTCTTGGAGTCGTCTTCTTCTTCTTTGTGAAATCCGCCATTACAGCGACTCAAGCTGTCTCTGCCCCCTCTTTCTCTCTCTTCCTCTCTCTATTTCTCACCTCTTTTGAAACGCTTGTTTTTGGTCCTCTACTCCACTCTGTCTTATTCGGGGGCGCACTGCAACAGCTTCCTCTTTCCCTGCTTTTATCTTCTTCCCAGCACTTTTAAGAAAATTGTACGTTTTTATTTTTTGTATTTTTTTATTTTTATTAAATTTTTTTAATATTTTAAACAATTTTTTTAATATTTAAACATACTTAACATAAATATACTTAAAAAATAAAAAAAAATTAAAAAAAACCTTTAAAAAATTTACTAAATACCAAAAATATAAAAAAAAAAATACGAGAATGCAGTATATTTTTTATATTTTTATATATTTATTAATTTTTAAAAATATTTTTTCATAATTTTTTTATTTTTTAAATACATTTAAGTAAGGTGCATCAAAAAAATAAAAAAAAATGTTTAAAATTTTAAAAATATTTACTAAAGACAAAAAAAAATGAAAATCAAAAAACTCAAGTTTTAAAAAATTTAATTCAAAAAATTCAAACCAAACACATTTGTTTTCCAAAAAAATACTATGCGAGATGAGTCTCTGCATCCTCGGGTGCAACTCGGCAGACACAAATTCAAACTCACTCACGAATTTTCCCTTTTTTTATTTTTTTTTATTTTTTAAAGTAAATTACACTGTCAAGTCTTCAAGTTTACACTTCATACTGATTTTCCTCACATTTTGAAAACTACGCTCCGTTTGTTAAGCCTCTTAAATTATAATTTCATTAATTGATTTGAATGTGATATTTGTTTTAAGTTTTTAAATAATAATTTTATGTTCGTTTCTTAAAACTCAATTCAAAATATAATCATTATTTTTCAAAACTCATAACCAAACACATAATTCAAAACTCAATTTAAATCAATATTTTAAATATTTTAAAAATATTTTAATTTTGTTAAGATTTTAAATATTTTAATATTTAAATATGTTACGATTTTTTAAATTTTTTAATTTTTTGAATATTTTTAAATATTACGATTTTAATTTTTTAAATTTTAAAATATTTTATAAAAATAAATTCAAACTCTATTTTATACAAATATTTTTAAATATTTTAATTTTTTTGTTATGTATTTGGTTACGATTTGAGTGTAGAGTTGTGAAAGTAGTATAGAGTTTCGAATTATGTGTTTGGTTATGAGTTTTAAAAATAATTTCTTAATTGAGTTTTGTTTTATGTGTTTAGTTATGATTTGAGTGTAAAGTTGTTTTTAAATTTAAAATATTAAAAATTTAAATTATTTAAATTTTTTGTATATTTAAATTATTTAAATTTTTACGATTTAAATTTTTTGAATATTTATTTTAATTTTTTACTTATTAAATTTTTTAGATTATTTAAATTATTTAAATATTTATGATTTAAATTTTTTGAATATTTATTTTGAAAAAAAAATTGTTCCTTTTGTAGTATTTTCAATTAAAAAATTGATTAATGTTATTTTCTGTTAATAATAAAAAAATTTAATTGAATTTTAAAAATAGTTTGGTTATGAGTGTTGATCAGAATTTTCAATAATGTGAAAGTAGTCTGTTTTGTTATGAGTTATGACAATTTGAATTAAGTTTTGAAAACTCTTTTAAAAACTCATAACCAAACAAATTTTCTTACTTCACATGTCAAATCAAACTTTCAAAATTCAATTCCACACTCAATTCAACACTCTATTCAAAAATCATATCCAAACAAATTTCTTACACTCAAATTATAATTTTAAAACACACAAACTCAAAATATAATTCATATTCTCAAATCATAATTAGAAAATCTTATCAAACGGAACCTTTAACTCTCTCTCTCTAACTACAATCTCTCCTTGACATTTAGGCCAAGTTTGGGAAGACTAAATAAGTATACTTTTTGACTTTTCTTATATTATGTGTAGAAAAAGTAGAGAGGAGATGTTCATTGATGTGACCCAAAAAAGATAAAAAGATGAAATAAGTGCACTTTTTTAGTTTAGCCAAACTTGACCTTAGGCCTAGTTTGGGAAGACTAAATAAGTGCACTTTTTGACCTTTTTATGAAATATTGATTGGGTTTGGTTTGGTTTGGGTTTGAAGTGATGTGTTAGAGAGGTGATGTGACTTAAATAAGATGATGTGACTTAAATAGGATAGTGATTTTTTAACTTTTTATCTTTTTTCAATCATGTCAAACTTGACCTTAATATTAGATTACAGACTACCCTATGCTTAGTCAACTAAGTGATTTTTGTTAGGTTAGCTGTTTTTTTTTTTTAATTACCAATTTTACTGTTTCTTTACTTCCCTCCTTTTTATATTTGTTTTTATTTCTTTTCATACAAACAACGCATTGCCCCATCACCACCTAACAAATCAAAGCAGGCTTTCATGTTCAAAGAAAATTACTTCTTTGAATCAATTAATTATACATGTAATGCGCATAAGATTTTCGGTGCAATAACTCAATGCAAAATAACTAATGCAAAAATCCAAAAACAAATAGTATAATCAACCCCCAATCAACGATATATAGATACCCACAAGAAACAACAAATAAAATAGCGTCGAAATTTCAACATAACACATAACAATGAAGTAAATGGCTATAATTATGAACTGGGCATTTTCACACAACACTAAAGGGTTGTTTGGGGTGTCTTAAATAAGTGTACTTTTTGTCTTTTTAGACTAAAAAGTTGAGGTTGAAAATATGAATGTTTGGGTTAACTTTTTGACTTTTTATGGAAAAATGTGTAATAAAAAATTATAAAAATTGATTTGTAGGGAAAAATTAGAATTGAGAGTTGTGCAGCCGTAATTGTTGACTTTTGGTGAATAGTGATAACTTTTTAACTTTTTGAGTAACTTTTTGACTTTTTGACTTTTTGAGGTGTTCCCAAACTTGGCCTAAAAATGATTATAATGCACCAACATTACATCAACAATGCTATCCTCAATCTCTAAAGAAACCCACCAAGCCCAATCACATAGCATATTGATTAGTCATAGAAACCCTCCAACCTCCAATGGTTCATACTGTATGGATGTGTTTCCAAGAGAATAGGATGAGTGGAATTAGGCATTGCCAAAATTCTTCGAAGACCCAATTTATTTACTTCAAAACATATTAACCCTAAAACAACGAAATAATCAGAAGATGATGGAGCAGAGTCAAATTTCGTCGTCTACGACTTGGTTGCGTCGGACGATGAGATAGACTTTGTCGATAATCGCTACAGTAAACACTTGACAAAGCTTCATTATCTCATTTATGGATGCCGGCATGATGGTGTAGTTAAGGATTTGGTGGCAATGGGTTCAGTGATTGGGATAGAGACATTCACAGAGTAGTGAGTTTCGATGGGTTATAGCGGAAGATGTGAAAAATGAAAGAGGTGAGTTATGGAGGATGGTTTGAGAGAGGGATGAGAGAGAGCGGTGAAAGTCATATGGGAAGAAAGGTTTGTTATTATTTGAGGTAATTTGATAACTTTCCTTTTAAAGTGTGAGGCTATTAAAGTAATTTTTTATTTTTTATTAACCCAGTTAAATACCCTAGACTGACAAGGGGTGCAGTGTAATTTTTGAAAGGTGGAGGCATTTGTATTAAACTCAAACCTCAGGAGCTGTCAGTATAATTTATTTTTGTTTTTATTTTTATTTTTATGTTTTTTTGGAAGATTTGGCTGCATATTTTTCAATTTAGTACCAACTTAGCAGAAGTTTATTATTTTAAATTAAAAAAATTTAGCTCAGCTTTGGCAAAGACACGTGACACTGCACCCATATGTTCTGTTGGAAAACTAACTCTTTAAAATTGATTATTTGATTTTGTTCTATCTTTAACTGGGAAATTGATTTTTGAACTGAATTATTCTAAATTAAAAATTCAAAAATTAAGTGTGTAAAAATAAAAACTCCCAAAATTAAATAAATAAATATATAAAAATATTAATTATATATTTTTTAAAATTTATATATTATATTTATTATATTTACATAAATAATATAACACAAAACTAATCATTTGTTTTACTAACTCGAAAATGACAAAGACTACTTGTAATAACATAGTCATCCCTCGATTCTTAATTTTTTTTATTTTCTACCTCCCTTTTATTATAAAAATAATATTAATAAAATTAGATAACTTAAACAAATTTTATTTAGCAGTTATAAACAAAACAAAAAGAGTTATACTATGATCCCAAATAAATTATCAGATTTTATATCAAACTTGGATGTGAGATCCATACATATATAATTTGTATGAGTCTCACACCCATATAAGAGATTTAGTAATTTATTTACAAAAATCAACGCTCCAAGTTTGTACGTAATTTCTATCGAGTTGCACTCCTATCTCAGTCCCATTTTGAGCACCCAAGTAGGGGAAAAAGTAAATACAACGATAGTGATCATTCATGAGTTCTCCCAATTATAAATTAACTCCGTCATGTATATAGGTAACAGTTACAAAATTACAATGAATTAAGTAATTTAATTTGAATATAAAAATTATTGTCCATATGCAGTTTTATAATTTTGATTTAAAATATTTTATTTATAAAGATAAATTTTTACAAAATGCCCAAACTATCCAGAATATATATAAGGTATAGAATTATATTTCTTAAATCAAACTAAACCCTCTGTTGCGCTCTCTCTCTCTGTGGTCTCTTGCTCACTCTCTCTCTCTGCCAACTGCCACCACCGACTGACCACTACTTTCGTTGTCGTAGATCTGCCGTCGTTGCCTCATCTCTCTCTTCTTCCACATCGCGCTCTCTCTCCTCTTCACAACCACCGTCGCTGAAATCCTGCTCTAACAGCCACTCCACCATCCTCTCCGATTCTCCAAGATCCTCTCAGATCGAGCTCTTCGTTACCAGATCATCGTTAACGAAGACAAGGTCGCCTTTAAGGTCAAGAAAGTCGCCGGCACCAACGCCTTTGACGGCAGTGAAAGGCGACGGAGCTTGGCCCTCGACTTTTTCCTCGGCGTTTTCATCTTCTCCGTCTAAGCGCCCTTCGAAGCTGCCAATTTCTTCGGCGAGCCCTTACACCTAGCCTACTGTGCGTACCGGATTCCGCACTAGATGAAAGTGGATTGGGGCTCGGGGCTCCGCACTTGGTTGGACTATCCAGGGACTGAGGTTCCTGCCACGAGGAGCATCGTTAGAGCTGCCCGGCCGGGGTTGGCCGGATAACCCCTCCGGTGTGGGAATTAGTAATCGGGGAGAGAATGTATATCAAGTTGAGCTTGTAGTTTTACTTGGAATTGTTCAGTTACCTTCAATGTGAAGTTCATGTTGTATATATAGTGTTCCTTGCTTGCTTCTCAAGGTGGGTTCATGGAGTTTGGATGCTGCCAGGTGTCCTTTTAGCATTGCTCAAGATGGGGGACCACCTGGTAGTTGTCATTGAATGCATATACCCATTGTAGCCATACTGATAACAAACCACATTCCTTTGATTCAACAACTTTCGTGATTCTAGGTGTAGGGAACCAGCTGAGGTGGCAACTTGTACATGCACACATTCACAACTTCCACATTTTCTTGCGGGATTTCCTCAGCTCGGTACCGCTATGCCTCAGCTCGGCATCATTATGCCTTGTCTCGGCCTTTTACAGGATCATTCATGGAGATGGGCTGATCCATTCGAATATCTTTGTATGGGCTCGGCCTGTTTTCTGCTCGGCCTATTTTCTGCTCGGCCCATAGGTTCAGTCTCGCAGCTCGACCCAGCCCAGCACCACGGCTAGACTAGCCTTTTGTCACGACCCAAACCCGCTTCTATAGGTTTAGCACCGTAACTGGCTAGTAATCCGAGATTACCGAAGGCCTGCTTAACAGTAATACAGTAAAACAGAGTACAAAGGCCTGGCGAAAGCCAATACAGTAAATAAACAATGTCTAATGAGCTGTGACAGTCTGTATGCAAAAGACTTCTTCATACATATATGCAGTAAGTGACAAATAGTATGTACATATCTACAATCATTCAGTTCAGGGACCTAATTGCTATTAAATAGTACGGTAACAGTCTACAGTTTACAAAACAGAACAGAAGAGGGAAAACTAAAACACCCCATAGCCTTAGCTTGACAGGCTAGGAACCTCGCAGTGAGGCACATAGGTTGGCTTGACAAAACTAGAGCTTAACCCCGACGCTTCTAGCCGCGGTCTGGTGCCTGTACACCTACATATATATATGAGCAGTAAGCTAAAGCCCAGTGAATAACATAATGCGTAAAGAGGTTAAAAATGAATGTCCTTACAGTAATGAAAACAGTTCATTAAATCAGTATTTCAGTCATTCAGTCATATGTGGTACATCCATTGGCATAACAGGACAGTAAACGGTAGGTCTTAAAAGACCGAACAGTAAATGATGACCATCAATCAGTAAACAGTAGTGGTTCCAATAAGGGAACCGACAGAGATCTCTATAACAGTAACAGTAAACAGTAGTTGCTAAGGATGCCACAATACAATTCAGAATATAGGACATACATTCATTCAATTAACAATATCAGTTCAGAAAACAGTACAGTTCAATTGTTCAGAAGATAATCCTTTTGAACATATCTTTACACAATTGTTACTCACAGAGTTCTGGGCTACAGTAAAGCTAGAGCGCATCCCCAGTCGCCAACCCTACACAGTTTACAGATTGAACACACACTAAGCTACACAGTTGAGAAAATAATAACTTAATCCCTAATTTGCCTCGGTGTGGTTCTACATCTATATCCTCATTAAGATGCCTTAAACTAGGCCTAATAATGCCTAGGATGAGATGAGGATGCAAAGATGCACTTTAAAATCATTTTTAGAATTTTCAGAAAACAGGGGTCACGCTCGAGCGTAGGTTACTCCGCTCGAGTGGACATGCAGACAAAGGTTTCCGCTCGAGCGTATAATTACCCGCTCGAGCGTTCTGCAAAACAGTCAAAAGTGCTGGATAGGTGAAAATCACGCTCGATTGGGCGCTCGACACCTGCTCGAGCATAAGACACAATGTCCCGCTCGAGCGTCAATTATTCCGCTCAAGCGGACTTCAAAACAGTGCAAAGTACTGGGAGCACGAATTTCACGCTCGAGCGCCAGTCACCCCGCTCGAGCATGAGTTCAAAATTTGGAATTTCCAGATTTGAACCTCAAGCTCAAATTCAACTTTTAAAACATAAATTTCGATCCTCTTGGGCTAGTTTGCTGGAAAACACATCAAAACTCATAGTTTAACATGATTCAAAGCTCAATTGTAAAATCAAAGCCCCCAAAGGAAGATCAATTCAACTCAATTCAAACCAAAACTCAAGAACATAACTTCAATTGAACATGCATGAGTTTAAACCAATTCAAGGCTTCCAATACTTGCTCTAATGAGCCAATTCCTTCAAAACCAAGATGAGTTCATGGTCCAATGCAAAAATATGAACATGCATGTACCAAATTCTATGTATTCAACCTCAAAATACTAGGATATAAGCATGCATGCATGATTTATGCTACAATTCAACACATTAAGCCAATTCTAGACTCAAATCACTAGAGGCTCAAGAAGCATGCAAGAATCAACTCAAATACACAAATGAGAGGGTGAAACACCAACCTTAAATCTTTAAACTCAAGAATATAAGCTCAATTTTGCAATCCTCTCTTCAATTCTTTCAATTTCAAGCAAGCCACCAATTTGAATTCAATTCTCTCACTCTCTCTCTCTCGGTCGGTTGTGCCTCTCAAAATGGCTGAAGAAGATGTTTTGTCGAAGTGTGATAAGGCTCCAACCAAGGTTTTGATAGTGGCCCACTATAATGGCAAGGTTGCAAATAATGCAACTTGTGGGATTAAGCTCATTTTAATCTAATTAAATCATACCAAATCACATTTCAGATAAATACACCATAAATTCGCATAAATTCTATTGATCATAAAACACTAATCGATTTCGGGTTCGGCCGCCGATAAGGCCTTCAATTTGCAATTTAACCATAAAAATATGAATAGATAATCGGACAGTCAAACAGATAGATAGTGCATTTAAACGGATACAGTCAATCAATCAGTTTCAGATTTCAGTCAGTCAGTTCAGTATTTCAATCAGTTCAATTACTTTTCATAATCAGTCTCAGTTTAGCAGTAATCGGTAGTTTAACGGTAAACAGTGGTGAGGGTTGTTACACCTTTCCACTGCGGGTTGGGCCCAAGTGCTTAAGGACCTGGGTGGACTGTTGATCATGAAGTTGGGCTCAATTGGTTTGCCCAGATACTCCTCCAACCCGCTTGGATTCGGACTTCAGTGGATTGGGCCAGCCCAAGTCTTGGACCCGACCCATTTCACATTTAGCCCCTTCATTTGCCCCTTAGCTCGCGCTAAGGTTCTCCTTGGGGGGAGCTATTGCTCTGCTTCCCAAACGTCGCATCGTTTCGATTTTCCCCAGTTCGGCCTTGGTGACGGTTCAATCCTGACACACAATCCCTGCATGCATCCTTTCATGGTGACACGTGGCGATGTGAGATAGGTGTGCAGAGGTAGTGCGTTAATTCCATATTGAAGGTCGTGCTCTGTGTACCTGCGCACCGGCTAGTGCAATTAATGCTCTGGCTGTCGATACAAATCCCTTCGTCTACTTTTTTGTTCCTCTAGAGAGTTTCAAAGAGAGAGAAAGAACACTTCTCGTTCCTTTGAACCAGTCTCGTTGGTGCCCTGCTTAGACTTTTTCGCTGCTGATCTTGTTCTGCAACCACTGTTCTAATCTCTGTAAGTCCTCTTGTAATTCTTCTTCTCTTGCCTCTTTTTATCTTATTCATCTTGTTTGGCCCACTCACTGTCTGTGTTCCATACTCTGTTATCTGAGTCTTATCTCTATCCCCTTAGGTTTGTTAAATGGGAAAGTTTCGTTCACTGGTTGATACCCCCGAGGCCATGGCTATGTTCCACCTGGACTATAATATTTCCAACGACGTTACGCTTTCGTTGGCGAAAGTAGACGCCAAGCGTATGGGCACGAGGAATACCGTTATTTTTCCTATCGCGCGCCATAGTCGAGGGAGGGGTTCGGTTTCCTCTTGACCTGTTGGTACGCCGGTTTCTGCATCAAGTCCAGTTAACTCCAATGCAAGTATCTGTGAACCTTTTTCGTGTTGTTTGCGGCGTATCTGCTCTCAATAGATGATTGGGTTTGAACCATGACATATGGGATATCTTAGGTTGTTATACTCTTTCTCATAACAAAGACCACAACATATATTACTTGCGTGTTCGCTCGTTTGATTGCCATTTGGTAACTGGGTTGCCCGATTCAGATAAGCACAACAATGATTTCTTACAAGTTGGTGGAAACTGGGAGTTCCCCGCAGGAACTGAGTTTCAGTTTGAGAGGATTCCCCAGAAAGACGGCTACCCAAGTTTGGGCCTCTCCTTCTAATGCATTTTGTATTTCTTACTTTATTTTTGATGTTGCTCTAATGGATCACTTCTTTTTTTGCAGAGGCCTCTCGTTTCTAACGAAGACCGAACTGAGAGAACGCTGAAGCCATAAAAGCGGCCCTGAGGTATAAAAAAAGATCTGCACCCGAGTTATTGGAATACCAGTCTACTTACCGTTCCACTATTCCAAATAAGGCGAGGCTCGCTGCTGCCCTTCTGGACTCTGATACGGAGACCGACACGTCTCTCACTCCTTTGGTCATGAACCGTCGCAGGAGTCAAGGTGCACTTTTTGAGAAAGTGCCCTCCCCTGCCCCAAGTTTTGCGGGGGGCGGGTCTGTGGCGAAGAGAAGAGTGTTGGTGGATTTAGAGACGGAGGCTTTCGGAGCCTCTGATGTTTTGGAAACCCCTTCGGAAAGGACCGAGGCGAAGAGCCTAATGGAAGTGAAGATGGAGGTGGGAGCTTCTGGGATCCCTGCGACTGCTGCCGAGCCCTCAGCTTCGGTTGCTGCACGGGCAAAAAAGAGAAGAAGATAGGTTGGCAAAGCAGTGATGGGGGAAGCTTCTGAGGATCCTGCTGAGGATGATACTTTTGAGAAATGGGAGCCGCCAATGTCGCATACAGGCAGGCCCATTTCCACTTCTGATTCAGTTGTTGCTTCACAAGATTTTGCCTTTGATTTGACTAAGTTTTTGTTGATGCCGGTTGACATGGCCGACCATAATGGGCCTCGTGATATTCCTATCCTGAAGGGGACCCTTCAGATGATGATTGTTGTAAGTGTTTCCTCATTTTACTTGTCTTTATTGTTGTGTCGTTGTCTCATTTTCTCTTAGTTCTTCGTTGTCCTTTGCAGTGTATCCAGAGAATGCATCTGTCCATTACCCGTGCTGAAGAGCTAGAAAGGGCCGTGCTGGAGGCCGTGCTGAACGCTGAGAGACTGACGGTAAGCTTGGAGACAGAGAATGAAGGACGCCGAACTGCGGAGAGAGAAACATTTCGGTTGAACAAGATTGTTGCTTCAGCTAAAAAATCGAAGGAGGCTGCTATTGGGACACATGCACAACTTGAGGGGAAGGTGGCCGAACTGGAAGCCATTATTGCTATGATGGCCGCCGAGCGCTCTGCTTTGGAGGCCAAGCATTGGCAACAAGGCTGGGATGAAGCTGGGTTGGCATATAAGGAAGAAGTGCTAGTACCGCGAGACAAGCTCATTCTAAAGGGTTGAACGAGTGCTTTGGCTGCTGCGCTGGTTCCTGAAGGCTCTTCCCTATTTCAGGATATTCCCGTTCCTTCGAGATCCTTGGGTTCAAAAACTGTTTCCACCCCTACTGTTCTTCCAGTCGAAGTTTCCCCAGAAGCTGATTCTACAAACAAGACCCAGGACAGTAATACTGCCACTAAAACGGTGGATGTTAAAGGGATTGAAACCCTGGAGACCGAAGCCGCGGGAGCTGTGGTTAAGGAGGCTTTTACTTCTCAGGAAGTTGGAGCTGCCTCTACTTTTCCTCCCCCAGACGGCCTGGACGAAATTGTTGATGCTGCTCCTGAGTTTCCCTCTATTACTGAAAGTTGATGTTGAAAGGATTTGAACTTTTTTGCTTTTCTACTTTGATGTATCGTGGCTCGGTCTCCAGGACGAGCTTTATTTCTGCACTTGCCAAGACAATTTTTCTTTTCTCTTTTCTTTTCCTTGCTACTGGTTATGAGGTCATCTGTGCCTCTTGTTGGATGATAGAATTTTCTCTTTGAACTTGCAGTCTGATGTTGTTTGGCTTTTATGTCTTAATGTTTTCTATACTGTCTGCCCCCGACCGAGCACTGTTGGGACCTCGGGGCCAAATAGATGCTCGGTCTGGTTCTGTACTGCTTATAAATAGATGCTCTGTCTGATTTTGTACTGCTTGCCCCCGGCCAAGCATTGTTGGGGCCTCGGGATGAACTGATGCTTGGTGTGGCTTTGTGCTGTTTGCCCCCGGCCGAGCACTATTGGGACCTCGGGGCTGAACTGATGCTCGGTGTGGCTTTGTACTGTTTGCCCCCGGTCGAGCACTGTTGGGACCTCAGGGCCGAACTGATGCTCGGTGTGGCTAACGGATGTGTGGTATGGTCGTGCTTGAGTTTGTAAGTGGATCTTACTTAGGTCCAGGTTGGTTTTAAAAGAAAACAATTGTTTGCCCCCACCTGGAGCTAAGTAAGATTGGTACTGAAGGTTGTGCTCGTAGATAGAACTGTTTAAGTTTGTTGCCACTTTGATAGCGCAGATGCGTTTGAATGAGATAACGGCATGAAAAGGTGTCTTACTCAGGTCCAGGTTGGTTTAAAAAAATAATTGTTTGCCCCCACTTGGAGTTGAGTAAGACTAATGCTGGGAGTTTGCTCCTGATAGAGCCTGGTCACGTTTGTTCCAACTCTGTTTGTTTAAATTAGTACTCAAGTGTTGACGTGTTGGTACTTAAGGAATTCTGTGGATTCAAAGATGTTTACTTAAGATATGTTAGTGTGGTTTCCACCAAGCAATTCCACTTAGCTATAGTCCAATATAGTTGCCAAACATTAATCCGCCAAGCAATTCCACTTAGCATGTTTGAGTGCTAACCAAATTTAAATTCCGTCCAGTCGTTCTGAAACTAAGTCCATTTGGGTTAAGACTAAAGTTAACTCCGTTTGATAAACATCAAAGCTAATTCCATTTGGTGAGGACCAAAGCTAATTCCATTTGATAATCATCAAAGCTCATTCCGTTTGGTAAGAACCAAAGCTAATTCCGTTTGGTAAGCATTAAAGCTAATTCCGTTTGGTAAGAACCAAAGCTAATTCCGTTTGCTAAGAACCAAAGCTAATTCCGTTTGATAAACATCAAAGCTATTTCCGTTTGGTAAGAACCAAAGCTAATTCCGTTTGATAAACATCAAAGCTAATTACAAGAATTTGATAAATTTGAGAGAAGTGGGAAAACATTTGCATTAGTCAACAGATAAATGCCTTTACGTTCTGATAGAGAGGGTGGGGGACAATTCTATTGATAGTATTTCTTGAGATTTGCTACGTTCCAGGGCCGAGGTATAGCTTTGCCATTAAGATCCTCTAGGTAGTAGGCTCCATTTCCAACGACAACTGTGACTTTATAGGGACCTTCCCAGTTAGGCCCAAGTTTGCCCTCACTAGGTACCTTTTTGTAATCCATAACTTTCCTCAAGACCAGTTCTCCTGGTGTAAATTGCAAACTTTTTGGTTGAAACTCTTGATGAGCTGTTGCTGATCGCTACAAGTCTGATCAGTGTTGCTTCTCTTCGGCCCTCTGCCATATCTAGTACTTGTGCAATAGCTTCCTCGTTACTGGTGCTCTCAAACAATTCAGACCGAAGGGTTGGGAGGCCGACTTCGAGTGGGATGACGGCCTCCATTCCGTAAGTTAGTGAGTAAGGCGTTTCCCCCGTTGATCACCGTGCTGTGATTCGGTATGCCCATAGCACGTGGGGTAACTCTTTGACCCATTTTACTTTAGTTTACACAAAACTAATAAAAATGAGCTCATTTCGTGGGTTAAAACAGCCTCTAAAATCTGCCTTGCTAAAATGAATCAAACCGACAATAATCAAGATCATCCGATTATAAGTTCTAATCGATCTTTTTAATAAAAAGCTAAAACATAAAAGTTGTCTAGAATCACGTATATATACTTCTGCTCAAATTTCATAATTTATCAAGATTGTTTACTATTTTTTTTATCATGTACATATCAGTACCATACACACTATACTAATAAATTCATAATTAAATTCTTTGTTCCTTAACTCCACCACTTCGGCCCTCCCCTTCCGGCCTACACATATATCCCACGTGCCTCCCGTATACCTAACACCGCTCCGAAGCCAAACTTGCACCGGGATATCGTCCCGAGTTTGACTCACACTCCCCGGATGGTTAGCATATACGTACGCGCGCAAATCAAAGCACTCGTTTACTCATGAGAACGAGGCAACAATATATATATACTCAACATCTCACACATGAGAATAAACATAACAATGCCGAGCCTAAGGCATTCAAATAAATCTCATAATCCTCACTTTTTTTATACACTCTTTCTCACCATCACTCAAATAAAACAACAATCCATGGAGTCATGGTGGAGTATAAAGAATTTATCTATGGGTTCCTAATTAATTTTAATTTCATATAACCATATTAATTTTTGTTTCATATAACCATGAGGGTGATTACCATCATAAAATAAATCCATATAAAAATCATAAATCTGACATACACAATTAATCAAAATAATTAAAATCAATCAATCAACAAAAAACCCTAAACTTCACCTACATAACTAATCAAAGTAATTAAAATAATCAATCATCTATAAACCCTAAATCTTACATCCACAACTAATCAAAATAATTAAAATTAATCTATCATCTTTATGTAAAAACAAAATCAAACTAACATCAAACAAATAAAAATAAATAAATAAATAAAACAAAGAATTAAACATAGATCAAGGGAAGTGGGTTTTGTACTCACAATATTATTTTGAAGACCAAAGAAATATTTAGAAGATTTATGAAGTCACCAAAATAAAACCCTAATCTTTTCTTCTTTTTCCCCTTTCTTTCTTGGCGTCCCTCACTGTTCTCTCTCTCTCTCTCTCCCTCCCACAGCTGCCTTCACCTTGCAAATTCACTTTTCTTTTCTTTGATTTCCCTAATCCATAATCTAACCTAATTCACTTTATATAATATTATACTAAAACCTACTCCTATTAGAACTTAATCAATTATTATAATATATTATATTATATAATACAACATAATTATAATATATATAAATATAATATAATATAATATATATATATATATACCTATATATATAACACCTCTTTTTTTTATAACAAATATAAATATATAAATATTTGGATTAATTATATATAATTAAATAACAAATTAAATTAATTAATCACCACATTAAATTCATTAAATATCACATTAAATATTCATGTGACCACACAATTAATAAAGCCAAAAATAAAATAAGATAATAATAATCATAATAATAAATAAATAACTTAAGAAAATTAGGGTCACTACACGACTCGTCAATATAGAGCTGCCAGATGTTTCCGATGAAGAGTTTTCAGGCTTCCGAAGCGCAGGGCTTTCCTTGTTCGTTGATGCGTGGCACCTGTGCCGAACTTGGGTTCCTTGGTTCGGTACTCTAGGTGGGAGCAAATTCTGCGACGAAATCTGCTAAGACCTAGGCCTTAATTGTTGTCCTGGGTTGATACCGAATATCAAACTTGCCAAGTTCTACTGCCCATTTTGCTGTTCTGCCAGAGAAATCGGCTCGGCTAAATACAGATCTGAGGGGGAATTTAGTGAGGACATTGATGGTATGCCCCAGGAAGTAATGTTGTAACTTCCTCGAGGCGATAAGCAGCGCGTAAGCTAACTTTTCCAATGGTAGATACTGTGTCTCGGCATCTAGTAAAGTCTTTCTAACGTAGTATACAGGCCTTTGTTCCTTGTTAACCTCTCGAATTAATACTGCACTTACAGCATGATCTAAGACTGCTAGATAGAGGTACAGCTCCTCTCCTGGCTCTGGAGTAGACAGAAGGGGAGGTGTACTGAGGTATTTTTTGAGACTTTGCAGTGCTTCGGTGCACTCAGAACTCCATTCAAATGTTGCCCTTTTCTTCAAAAGTTGGAAGAAGGACTTCATCCGATCTGAAGATTTGCTGATGAACCGATTCAGTGCGGCTGCCATTTCGGCTAGTTTCTGCAGCTCCTTAGCCTTTATTGGTACTTCAAGATCTTGTATTGCTTTTATTTGGTCCGTATTCGCCTCAATTCCTCTATGAGTGACCATATATCCCAAGAACTTCCCTGTTCCTACCCCGAAAGCGCATTTCGAGGCATTGAGGCAAAGCTGATGGTTCTTTAAGATGCCGAAAACTTCTCTCAAGTCTGTAAGATGGTCTGTAGCGAACTTGATCTTGACTACCATATCATCTATATAAGCTTCCATGGTTTTTCCCAGTTGGTCCTTGAACATCCGAGTGACCATCCGCTGGTAGCTCGCCTCGGCGTTCTTGAGGCCGAACGGCATCACTCTGTACAGTAAGTTCCTCTCGGAGTGATAAATGCTGTCTTTTCTTGATCCAGACCGAACAGTGGTATCTAATGATAACCGCTATAAGCGTCCAGAAAACTTATGTGTTCATGCCCTGCTATTGAGTCTACTAGTTGATCAATGCGAGGCAGAGGAAAGCTATCTTTAGGGTAGGCTTTGTTCAAGCAAGTGAAGTCAACGTAAACTCTCCATTTTCCGTTCTTCTTCTTGACTACAACTGTGTTGGACAGCCATTGCGAGTACTGAACTTCCCTGATTGCTCCTGAAGCCAGGAGTTTTTCGACTTCGACAATTACTACTTCGGTGTGCTCGACTGAGGATCTCCGACTTTTTTGCACAATGGGCCGAGCTGAAAGGTTGATGTTGAGCTTGTGGCAAGCAAATTCTGGGTCCAACCCTGGAGTATCATATGCTGACCATGCGAATTCCTCCATATTTTCCCTCAGCAGTTCCAGTAGCTGAAGTTTCTCATCAGCGCCTAGCGAGGTACCGATAAGAAAGTACTTTTCTGGGTCATCCTCTTTTACCAAGACTTTCTCCAAATCCTCTACCATCTTTTCCTCTGGTGTTCTCCCTACATCTTCCAAGACTGGCTGTTCGGCCACTTATACCGTCTGTACCCGATTGCAGAGCTGCTTTGCCTTTAATGCTGCCATGAAGTAATGTTTGGATGCAACTTGATCCCCTGAGATTTACTCTACTCTGTGTTCCGTTAGGAAACGGATAAGTTGGTGGTAAGTTGAAGGGACTACCTCCATTTGATGAATCCATGGGCGGCCAAGTACGGCGTTGTTAGAGGATGGTGTATTAATAACCAAGAACTCTATATGGAGGGTTTTTGTTCCCACCACGACTGGCAACACTATTCTGCCAAGAGGCCATTCTGGCTGTGAATTGAAACCGACCAACAGGGCTGCCGCTGGGGTGAGGTGCTGCGCGGAGAGACCAAGCTTTCTGAACAAATCATAATACAATATGTCTGCTGTACTACCTTAATCTACTAGGACTCGTTTTACGTCAAATCGTTTCCCAATTCCCACAGTTATAATCAGTGCATCAGTATATGGGTGCTGTATGCCTTCTAAATCTTTACTAGTAAATGAAACAGTGCACAAGGGGGATTCGGGTACTGTACGTACCTTTTTCGATGCAGGCTCCACTGACATGACCCTTTGAATTTACGCAGCCTTAGCGATCTCTTCTTTCAGTGCCTCATCAGATTCCTGAGTCACTGTCCCGTGGATCACATTTATTATCAAACGAGGTGGGTGCTCAACATTCGGTTCTGGTGGCGGGTTCTCCAGTTCGGCCACTTCCTTATCCTGATTAATGTAATCCCTTAGGTGCCCGGCTGCCACTAGATCTTCCAAGTGTTGCTTCAGTGCCCTGCAGTTCTGAGTCATGTGCCCCCTGTCTTGGTGGTAGGTGCATCTAAGCTTCTGATTGCGCTAAGCTGGATCTTCCAACATTTTCGGCGGCCAAACAAAGAAGGGCTCTCTCTTGATCTTTTCCAGGATTCGATAGATTGGCTCTTTGAATACAGTCACAATGGCTTCGTGGGATTTAGACTTATCCACTTCATTCACTGTAATCCCTCGATTTTCTCCTCGATCTATTCTCTTCTTGTGCCGAGCAGTTTGTTTTGCTAACGCTACCTCGATGGGGATCTGATTATCTTTGAGGCGAGCGTACTGCTCGATCCTGGCACGCAAATCTTTCAAAGTTGTGGCCAGGCGCTTGGTAAGTGATTGTCTCAGCTTACTTTCCGGGCGCAGACTATGTTTGAAGGACATAACGGCCATCTGTTCGCTGTACACATTTTCCTCCAGGTCATTGTACTCTTCCCAGTACCTCCTGGCATAATTGCGCAGTGTTTCCTCCTACTCCTTTCGGAGACCGAACAGTGTATCCGGCTTCTTCGGGATCTTAGTGTTGGAGACGAACCTGGCTAGGAACTCTTCGGAGAGCTGCTTCCAGCCATGGATCGATCTAGCGGGGAGACAATCGAACCATCGAAGTCCGGTTTCTCCCAAGCTGGATGGGAAGACTTTACACATTAGTGCCTCATCTCAGTTCCATAGGGACATCATCTGTCTATAATGGCTAATATGTGTCAACGGGTCCGACTTTCCGTCGTATGAAGTGAACTTTGGTGGGGTGAATTTCTTTGGAGGTCTTAAGGTCTTAATCTTCGGGGAGAATGGCGAAGAGACGAGTCTGTCCAGTGCTCGGTGTTCTCTCTGGTGAACAGTACGGTCCCAATGATCCCGATGTTGTTCGTTCTGCCTATTGCCAATCAACCAAGTACGAAGGTCCTGAGGAGGTAGTCAATCTATTGGCTAACTGTCTTCTGCCTCTTGGCCCTTCTCTGGCATGACCCACAGGTGTGGCTGCTTGTTGCCTCACTCTGTACTGGGATAGGCTAGCTTTGATGCCTAGACTCATTCCTGGGGAATTTCTTTACTGGTGGCTTTCTGGATAAGCTCCTCCGTCGCAAACGAGAGGGCTCCGCTTCTGTCTTCTTTTCCGTCGGATCGCCCAGCACCCTATTAAGTTGGGCTTTCAACTTCTGTATCTCCATCCCCATGGAGTCTATGATTCGATCTCTATAATCTTTTTCCAGAAGAAAGTGATGAGAAGAACCTCCAGCGAAAGGTAATCGATACTCGACGGATTCAGGGGTTTGATTATTGTTTCCAGTTTTTTCCTCCGAGACTGTTGGGAGTGCTAAACCTTTGTCCTTTGTTTTCTCCTTCTGTGGAGTATGTGTCGAAGGCGGAATGTCCTCAATCCCCATTACCGGAACTGAATGCAGAGCTCAGAGATAAAGTACGTTCACTGCACCAATTGTGCGTACCTGATTCCGCACTAGATGAAAGTGGATCGGGGCTCCGCACTCGGTTGGACTATTTAGGGACTGAGGTTCCTGCCACGAGGAGCACCGTTAGAGCTGCCCCGCCGGGGTTGGCCGGATAACCCCTCCGGTGTGGGAATTAGTGATCAGAGAGAGAATGTATATCAAGTTGAGCTTGTAGTTTTACTTGGAATTGTTCAGTTACCTTCAATGTGAAGTTCATGTTGTATATATAGTGTTCCTTGCTTGCTTCTCAAGGTGGGTTTATGGAGTTTAGATGCTATCAGGTGTCCTTTTAGCATTGCTCAAGGTGGGGGACCACCTGGTAGTTGTCATTGAACGCATATACTCATTGTAGTCATGCTGATAACAAACCACATTCCTTTAATTCAACAACTTTTGTGATTCTAAGTGTAGGGGACCAGCTGAGGTGACAACTTGCACATGCACACATTCACAACTTCCACGTTTTCTTACGGGGTTTCCTCAGCTCGGTACCGCTATGCCTCAGCTCGACATCATTATGCCTTGTCTCGGCCTTTTACAGGATCATTCATGGAGATGGGCTGATCCATTTGAATATCTTTGTATGGGCTCGGCCTATTTTCTGCTCGGCCCATAAGTTCAGTCTCGCAACTCGGCTCAGCCCTGCACCACGGCTGGACTAACCTTTCCACTGCGGGTTGGGCCCAAATGCTTGAGGACCTGGGTGGACTGTTGATCATAAAGTTGGGCTTAATTGGTTTGCCCATATACTCCTCAAGCCCACTTGGATTCGGACTTCAATGGATTGGGCCGGCCCAAGGCTTGGACCCGACCTATTTCACATTTAGCCCCTTCACCTACCATGCATAAAATTCATCTGGTGGATATATATATATATATATTATCTCTTACATGATATTGTATATATCTCTGTATGTATATGTATATATATTTCAATTTTTGAATTTTCTTTTTTGTAGTAGTTCTAGCTGTTTTTGTTGTTGATGCTGTTGTTGTTGTTGTTGATGATGGTGATGATATTCATGATGAATAAACAGATTACAACTGATTAAAAGAAATTTGACAGATAGGATAGATATGTTCAAAATTTGAATAGATTAGTACCTCCTCTCTCCAAAAGCTCATATCCGTTTAAAAAGTTGAACAAATAGGGAAACTGATTGCAACATATAGAGAGAGGGGGGTAGAGAGAAGAAAAGTTTGAACATATAGGATAAAAATTGAACAGATAGAATTTTATTTGGAGAATATTTTAACAGATAAGGGAAATTTGAATTAAAAATATTAAAAATTAATCATATAGGGTAAAAAAAATTGAACAGATAGGAAAAAAAATTAAACACACAGGAAAAAAATTTAAATAGACACTCAACGAAAGTCAATATATTTATAAAAAATTAACACATAAATTAAAGGGTAAAATTAAAAACAAAATAAACAAAAAAAAAACTTTTACCGAACTACTTTACGAAGGATAAATCTCACCCCAATAAAAAATATACAATAATCAATTAACCCTATTAATAATAGGCTGACATCATCATTTATCAAGATCTCTTGACCAAGAATGCGTTAAAATTGTGGGCTTACCCCATAAAAAGGCATATTTTATATTTTAATTAATAAAAATAAAAAATTTTGTTCGCACTTCTAAGGTCTTTTGGAAGTTGTCAAAAAAGTCAGTTTTTTAGTTTTTCAGCTTTTTTAGTCAAAAAAGTTAACTTTTTTACTCAAAATAATCCAATTTTTTGCTAAAAAAGCCAAAAATTCAAAAAGTCAACTTTTTACCAACTTCTCAAAACACCACTCTATCATAATAACAATCAATATGTTTGGTTTCAATTTTTTAAATTCAGTTTTTTTAAAATTGAGTTTTTTGTTTTTCATATTTTTTTATTTTTAGTGAATATTTTTAAAATTTTAAATAATTTTTTTACTTTTTTAGATGCCCATTACGTAGATGTATCTAAATAGTAAAATATTTATAAAAAAATATTTTAAAAGATTAATAAATACACACAAATATAAAAAAATGTACTTAATTTTCTTCTTTTTTTTTGTATTTTTGTATTTTTTGTATTTAGTGAATTTTTTACAAAAAAATTCACAAATATTATACTTTATGTTTGGTTTCAATTTTTTAAATTCAGTTTTTTTAAAATTGAATTTTTTATTTTTCGTATTTTTTTTATTTTTAGTGAATATTTTTAAAATTTTAAATAATTTTTTTACTTTTTTAGATGCCCGTTACGTAGATGTATCTAAATAGTAAAATATTTATAAAAAAATATTTTAAAAGATTAATAAATACACACAAATATAAAAAAAATGTGCTTAATTTTCTTTTCTTTTTTTTTTTGTATTTTTATATTTTTTGTATTTAGTGAATTTTTTTATACTTTTTAAATGTATTTATGTTAAGTGTGTCTAGAAATTTAAAAGAAAAAAATTGCTTAAAGCATTAAAAAAATTTATTGAAAACAAAAAAATATATAAAAAATAAAAAAGTAAAATTTTTTGAAAAGTATTTTTTAAAAACCAAAACCAAACAAATTTAATAGTGTTTGCATATTGGAATGGGATTCATTTTGGTTCTTAGTTAGATCGGACAATCCAATTAAAGCGATTGTCTCATAATTTTGTTAAGTTCTTTAAAGATAATTAACCGATAAGAAGTCATTACATATTGTTAGATAAAAGTGAGGACAATGTAATTTCAAAAATTAGAGGGAAAACCTGGATATTTGTTAGAAATATTAAAAGGAAGTCCATATAATTAACCATAAGAAAATTAAATGTGAATTATCTACATAACAATGGAAGGGTTAATTTGAAAATGTCTTTGAAATTGATAGTCCAAATCTACCTAATTGAAAAGCAATGGCTTAGATTTATTTTAAAAAATATCTCTCTCACAAACTATCTTCAATGGTTCAGATTTATCTAATTTAAAAAGAATGGCTGAGATTCAAAAGAGATTCAATAGTCCATATTTAATGGTTCAATGGTTCAGATTTGTTTGCCTATCAAGTCTTACCAAACCACTACAGTTTACATCATATGTATGTATGTATGAACAAAGCTATGAGGAAGAACAAAGCTTTGAGGAAGAACAAAGCTCAAAGCTCAATTGAAAGGAAGAACAATGGCTCCAGGTAAGGCACTCCACTTTCTTTTTGTTTTCATTCATTTTTTTTACCTTCGTTTTTTATAGCTCTGTTTTTTTTTTTCATTGTCATCCCCACCCAATGGCTCAATTGGATTGACACCCACTTCTCTCTCTCTCTCTCTCTCTCTTTCTCTTTCATGTTAAGAATCATTTTTATTTCATCTAACTCAAATGGGTTGATGCTCTCTTTAATTATCAATGGTCATATTTTGTTCTTTTTTCAATTTTTTGTTTGATTTCTGATTGTGTTTTGATCTTTCTTTTTTGTCTTCCAGATTGCTTTTACTCGATCTGGTTAGTACCTTCATCTCTGTTTTGTTGGATTTTCTTTCTCTCTCATTTTTTTTTTTTTGGTTTGGCTATTGCAGAATCATTTTTGTTTCGATTCATTTAGTGTATTTTTTTTTATACTTCTGGTGGTCAGTGTAGTTTACCAATTTTGAGTGAAGTTTTTGCCCAGCAGCATACTGAACCAAAGATGCACAAATAAATGCTTAAAATGTTTCCAAAAACTTTACTCCATCATGACAGCACTCTCACCCACATTTAATGATTATTTATTTGCCATTTATGTTGTTGGTATGTTCCACACAACACTCTCACCCACATTTGAAGTGTAGGGATTCTGGAATCTCACAATTGCATCAATCTTTTGATGGTTAATGTGATTCAAATTAATTTTTTTAAAGCAACAATCTTTTGATGTTGGAGTAGTTTTCTCATTTAATTCTTTGTTGTTTATGCCAGGATTTTAAATCACATTAACCATCTTTTTTGAGTTTAGATTCAATAGCAATTGTCCAAAAAACTTTCTCTAATATAATGATTATTTATTAGCCAGATTCAATAGCAATTCTTTTGATGCTGATCAATTACTCTTCTTGAAAAATCAAAAATCATCTTTCCTCTTCATGAACATCTTTAGAAAGCTCAATTACTTTGTAATTCAAAACCAGAAGTTCCTTCTGATAAAAATTACTTCTCAATCTTATGTATTGTTGTTTGGTATATGACAAAAAGGAAGTGTAACAACCCTCATACTGTTTACCGATTAATGACTGATTGATTACCGATAACCATCGATTACCGTTAAACTGAATTGATTATGACTGATGATTGAACTGATTAAAAGTACTGAACCGACTGACTGAAATTGGAACTGAATTAGCCAAGTATAACTATTGTGTTGCACATTCTATCTGTTTGATTGATTAATTATCTGTTCATGTCTTTGTGTTTAAACTGCTAACTGAAAGCCTTATCGGCGGCCGAATCCGGAATTGATTGAAGTTTTATGATCATCATAATTAATGTGATTTTATAGTAAAGTTATCCGAAAAAGGGTTTAGGTATGATTAAATTAGATTAAAACGAGTTAATTGCAAAGTTTGCCGTAATTACCAACTTGCCACTAAGTGGGCCACTATCTCACACACCTTTGAGCCTTGTATACACTCATACACTTGAATCAAAAACCATTTCCTCAGCCCTTTTTCCTTACACTAGCCGACCAAGAGAGGAGATAGGAGAGAATTGAGCTCAACTTGAGAATTGCTTGCTAATTGAAGTGTGGATTGCTAGATTGAACCTCAAGACTAGTAATTAAGGAACCTAGGTATGAATTTCATCCTTTTGGTTTGTCTTTAAGTTGATTCTTGCATGGTCCATGTTTAGTTGTAGAGCTAAGTCATGTTTTAGTTCATACATGTTGATATAGAGCATAATTCATGCTTGCATGTGTTCTTGGTTGAATTTGGAGTTGAGTTCATGGCAAAATGGTGCATGCATGTCCATAATTGTGTAATGGTCCATGTTTTCAACTTGTTTTTCGATCAATTGGCTCCTTAGAGCATCAGATTGGAACTTCCAAATGATTTGAATTCATGCATGTTTGCGTGTTCATATTGTTCAGGAAATTGGTTTAAATTGATTTTGAATTAAACACCCTTGGGCTTTGATTTCTTAAAATTGAGCTTTGAAACATGTTATTCTATGTGTTTATAAATGTTTTCCAGAAAATGGGCCCAAGAGGATCGGTTTTGATGCTTTTGAACTTGGTTTTTGGCTTGGAGGTGCAATCTGGAATTTCCAGATTTTGCATTTCCGCTCGAGCGGGGAAATTGCCGCTCGAGCGTGGAATCCGAGCATCCAGTATCTCTACATTGTTTTACAGTCCGCTCGAGCGGAGGATTGGGTGCTCGAGCGGAGTCATGTCTCAAGCTCGAGCGGGCGTCGAGCGGAGATTTCACCCATCCAGTACTTTTACAGTACGCTCGAGCGAAAAAGTTTACGCTCGAGCGAAAAAGTTTACGCTCGAGCGTGTACCTTTGTTGCATGTCCGCTCGAGCGGGGAAACATGCGCTCGAGCGGGACTCTGTTTTTCTGAAAACTCCGAGACTGTTTTCTGATCACATCTTTGCACCCTCATCCCATTCTAGGCATTCTTAGACCTAGTTTTAAGGCATCTTATTGAGGATATAGATGTAGAACACACCGAGGCAAATTAGGGTTTAAGTTGTTATCTTTCCCAACTGTGTAGCTTAGTGTGTGTTCAACCTGTGAACTGTGTAGGGTTGGCGACTGGGGAGGCACGCTCTAGCATACTGTAACCCAAACTCTGTGAGTAACAACTGTGTAAAGATATGTTCAAAATGATTATTTTCTGAACAATTGAACTGTACTGCTCTCTGAACTATTACTGTTAATTGAATGAATGTATGTCCTCTATTCTGAACTGTATTGTGGCATCCTTAGCAACTACTGTTACTGACTGTTACTGTTACTGTTACAGAGATCTCTGTCGGTTCCCTCGTGGAACCACTACTGTTTACTGATTGATGGCCATCAATACTGTTCGGTCTTTAAGACCTACTGTTTACTGCTATGCTAATGGATGTACCACATATGATTGAATAACTGTTCTGACTGAAATACCGATTTAATGGACTGTTTTCATTACTGTAAGGACATTTCATTCATAACCCCTTTACGCATTATGTTATTCACTGGGCTTTAGCTCACTGTTTATATATATATGTAGGTGCTCAGCCACCAGATCGGAGCTAGGAGCGTGGGTTAGACTCCAGTTTTGTCAAGCCAGCCTATGTGCCTCACTGCGAGGTTCCGAACCTATCGTGTTAAGGCTTAGGGGTGTTTTACAATTTCCCCTTCTGTACCGTCTACTGTTCTATATAGACTGAATGTTTACTGTACTGTTATCAAGGGATTAGGTCCTTGTACTGTGTGACTGTAAATTTTGTATAGACTGTACTGTTTGTATATGTGAATGCATGAAAAATCTTTTTGGCATACAGACTGACACAGCTCAATGGACATTATTCATTTACTGTATTGGCTTCCGCCAAGCCCTGTACTCTATTTTACTGTACTACTGTTCTGCAGGCCTGTGGTAATCTCGGATTACTGGCCGGTTACGGTGCTAAACCCATAGGGCCGGGTTTGGGTCGTGACAGAGTGGTATCAGAGCGATACTTAACCACGAGTCATACCGCACACACGTGTCCAAATGAGCTATAGGGTGTCCTAGAAAGTAATTAGGGCATCTCATGAACTTGAAAAGTGTGTGGCTATGTTATGACTGAATATATGTTAACGTGTTAAAACTGTTAAACAAATGACTGCTTATGTTTACAACTGTTATAACTGCTTATAGTGAAATGGACAATGCGAATGAACCTGAATCCTCATCTACTGAGGCAAGAATGGAAAGAATGGAAAGAATGATGGAACTGATAACTGCTAGACTTGAACAACAACAGAACCAACAACCCCCACCTCCTCCTCCTCCGGTACAGCCGGAACCTAATGCGAATGTGAATGATGGGGATATTATTGCTCTCACCCATAAATTCAGCAAGATGAAACCGCCAGCCTTTCAGGGAGGACTGGAACCGCTAAAGGCTGAAGCTTGGGTGCTTGAAACAGAAAAACTATTTGAGGTGTTCCCGTGCTCAGAAGCGAATAAAGTATTGTTAGCTACCTTCACCCTACAAGAAGAAGCTAGAAGGTGGTGGATGTTGATCCGCGATACAAATACTGTTATGACTTGGGCTCAGTTCAAGGAGTCCTTCTTTGAAAAGTATTTTCCTCAGCGTGTCAGGGATAGAAAAGTGACTGAATTTGAACAGCTGAAGTAGGGCACAATGTCCGTTGCGGAGTATGAGACGAAATTCACCGAGCTTGCTAGATATGCACCGCATATGGTGGATACTGAGTATAAGAAGGCCAGGAAATTTGAAGGCGGCCTTAATGTTGCAATTCTCGACAGAATAAATGTTTTGAAGCTATCGAATTATGTAAATGTTCTTGACCGAGCCTTGATGGCTGAATCAAACATTGAAGCACTGAAAACTGAAACACCAACGTCGAAATGGCGTAGTAAGAGGCAGGGTTTCAAATTCAAGAAAGACAAGCACAACCCGGCCAACAAGAAACAGAATACGGGGTCGACAACTAGCCCCAGCCAAAGGAGTGGGTTTATACCACCCTGTTCTGAGTGTGGCAAGAAGCACAAAGGGGTCTGCTACAGAATATCTGGAGCCTGTTACAGGTGTGGCAAGGTGGGCCACATGGTTAAAGACTGCCCCTCTGCTCCACAAGCCAGTAGTAAAGCTGCACCAAGCGCAGCAGCATCAACTGTAGCACCAAAGCCTAACCCTAGAGCTACCGGGAAAGAGCCCATGAGGCAGGGCCGAGTGTTCGCCCTAGTACCGGGAGACGTACAAAATACTGAAACCGTTGTGTCAGGTATCCTCTCTATTTGTGCACAAAATGCATATGTATTAATTGATTCGGGGTCTACGCATTCTTATGTATCGCATGCTTTCTCACGGAAATTGAATAGACCCTTAGAACCCATGAACTATCTGCTAGCCGTATCATCCCCCATAGGAGGATCCATGACATGTGCTTATATGTACCCCGCATGTGAAATCATTGTTGGGAATATGCATCTGTTTATTGATTTACTACCATTGAACATTGATCATTTTGATGTAATATTGGGGATGGATTGGTTACAAAAATGTCATGCCACTATTAATTGTGTGACCAAGCAAGTTGTTTTCCGTCCACCTGGTTTGCCTGAATTCGTGTTTAATGGGAGTGGAGTAGTACCTCCTCCGTTTTTGATTTCGTCAGTGAAAGCCGTTAAATTAGTTAGAAAAGGGTGTAAGAGATATCTGTGTTCTGTACTGACTGTATCTACTGATGATAATGCTAATGTAAACTGTATCCCTATAGTCAGAGAATTCCCAGATGTCTTTCCAGACAATTTGCCAGGAGATTTGATTGACAGGGAGATTGAGTTTACTGTTGACGTGGTTCCCGGAACACAGCCGGTTTCTAAAGCTCCGTACCGAATGGCTCCAACTGAATTGAAAGAACTAAAAGTGCAACTGCAAGAACTGTTAGAAAAAAAGTTCATCAAACCCAGTACCTCACCATGGGGTGCGCCTGTTTTGTTTGTAAAGAAGAAAGATGGCTCATTGAGATTGTGTATAGATTACCGTGAACTGAACAAGGTAACTGTGAAAAATAAATACCCATTACCGCGCATTGATGACTTATTTGATTAGTTACAGGGTGCTCAAGTGTTCTCTAAGATCGATCTCAGATCGGGATATCATCAACTGAAGGTTAAACCGGAAGACATTGATAAAACTGCTTTTAGAACAAGGTATGGCCATTATGAATTTTTAGTTATGCCATTCGGAGTCACGAATGCCCCTGCCGCATTTATGGACCTTATGAACAGAATTTTTAAACCATACCTTGACAATTTTATTGTTGCATTTATTGATGACATATTGATTTACTCCAAGAATATAGAAGAACATGAACATCATCTGAGACTTGCCCTACAAACCTTAAGAGAACAGAAACTGTATGCTAAACTGTCTAAATGTGAATTTTGGCTTGACCATGTTATGTTTTTGGGGCATGTTGTTAGCAAAGATGGGATTTCTGTTGATCCGTAGAAAATTGAAGCTGTAGTGAACTGGCCTAGACCAACGAACGTGACTGAAGTCCGAAGCTTTTTGGGATTGGCTGGATATTACCGAAGATTTGTCAAAGATTTCTCCAAGATTGCTTTACCGTTGACTCAACTGACTCAGAAGGGGATATCATTTGACTGGACTGATCAAAGAGAATCTGCTTTTCAGGAGTTGAAAACTCGATTAGTGACTGCACCTGTTCTGACTTTACCTTCAGGTACGGATGGTTATACTGTATTTAGTGATGCTTCTCATAAGGGTTTGGGATGTGTTTTAATGCAGAATGGGAAAGTTATTGCTTATGCTTCTCGACAACTGAGACCGCATGAAAAGAACTACCCGACCCATGATCTGGAACTTGCTGCAGTAGTATTTGCACTGAAAATCTGGCGTCACTATCTGTACGGGGTGACATGTGAAATTTACACCGACCACAAGAGTTTGAAATATTTCTTCACACAGAAAGAATTGAACATGAGACAGCGGAGATGGCTAGAACTGATTAAAGACTATGACCTGCAGATTTTGTACCATCCGGGAAAAGCCAATACCGTTGCCAATGCATTGAGTCGGAAAGTAATTGGAAACGTGGCATGTTTGCTTACCGGACAGAAAGAGTTGCTTTGTGACCTTGAAAAATCTGAAATCGAAATTGTTTTGCGAGAACAAGGTGGAACCTTAGCTGCTATTTCTGCTCAACCAGCACTGATTGAAGAAATTAAAGAGAAACAGCAACAGGATGACTTCTTGAAGAAGATCATCGAAGAAAGAGAATCTAAACCGAGACCGGGATTCAAATTTGAGAACAATGTACTGAAATTTCATGAAAGACTGTGTATACCAAATGATACTAAACTGAAAAGGAGAGTTCTGCAAGAGGGCCACAATTCGAAATTGTCGATCCACCCGGGGAATACGAAAATGTATCAAGACCTGAAACAGAATTTCTGGTGGCCAGGAATGAAGAAAGAAATCGCCGATTTTGTATCCAAATGTCTTCATTGCCAACAGGTCAAAGCTGAACATCAACGACCTGCCAGACTATTGCAACCCTTACCCATACCAGAGTGGAAATGGGAGCATATCACGATGGATTTCATCGTTGGGTTACCTCGCTCCAGAAAAGGTATGGATTCAATTTGGGTTATTGTTGATAGACTAACCAAATCTGCTCACTTCTTACCTGTCAAAACAATTTATAATGCGGACAAATTGGCTGTTATCTATATTGATGAAATTGTGAGACTGCATGGAGTGCCTGTGTCTATTGTTTCTGACAGGGATTCAAAGTTTACATCGAGGTTTTGGCAAAGTCTACAGACTGCATTGGGTACTGATTTGAGGCTGAGTAGTGCCTATCATCCTCAGACAGATGGCCAGTCAGAAAGGACCATCCAAACTCTGGAGGATTTACTGAGAATGTGTGTCCTTGATTTTCAGGGGGACTGGGGAAGTCATCTGCCATTAGTTGAATTCGCCTACAATAACAGCTACCATTCGAGTATTGGTATGGCACCTTTCGAGGCATTATATGGCAGAAAATGTAGATCTCCGATTTGCTGGGCAGAAATTGGAGATGGGCCTTTGCTTGGCCCCGAGATGGTTTATGAAACAACTGAGAAAGTAAAACTGATACAACAAAGATTGAAAACTGCACAGAGCAGACAGAAGAGTTATGCTGACGTCAGAAGACGAGACAGAGAGTATGAAGTGGGTGATCACGTATTTGTAAAAGTGACACCGATGAAAGGCCAGACTCGTTTTGGAGTCAAAGGCAAGTTAGCACCGAGATACGTCGGACCATATGAGATTATTGAGAAAATCAATCCAGTGGCGTATCAAGTTGCGCTCCCTCCTGAAATGGAGCATATGCATAATGTTTTCCACATTTCGATGTTAAGAGATTATCTCCGGGATCCCTTCCATGTAATAGAGCCTACCCACGTAGTGTTGAGTGATGACTACACTTACGAGGAACGGCCTATACAGATTGTAAACAGACGGATCAAGAAACAGAGGAACAAAGAGATCCCGCTAGTGAAAGTCGACTGGCAGAACCATGGTGGCATGTATGCCACTTGGGAAAGGGAAGATGACATGGCTAAAAGATATCCTGAACTGTTTCCACTGAATCCTGCTTTCGTCCAGAATAAAGGTAACTCGAGTTTAGAGGACTAAACTCTTTATAAGGAGGGGAGACTGTAACAACCCTCATACTGTTTACCGATTAATGACTGATTGATTACCGATAACCATCGATTACCATTAAACTGAATTGATTATGACTGATGATTGAACTGATTAAAAGTACTGAACCGACTGACTGAAATTGAAACTGAATTAGCCAAGTATAACTATTGTGTTGCATATTCTATCTGTTTGATTGATTAATTATCTGTTCATGTCTTTGTGTTTAAACTGCTAACTGAAGGCCTTATCGGCGGCCGAATCCGGAATTGATTGAAGTTTTATGATCATCATAATTAATGTGATTTTATAGTAAAGTTATCCGAAAAGGGTTTAGGTATGATTAAATTAGATTAAAACGAGTTAATTGCAAAGTTTGCCGTAATTACCAACTTGCCACTAAGTGGGCCACTATCTCACACACCTTTGAGCCTTGTATACACTCATACACTTGAATCAAAAACCATTTCCTCAGCCCTTTTTCCTTACACTAGCCGACCAAGAGAGGAGATAGGAGAGAATTGAGCTCAACTTGAGAATTGCTTGCTAATTGAAGTGTGGATTGCTAGATTGAACCTCAAGACTAGTAATTAAGGAACCTAGGTATGAATTTCATCCTTTTGGTTTGTCTTTAAGTTGATTCTTGCATGGTCCATGTTTAGTTGTAGAGCTAAGTCATGTTTTAGTTCATACATGTTGATATATAGCATAATTCATGCTTGCATGTGTTCTTGGTTGAATTTGGAGTTGAGTTCATGGCAAAATGGTGCATGCATGTCCATAATTGTGTAATGGTCCATGTTTTCAACTTGTTTTTGGATCAATTGGCTCCTTAGAGCATCAGATTGGAACTTCCAAATGATTTGAATTCATGCATGTTTGCGTGTTCATATTGTTCAGGAAATTGGTTTAAATTGAGTTTGAATTAAACACCCTTGGGCTTTGATTTCTTAAAATTGAGCTTTGAAACATGTTATTCTATGTGTTTATAAATGTTTTCCAGAAAATGGGCCCAAGAGGGTCGATTTTGATGCTTTTGAACTTGGTTTTTGGCTTGGAGGTGCAATCTGGAATTTCCAGATTTTGCATTTCTGCTCGAGCGGGGAAGTTGCCGCTCAAGCGTGGAATCCGAGCATCCAGTATCTCTGCACTGTTTTACAGTCTGCTCGAGCGGAGGATTGGGCGCTCGAGCGGAGTCATGTCTCAAGCTCGAGCGGGTGTCGAGCGGAGATTTCACCCATCTAGTACTTTTACAGTACGCTCGAGCGGAAAAGTTTACGCTCGAGCGTGTACCTTTGTTGCATGTCCGCTCGAGCGGGGAAACATGCGCTCGAGCGGGACTCTGTTTTTTTGAAAACTCCGAGACTGTTTTCTGATCACATCTTTGCACTCTCATCCCATTCTAGGCATTCTTAGACCTAGTTTTAAGGCATCTTATTGAGGATATAGATGTAGAACACACCGAGGCAAATTAGGGTTTAAGTTGTTATCTTTCCCAACTGTGTAGCTTAGTGTGTGTTCAACCTGTGAACTGTGTAGGGTTGGCGACTGGGGAGGCACGCTCTAGCATACTGTAACCCAAACTCTGTGAGTAACAACTGTGTAAAGATATGTTCAAAATGATTATTTTCTGAACAATTGAACTGTACTGCTCTCTGAACTATTACTGTTAATTGAATGAATGTATGTCCTCTATTCTGAACTGTATTGTGGCATCCTTAGCAACTACTGTTACTGACTGTTACTGTTACTGTTACAGAGATCTCTGTCGGTTCCCTCGTGGAACCACTACTGTTTACTGATTGATGGCCATCAATACTGTTCGGTCTTTAAGACCTACTATTTACTGCTATGCTAATGGATGTACCACATATGATTGAATAACTGTTCTGACTGAAATACCGATTTAATGGACTGTTTTCATTACTGTAAGGACATTTCATTCATAACCCCTTTACGCATTATGTTATTCACTGGGCTTTAGCTCACTGTTTATATATATATGTAGGTGCTCAGCCACCAGATCGGAGCTAGGAGCGTGGGTTAGACTCCAGTTTTGTCAAGCCAGCCTATGTGCCTCACTGCGAGGTTCCGAACCTATCGTGTTAAGGCTTAGGGGTGTTTTACAATTTCCCCTTCTGTACCGTCTACTGTTCTGTATAGACTGAATGTTTACTGTACTGTTATCAAGGGATTAGGTCCCTGTACTATGTGACTGTAAATTTTGTATAGACTGTACTGTTTGTATATGTGAATGCATGAAAAATCTTTTTGGCATACAGACTGACACAGCTCAATGGACATTATTCATTTACTGTATTGGCTTCCGCCAGGCCCTGTACTCTGTTTTACTGTACTACTGTTCTGCAGGCCTGTGGTAATCTCGGATTACTGGCCGGTTACGGTGCTAAACCCATAGGGCTGGGTTTGGGTCGTGACAGGAAGGCAAAAGGAAATTGAAAGAAAACATATTTGTGATTCAATTTAAAAATGAGAGAAAGAAAATCTAAATAATGTTCCTTTCAAAACCAAGTGAATGTTCCTATAGGAATGTTCCTTATACATTTTCCTTTCAAGTAAATAGAATGTTCCTTTCAAAGAAAATCTATTTACTTGAAAGGAACAATTTTGCATACAGTAAATAGATTTTCTCATTTACATCCAAGTATCTTAGAACTTGAAAGAAAATCTCATTTTTTTAGGCACGGGAAACATAGATTCAATTCAAAAGGAAATTGAAAGGAAACATATTTGTGATTCTCGGAGTCGTTCCACTCCAATGTCTTTTAAGCTACTGTGTGGTATAACAAAATATAACTTTGATCTCTTTTTTTTAGATTTTCTTTCTCTCATTTTTCTTTTTTTTTTTTGTTGGTTTTGGTTTGGCTATTGATTGTTGAGAGAGAGGAATTTGAATCTTATGCGTTGTTGTTTGGTATATGAGAAAAAGGAAGGCAAAAGGAAATTGAAAGGAAACATATTTGTAATTAAATAAGCTACTATGTAGTATAACTCATTGGAGTAAATTAAATTTTTTATTGTAGTTTTTCTATATTGAAGTTTTGCTACAATTTTATTCATAGGTAGTATAATTTATATTTTTTATAATTTTTATATATATACTAAAATTTTGTATTGTGTTTTTTTTCTTTAATAATCAATTGGGTTTCAACGCCCACTTCTCGTTCTCTCTATCAAATGGGGGTTAAGGAAAAATAGATTTCAAATTAAGAATGAATGTGAACCAAATTTTTAGTGAGATGTCTTACTGAAATGCATGTGAACCAAATTTTTTTCATACCTCATAACTAGCTCTTATATTATTGATGAATTGAACAGTCTAATAGGGGAGTTTAAAAACTCCATTGGAAGTATGCAAGGAGTGAGCTTTTCTCCTTGGTTTTCCCTTTCCTTTTTTGTTTCCTTTTTGTTTTTTGTTTTGTTTTGTTTTTTTTTCTTTTTCTGATAGTATTGTGCATACAATGCACTCTATTCTGATACACGGCCACCTTTTGAAAAACTTGGCAAAAATTCTTAGCCTAGTACATTACTCCCCTTTACATTTTTTATTTTCCTCATCATCTCCTCCTCATCCTCACTGCAATTTTCATTCCCAAACTCTTAACATTGGTGTTATTTGCAGATTTTCAGGTCACCTGGTAAACCGCTTGTGCCTGCTGTTTCTGGACAAGTCCAAGGTATTTTAAAAAGAAAAAAAATGGCTCTCTTAAACTGTTTTTCAAGAATAGTATCATTGTTGCTTCATGAAGCCAATTTATGACATCTATTAAAGCATTCCAATTTATACATGAAACACAATTAATGAAATTTATTTTCTTTTACTCTCTATAAATCTCTGTTATTAGAATCGGACGATTCGCAATTAGAATCGTACGATTCGATTCAATTCGGTGGGTAATCGATACGAAAGGGTTGTGTAAATCACAAATAACTATGAATCGGAGGTGAATCGGTGAACCGAATTGTTGAATCATGAATCAATTGGATTTGCTAAAATCGATGTTTTGCTTTCTTTTTGGTTTTTTATTGTTGGATAAGGGTTCACAAAACCTTAATCAAAAGCCCATTTTATTTTTCACCATGTTTTTGGTGATAATAATTCCTATAATCTATTAAATGCTGCTGTTGAGGATGAGTTTTAATAGCAAAAACAAAAATGTTAAACATTTTAAAATTTTTATCAAATGTTAAACAAACTAAAATTTTGTATTGTGTTTTTTTCTTTGATAATCAATTGGGTTTCAACACCCACTTCTCTCTCTCTATCAAATGGGGGTCAAGGAAAAATGGATTTCAAATTAAGAATCATTTTTATTTCATCTTAGTTAAATGGGTTGAGACTCTTTATAATTATCAATGGTCATAATTATCAATAGTCATATTTTTACTCACCAAATATGGGTTGACAAAATGACGGTTTGTTAGAATTTTAAAATTTTTATCAAATGTCTCAAAATACAAAATAAAATTATGTATTGTGTTTTTTTTCTTTAATAATCAATTGAGTTTCAACACTCACTTCTCTCTCTCTCTCTCTCTATCAAATGGGGGTTAAGGGAAAATGGATTTCATGTTAAGAATCATTTTTATTTCATCTTATGGGTTGAGACTCTTCAAAAAAAAAAAATTCTGAAGCAAAAATCTCATTGAACCCTACCAATGACAATTACATTCGGACCACACTGAAATTGAAACATTAAAGGGTGTCTTTCTATTTCTGTAAATATTGAAATGGGTTAAAAATATGATGGATTTTGATTTTGTTGCATTATAGGGCTATTTGCACCCTGTTTTATTTTGTTGCATAATCCAAAACCCATTTTATTTTGCACCCTGTTTTTTGTGATAATAATTCCTATAATCTATTAAATGCTGCTGTTGAGGATGAGCTTTAATAGCAAAAACAAAAATGTTAAACATTTTAAAATTTTTATCAAATGTTAACCAAACTAAAATTTTGTATTGTGTTTTTTTCTTTAATAATCAATTGGGTTTCAACACTCACTTCTCTCTCTCTATCAAATGGGGGTTAAGGAAAAATGAATTTCAAATTAAGAATTATTTTTATTTCATCTTAGTTAAATGGGTTGAGACTCTATTTAATTATCAATAGTCATATTTTTACTCACCAAATATAGGTTGACAAAATGACGGTTTGTCAGAATTTTAAAAATTTTATCAAATGTCTCAAATGTCTCAAATCTGATTGTGTTTTGTTCTTACTTGCAGATTGTTTCTCGACGCTCTGCTTAGTACTTCGATCTCTCTCTCTCTCTCTCTCTCTCTCTCTCTCTCTCTTTTTAAGTTTGGCGGTTGATTGTAGAGAGAAAGAGGAAATAAGCATTGTTGTTTGAATCTTCTGCATTGTTTTTTTTTTTTTTTGTTCTTACTTGCAGTTTGAATCTTATGCATTGTTGTTTGGTATGTGAGAAAAAGGAAGGAAAAGGAAATTGAAATTTTTAACTTTCTTTACCGTTTCATTGCTTATAAAACATATAATTAAAAATGAATGAATAAATAGAACTTTTGAATGGAAAGTATGGAAAAATGGGTTAAGGAAAGCTATTTATGATTAAATAAGCTACTGTGTAATATTCATGGGAGTAAATAAGCTACTGTGTAGTATAATTTTTATGAGAGTATTGAAAAAGGCATTTGTAATTATATAGATAAGACAAAAGATATTTGTAATTATCCGTTTATTTGTAATTATAAATTTTTATTGTAGTTTTTTACTTAATTTTTTTCACATTGTAAAATGAAAAATTAGTAATTAAATTTCTATATTGAAGTTTTGCTAAAATTTTATTCATAAGTAGTATAATTTATATATTTTATAATTTATTTTTTTTTTATTTTTTTGTTTTTGGTGTGGTATACATTAGTTGTTAGTACAAAAAGTGGGCAATAGAATCCAAAAGAATTTAACTGTTGTCAATGCAAAATTACTATATAGAATCAACCGCAAAATCATGAATTGCAATAGTTCTACATTTTGGCAAATAGAGAAAAATGATGAAGATTTCTATGACAGTATTTAAATTTTCTTCTATCCTTTTTAATGTATATTGAAGACATAAAAAAATTATAATTTGCCTTCAATCCTGTAGTAGTTCAATTTCTCCATCTGTGATATACATGCACATACGAACTTCTTAAAGTAAGTTGTTAACTAAAATATGTTATGAGGTTGTTAATTCTGTGTCAATTAATTTTTCTTTATGGCAATTACTAAATCTCATTCTGCTTTCTTACAGTTATATTTCATATCAACAATCATTTTTATTTCATCTTAATCAAATGGGTTGAGGTTCTCATTAATCATCAATAGTCATATTCTTACTCATCAAACATAAAAATAGATTCGTATACATTTTCAGTGTTGAGGAGTGCTCTTACTAATTGTCTTCTTCTTCTTTTTTTCTTTTTTTTATCCCTTTGTCTCAGATTTCTTTAGTTTTGATTCTCAAGCAGATACTTAGGTTGGGAGGTCTTTCCCTTGCAATTCTTTGTTAGTTCCCTACTTTCTTTCTTGAATTATAGTGGGTTAATGAATGAACTCTCTTAGATTTCTTTAATGCTTTGGAATTTTCATGTTTGGTCTTGGAATTTTCAATAATTAGATTAAACATTAAAGCTTTTAATGTTTGGTTTAAAAAAAAAGTCTAATATAGTGTGTATAGTTATGTATCTTGGTATATAGCTGTTTAATTTCTAGAGAATACTTTTGTCTTTTTTTTATTTTATATAATAGGAATGTATGATGAATTATGTGAATACTTACATTTTTTTTTTTGAATAATGATATACAAGTTCATTTTTCATATCCACTTTATTTTTTTTTGGGATTTCTCTCTCTTTCTCTCTCTCTCTCTTAGTTTGGTTGTTGATTGTTGAGAGAGAGAGAGAGAGAGGAAAAGGAAGTTTGAATCTTATGCATTGTTGTTTGGTATTTGAGAAAAGGAAAAGGAAATTGAAAGTTTTAACTTTCTTCACTGTTTCACGGCTTATAAAACATATAATTAAAAATAAATAAATAAATATAACTCTTGAATGGAATATGCAAAAATTGGTGAAGGAAATATATTTGTGATTAAATAAGCTACTGTGTCGTGTAACTCATTGGAGTAAATAAGCTACTGTGTAGTATAATTTTGTTGAGAGTATTGAAAAAGGCATTTGTAATTGTATAGATAAGGCAAAAGATATTTGTACATATCTAGTTACAGTGTGGTGAGACTTTTTATAAATTTTTATTGTAGTCTTTTACTCTACTTAATTTTCACATTTTAAAATGCAAAATTAGTAATTAAATTTCTATATTGAAGTTTTGTTATTTTTTTTTCATAAGTAGTATAATTTATATTTTTTTATAATTTATTTATTTACTTTTTTTTGGTGGTATACATTAGTTGTTAGTACGAAAAGTGGGCAATACAATCCATAAGAACTTAACTGTTGTCAATGTAAAATTACTATATAGAATCAACCACAAAATCATTTATTGCGATAGTTCTACATTTTGGCCAATAGAGAAAAATGATGAAGATTTCTATGATAGTATTTAAATTTTCTTCTATCCTTTTTAATGTATATTGAAGACATAAAAAAATTATAATTTGCCTTCAATCCTGTAGTAGTTTAATTTCTCCATCTGTGATATACATGCACTTATGAACTTCTTAAAGTAGGTTGTTAACTAAAATATGTTATGAGGTTGTTAATTCTGTGTCACTTAATTTTTCTTTATGGCAATTATTAAACCTCATTCTGTCTTCTTACAGTTATATTTCATGTCAACAATCATTTTTATTTCATCTTAATCAAATGGGTTGAGGTTCTCATTAATCATTAATGGTCATATTCTTATTCGTCAAATATGAAAATATATTCGTGTACATTTTTAGTATTGAGGAGTGCTCTTACTAATTGTGTTTTTATTTTTATCCTTCTGTCTTAGATTTCTTTAATTTTTCTTCTCAAGCGAATACTCAGGTTAGGAAGTCCCTCCCTTGCAATTCTTTATTAGTTCCTTGCTTTCTTTTTTGAATTACAGTGGTGTTGGCTGCGTATTTTGTACAAGTCAGTTACAATTCGACGCATGGCAAAGTAAGGATAATATGGGAAGACCATTCAAGTCTTCGATCCTGATCGTACACATGACAGTTGATGTCGGTTGTTATGAGATTTGAGTAGCAGTGGATCAACAAAGAGATGCAAGGTGATGTGGCATCAACGGTTACTCTCATTTAAATTCAAAATTAGGACGGAAGCTTAACTGCAAATGATGGCATAGTGGAGCTAATCTTGAGGCTACATAATCAGCGAACATGGGGAGCAGTTCGACGGTTGGAAATACAGTTCGATTGTCATCTTTGAGAAGTATAAATAGAAGGGAAGGCCCTAAAAAAAGGCCCCAGACTCAGATCCAAGAAACTAGTCTTACTTTATATATTTCGTTCTAGTTTTTATATTTCCTGTTCTTTACATTCCTGTACTTTAAATTCCTGCACTGCACTTCATTCATAGGAGTAGTTTTAAGTAGATTCTCGCTGTAAACCTCTACGAGGTTGAGTTTGGATCATTGTAAGTTTTTCATACTAATGAAATGCTTCAATTGCTCTTTATTTAACTGTTCTTGTGCTTAAATTTTCCTAAATCAAGCTACCAGTAAAAGTCCTCTTCATTGAGGTTGAAAGAACTACAACACAATCGTCTGATAATTGGTTGGCAATCAAAATTCTGTAAGGACTGATTGATCCTTGCTAGCACGCTCATAATTACAAAAATAACATTCAAAAGCCAAAAAGCCAACATATATTTTTGGCACGCCCAGTGGGACACATTTAAAATGGCTAGACGTAGGAGACAAGGAGAAAATGAACGCTTGGAAGAAGGCGTGGAAGGAGAGGTAGAGATACCTAATCTAGAGGATAATGTGATAACACATCCTGTGGAAACTCCTATTTTATCGGAACCTATGGTCGAAGAGACCAGTACTTCAGAGCAAATACCATTTGTTTGTAATATTGGACAAGACCAAGGAATTGGACCATCCACTGTCCCATCTACTCAGCCAGTGAATGCATGGGGTGGCCTAGTAGATGCCATGGGACAGCAATTAATAAACACAATGGAAAGGTGGGCAACATCCTTTTTGGATCGAATGAATAACCACCAACCAACAAATACAAGACACATGGAGGAAGTAAATGTCCCTTAGCAAAGATTGGCTAGAGATAAACAGCTTATGCAAGTTAATGGACATTCTAATGGTCAAACTAGTAATCAGAGTCATGAAAGACCACCACCTCAGTCTTGGTACGAACTCATTTCGAGGCCTATAGCAGGCCAAAATGCCTCAATGTTCAACAGTGAAGCCATGCAAGTTGGTGGATCTGGCCCAGTACAGGAAAATGGCATAAGAATGGTTCCAAATCCCACGTTAGAAGCCATACCTGGCACTAGGGGGTACAATAATCCCTTATTCGAATTTATACCCGGGGGGTTGGAAGGTTTTCCCACAAATGGAAGGGATACAACACCTATTCCAGCACCTTTCGTAGGTCCCTTCGCAGGACAGGCTCAAAGAGGTTACCCACACCCCCAACAGCAACCTGTACCACAGGGACAACCTGTCCCAAATGTACCACCCTATGGACCAAGAGGACCACAAGCACAAGTTTGTCCACCAAATCCTGTGTTTGTTCCCCCAGTAGTGGTTCAGCAGGCACAAAATATGGTCCCTAGGGACCAAATTGCTGATATAGTTAGAGAGATGTGTGGACCAATGGCTCGGGGGGTCCAAACTCCTGTGTACAGAAAACCATACCCAGAATGGGTCGACAGGGTACATGAATACCCAAGGGGTTTCAGGATACCAAATTTTGTCCTTTTTTTTGGGAACGAAAACCAATCAACAGTAGAGCATATTACTAGGTTTGCTGCTCAATGTAGTGAATTTACCAATCATGACTATATGAAGTTGAGACTATTCCCAAACTCCCTAACTGGGGGAGCATTTGTATGGTACATTAACCTCCCACCTGGCTCTATCCGGACTTGGCAACAAATGGAAGAGGCATTTCATGCCCAATTCTTCCAATCAGAGCCAGACGTTTTCATGGCAGACTTGGCAAGATTGACTCAAAGGCCTGAAGAGAATGCTACTCAGTTTATTGCCAGATTTAAAAGGGCTCGAAATAAATGTAAAATAATCTTGCCAGAGCCAGAATTCGTAAGATTGGCCCAAAATGGCTTAGAGTTCAGGCTTCGAAAGAAGTTTGACTCAACAGAGTTCAGGGACTTAGTGGAACTGACTTACAAAGTATCTAGATATGAAGCATTACTAGAAGAGGAGCAAGATCGAAATAATGCATCATATAAGACATACTACAAAGATCCTAACTATGAGATTGATGCAGCAGAGATTGTAGGGAAAGAGCCTATGATCTGTGAAGCATTAATTCATAAGGATACGACAATTGACCAGCAGTTTTAAAAGAAAGATCTCCACAGGAAGTATTCTTTCGATTAACTAAGGTAGATGACATTTTTGATCATTTGCTTGCGGCCAACTTCCTTAAGTTACTAAAAGGGGTTAAAATTCCATCTCTTGATGAACTTAAAGGAAAAGTATATTGTAAATGGCATAATTCTTGGTCTCACTAGACTAAAAACTATGTTGTTTTTCGAGACAGGATCCAAGAACAAATTCGGAAAGGGAGTTTGAAATTCCCAGCCAAAGCTGAAAAGGCCGTGGGGATCAACAGTAATCCATTTCCAGAAATTGGAGAGGTGGCAGCCAATGTCATTATGCCAGATTTTCAGAACTTATCTTTGAAAGAATTGGAAGAAGTCAATGTACAAATGCATGTGGCCAACCAGACAGCAACCAAGAAAGACACTAGAAATCTACCAGCTATTGGACAAGATTTCTCACACCAGATGGAAGACTCTGATGAAGAAGCACTGGATGATGACTCCCTAGAGGCAGCCATAATGCAGAGGATGTGTCCCAGGTACAGACTGAGTTATAAGTGGTTGAAAGGCCTTCCAGTCGATGGGAAGCAATATTACAAGGATATGCAGAGGCGTCCCAAGCAAACCAATGCTTATAATAAAAGGCCGTATCCGGCTAAGGTTAGGCAGCAGCCATTAGTGGTTGAACCTGCAGTTGATAGAATGCATGCTAAAGGCAATAGGCCCTTATATGAGTCCAGGACACCTAACTATTACAGAATGGAGAGTAGTCATTCTGAAAGAAGACTGGAGAAGAGTTCAGGTTTTAGGATCAAAGCCAGAGATTGGCCCCCTAGACCAGCCTCACGGAGGATAGAAAATGACCACCTTCATCGAAGGCCTGAATCAGGCTCAAAGCTTGGGGTCAGGGCCAAGCAATTGCCTTCACAGCCAGCTTCGAAGGTGCCCTTGAAGGAAGAAAAGGGCAGCGTAACATCTGGGTCAGTAAGTTCGTGGGTACCTGGAGTTCCAGATTGGTTTATGATGCAGAACAAACCTAGAGAAGTGCCTACCCAAAGGAATGTTGGAAACCAAGGTAGGATGGTTAAGCCTCCTTTGGTGGCCCCCAACAATTGGGTATTGCTAAAACACCCAAGAACGAAAAAACCAGATATGGTCCCCGTAATTTCCAAATCACAAAGGAGAAAAATTCAGCGTAGGTACACCCAGTACCAGTAAGACCTGAAAGAAAGTGGAGAGACTTCTTCATTGATCCAGACCGAAGGAAAGAAGAATCCAAAGTCAGACCATACTCCAAAGCCAACTCTACAAAGCAAGGTGGGTTGCAGCAGAGAACAGTTGGCTAAGGTTCATTCTGAACTAAGAGTTAGAGAGAAGGCTAGCTTAGCAGGATTGGAGAAAGCTCTGATGGAGAGTGGTAGCGAGACAGAAGAAGAAATTGGCATGAGCCAAAAAAAAGAAATGGTGGAAGAAGAAATGTTCGAAGCCTTCATGGCCGAGCAAACATTTTTGGTTGAAAAACTAGTCGAGGAAAACCATTCGAAGGAACCTGTTAGCAATGAAGTACTAGAATGCAGCATGCAGGATGCTTCTGAGGTAACTGACCAAGGTAGCCAAGAGGGGAAACAAGTACAGCCAGCCATCCAGTTTGGTTCGTTTCCTCTAGTATCAGTAAACATGGTACACATATTACCGCATGAATTCCAAGCTGGAGATGAGAATCAAGAGGGGCAAGAAATTGACCCAATTCCAATCTCTAGTGAAGACTCACAAACGAGTATGGTACAAGATAATTCCGGAATGGTTACCACAATGGAAACTGAGTATGAGAGTGAAGAAGTGGTAAGTATTAACCTCTCGTATCCTTTTGAATATCTCTCGAATTCTATGACACAACATGTTAAGCCTTTGTATATTAAGGCCTTCTTCGATAGGATACAGTTAAACCGAGTCTTAGTGGATAATGGGGCAGCGGTGAACTTACTACTGAAATCTTCCTTGAAGAAATTAGGGAAAAAGAATCCCAGGTTGATCCCAACCAGTACAACCATTGCTGGTTTTGCTGGGGACAAACAGATGGCCTAGGAATTCTACCCATCAACCTGAGTGTGGGAACTAGGGACTGCATGGCGGCATTTTTCGTCATCGACAGCAATGCGAAGTACAATGCTTTACTTGGTAGAGATTGGATCCACGCTAATAAATGTGTGCCTTCCTCTTTACATCAGAAAATGATAATGGCTCTAGGCAATGGGGAGACGGAGGAAATTGATACAGATCCTCAACCTTTCATAGCCTGCGCAGACTTCGTAGAAGACAAACTATATATTGAGGGAGTGACACCGCTCAGTATACTGATGAAATCTGATGGCTCAGCTGAAGTAACGGCTGATGAGGAAGTGACACACCTGAAGCACTTAGTCCAAGAGAGTGCTAATGAAGAGGTGGTCGTTAAAGATGACAATGATGCCTGGTTATAGGCAGCAAGATGAAGCACCAGAAGCCAGGTCTTTGGCTTTAATTAAGTTTTCAATATTGGATGTATAGTCAATAGTCCAAAAAGTGCGGGAGCAAGAGAAAGAAGTCATGATAATTGGCTACAAGCAAGAGCAGCAACAAGCTAGAGTTTTGACCCTTGATAAATACTGTGCATTGGACATAGAAACAAAAATCCAAGAAATACAGGAAGAAGAAGCCTTGTGGACAGACTTTGTCTATGAGGAGGAGGGTAAAGAGGTTGAATCAAAGAACCTGGGAATGGAATACAGCAAGGAAATTGCTTCGAAGCCAGAGGTAATCAAAGAAGGAGTTCCAGTAAGTACTCAAATACAAGACCCCTTAGAAGAAATAAATTTAGCGGATGGTTCTGTACAGCAACCCATTTATATAAGTGTTGGTTGAATACTCTTGATAGGAACCAGTTGTTGGTTATTCTGAGGAGATATAAAGATTGTTTCGCATGGTCTTATAATGAACTACCAGGTTTGGATAGGTCATTAGTGGAACATAGGCTTCCTATGAAGCCTAACTTCAAGCCATACAAACAAAAACCAAGAAGAATGGGTCCAGAAGTGATCCAGAAAGTTAAGGAAGAAATTCTTAAACTACTCAAGGCAGGCTTTATTAGGACATCCAGGTATGTTGAATGGCTATCTAATATTGTGCCTGTAGTTAAGAAGAATGGCAAAATGAGAGTATGCATCGATTTTAGAAACCTAAATCTAGTGACTCTAAAAGATGAATATCCCATGCCTATAGTAGATTTGCTAGTGGATTGCTGGTGGACAGTTCAGCAGGGCATCAAATTTTATCAATGATGGATGGGCACTCTGGTTACAACCAAATTTGCATTGCGGAGGAGGATGTTCACAAGACAGCATTCAGATGTCCTGGGAATATTGGGACCTTCGAATAGGTTAAAATGCCATTTGGCCTAAAGAATGTTGGGGCCACATATCAAGGGGCTATGAACACTATCTTTCATGACCTTATTGGAGGGTATTTAGAGTGTTATATTGATGACATTGTAGTTAAATCCCAATCCATGGAGGAGCATCTGTTTCACCTAGAAGCAGCCTTTGAAAGAATGAGAAAATTCAAACTGAAGCTTAATCCTCTTAAGTGTGCTTTTGACGTATCATCTGGAAACTTCTTGGGCTATGTAGTACACAAGAAAGGAATACAGATTGACCAGAATAAAGCCAAAGCCATCATTGAAACCAGACCTCCATCAACTAAGAAAGAATTACAAAAGTTCCTTGGACAGGTTAATTTTCTTCAAAGATTCATTTCTAACACTGCAGGAAAAACTAAAGTATTTTCTTCCTTATTAAGGCTGAAAGATGAAGAGGAATTTATGTGGACAGCAGAGCATCAAATTGCTTTCGAAGGTATCAAAGCCTACTTGGCCAACCCTCCAGTGCTGATGCCACCAAAGGGTGATAAGCCCTTGAAGTTGTACATAGCTGCAGCTGATGATTCATTGGGAGCCTTTTGGCCCAAGACAATGAAGAAGGCAAGAAGCAAGTTGTTTATTACCTTAGTAGGTTTCTAAATTCTTATGAATGTAAATATTCAGCTGTTGAAAAGCTATGTCTTGCTTTGTATTTTGCTGCAATGAAATTAAGATATTATCTTTTACCTACAACCGTCTTGGTAATTGCAACCTCAGATTTGGTTAAGTACATGTTATCTAGACCCATGTTGAGGGGAAAAATTGGCAAGTGGATCCTGGCCTTATTAGAGTTTCATTTAGAATATGTTCCCCAAAAGGCAGTAAAAGGCTAAGTTTTAGCCAACTTTTTGGCAGACCATCCATCTCAAATAGAAAGCCAAGAGATAATGGAACTCGGAACAGCTAGTGTTGAGCCATGGCAAATGTGGTTCGATGGATCAAAAGCCAATGGTTTAAGTAGAATTGGTATTGTGATTAGGTCACCACAAGGGGTAGAAACCACACATGGTTTCAGAGTGGGTGAAGCTACCTGTTCCAATAACCAAGCTGAGTATGAAGCCTTAATAGTGGGACTAGAAATTCTTATTGGATTACAAGTTCATGCAGTTGACATATTTGGGGACTCTCAATTGGTGGTTAATCAAGTGAAAGGGATTTTCAAGTGTCAAAGCATAAGCATTTTGCCATATTATGTTGTCGCATTACATTTGCTCTCTCAATTTCAAATAGCAAATGTAACTCATGTTTCGAGATTCTTGAATAATAGGGCTAATGATGTGGCTCAGAAAGCCTCGAATTTCAAGAGGAATGATGGTACCCAACGGGACATAAGCCAAACAACATACCAGAAATCTATACCATCCTTAAATAAAAAGAATGTGGTCCTGGAAGTCAATCATAATGATTTGCAAGAACAAGATTGGAGGCATCCAATAATACAGTACTTGGCTGGCCCATCCTCAAAGGCTAGCAGAAGAGTTAAATTGCAATCTATGTAATACATCATATATAACAATGATCTCTACAAAAGGGGGGGAGATGATCTATTGTTGGAATGTTTATGACCAAAAGAAGCATTAACAACTATGGCTGAGGTTCATGAAGGCATCTGTCGTACACATTAGCCTGGTGTGAAAATGAGATGGCTGCTTCGAAGACATTCCTACTATTGGCCAACTATCCTTAAAGACTGCATAGAATATGCAAAGGGTTGCCAGGCATGTCAAAAGCATGGCACAATAAGGCATGTGCCCATAACTGACCTGCATGAAGTAGTAAAGCCTTGGTCATTTAGAGGATGGGCCATGGATATGATGGGGAAAATACACCCACCCTCTTCGAAGCACCATTGTTTCATTCTAGTGGCTACCGAATATTTCACTAAGTGGGTCGAAGCTAAGCCATACAAAGCTGTAGACCAAACAGAGGTTATTGGGTTCATTAAAGATTTGATCCATAGATTTGGTATCCCACAAACTATAACGGTTGATAATAGGACTGTTTTTGATGGGAAGATGGTGAAGTCTTTTGTGGCCGAGTTTGGAATTAGCCTTGTTAATTCCACCCCATATTATGCACAAGCCAATGGTCAAGCTGAATCATCCAATAAGTTCTTGAAGAAAGGAATACAAAAGGTTGTGGAAGATAATCCTAGGGATTGACATAACTTATTGTTAGATGTATTGTGGGCTTACAGAACTTTCCCAAGGTCAAGCACAGGAGTCACTCCTTATACCTTAGTTTATGGGCATGATGCAGTATTACCTGTGGAGATCAATGTTAAGTCCCTGAGGGTAAGATGCCAAGACCAATTGGATCCTGAGCAGTACCATCAGAGTATGTGCTTGGAGTTAAAAAGCATAGATGAAGCTAGAATTCTGGCATTAAATAGCATTCTCTTTCAGAAGAAGAAAGCAGCCAAAATTTATAATAAGAAAGTCAAACACGTTAGCTTTGATGAAGGTGATTTGGTATGGAAGACAATACTTCCAATAGGAATTAAAAGCCATAAGTTTGGCAAATCGTCACCTAATTGGGAAGGACCATATCAAATTCATAGAGTTTTGCCTTTTGGAGCGTACCATTTGAGAAATTTGAATGGTTATGTGCATCCCAAAAAGATTAATGGCAGATATTTGAAGCCTTATTTTCCAACTATTTGGGAAACATAAGGAATAAAATAAACAATAAATACAAGAACACAAGATTACTCAAATGATAAATCAGAATTTGTTTTTCTTCATAAAGAGTTAAATACATTCTGCCATAAATTGGCCCAAAAATCATTACAATGCCTTAATTGTTCTTTTACAACAGATTTCCTACTCTTAAATGAGGGAGCCAACTGAATGGCCGTGGTCATTTCTTGCTTTCGATCAACCAATCCTTGGTTGGTGATCTGCAGTTTTGTGTCAGTTTAAATTAAGGCTTAATTCACTGCAAACAGCTCCTCTTCAAGTTGGGCTTTCTTCTCTAGTAGTTGAGTTCGAAAATGGGAGACAGAGGAATGTTGTTCCTTCAGCACTGAGACTTCAGAATGTACTGCGGAAACAAAGCTCTGATCTCTCGCTAATCTCTCCTCTGCAACCTTGGCAGTATGACAAATGTTGACATAAAAGTCAATAGTAACTGCTGCCTGAGATAGGTGACTTGAGACATTCATGCCGGACTGCTTAGTAATTTTGCAGCACTGAAGAAACCCATTCAGGCCTTTGTAGAGCCTCGAAGGGAATCCTCGAAAAGGAGATTAACAGTGCCAGGCATGTGTCCAAATTTATCAAAGGTACAGAAGGCTTGTTGCTGGAGGAAGAAAAGCTCTCAAAAATTTCCAGCAAAGAGTCAGCCAAAACTAATGGCTCAGCTTCCTCATCGAATGTTGAAGAAGTAGAGAGGATGTCAAAGAGACTAGCTAGTCTTGCTTCAAAAACATCAACCTCATCATTAGACATAAGTGGCACAGAAAGAGTTGTGGTGGAAGACACAGAGGACTGCATAGGGATAGGAGAAATGGGTGAAGCATCTTTAGCAGTCTCCATGGTCCTAGCCACCAATGAATCAAGTGAAGAAGGGCTGGAAGTAGATAAAGGTAATAAACCATGGGTTGGAGAGCCACCAACACCCTCTTTTGGGGAATCAGCTATCATCTGAGATAGAGTAATAGTTGGAATTTCCCTAGGGGGTAGGGATAGAGCAAAGCTTGGAAAAGAATCGAATAAAGGTAGATCCAAAGATAAGAAAGGGAGATATGGACTCAATTCAAAAAAAAGAGATGTAGGAATGCTTGGCCTCAAAGAGGATACATTGAATGTAGGCCTAGGAAGTGGGAGTATTATTTGAATGGTCTTCACATTTTGCATCTGATCAGCCTCAATTGAAACTGAGAGAGTTCTCATTGGAAGAGTAAGCTCTAGATTTGTTGCTGCAAAAGAAGAGAATGACAAAGTGATGTCAAAGCTCAATACCCACAAGATTAACAAGGAAAAACAATAGAGGCTTTAAGAAAGTTACTTGTTTCAGAAGTGACAGTAGCAGTAGGAGAGCTTCGAAGATAGTAGTGATCAGCAACGTGTTGTCTCCTTGCAACATCCCTTTGAAGTGCATCAGCAGCAGCAGCTTCGTCTCTTAAGAATTGCTGGTGTCGTCTCTTCTCAGCTCTCTCAAAGACAATTATGGCCTTGGAGTGCTCTCGTTCCACTGCCTTAGCAGCTGCCTTATGTATAGGGTCTTCAACAAAATCAGAAGGAGAGACAGTCATCTTCCTTCTCTTTTTTCTTTGTACAGGCATTGAATGTTCTTCTTCAATTTCTTTCTCTCCAGTTTGGGATTCAGTTTCTTCAGAAGTGAGTTCCTCCACTCTAACAATTGTCTCATGCATGGGATCTTGAACCAAGCCAGAAGAAGGGACGACCACTCTTTTCCTTCTTTTCAGGGGAGACTCTTGCTCTTAGGTTAACTCTTCGTCTGTTTCTCCTTCTTCTTCTACTTGCACCTCAAAAACTTCCTTCTCAGGCTCGAGTAAAAGTCTTCTTTTCTTTTGTTGCTGTTTGCTTTTGAGGAGATTTAGAGCTTGAATCTTCTGAGGAGAGTCTCCCTGTGAGGTACTTGCACCACCTTCACAAAAGGAAGAACTAAAGATAAGACTGAAAGCATTATAAAGAAAGTAAAAGAGAAGAGATGAGAGTATATACCTTTCTTCGAGGTGGCCCGAGTAACTCTAGGAGTGGAGGCAGACACAAGAACTGGAGAGGTCAAAACAGTGGAAGAAGTAGCAGCTCCAGCTCCTTTAGGCATAGGCACATCTAACACCGTCAGTAGGTCTTGAGGGGGAATGGCCAGGTGCACTTCCATATTGGTCACTGTAACGCCCTCAAAATAACAACATTAAACCCATCGGATAAGACATGCATTTACATATAAACTAACCACATTCTTTTATTCATTAGAGTTCCATTACATAAGTATTACATGTTAACATCAAAACAAAATGCCCTACGGGCTTACAGCTTTCCAAGTTAAAACTTGGTTACAACAAAAGAGTACTAACTCGTTTACACATTAAGCCCTTGGCTTGAAGTTACATGTAACACATCAAAAGTTAGGCGACAAAAGTATGTCCGCCTCTAGCCTCCAGCTATGTCCTTGGAGGTGGCATGCTTCCAGTACCTGAAAATGATATTCCCATATAGGGTGAGCCACAGCCCAGTAGAAATATACTAAACCAACCATGAACAATGACTAAAAGATTAGCAATTGATAGATGGCCAACACTGATACAATCACATAAATCATATATTTATGTCAAACGACTTACAAGTCCCAATTACTTTTCATTTCCCCTTTTTCAACAGATAGGCATATAAGCACTACCCACATGCTCAACAGATATGTATAACAACAATATCCACATTCTCAGATAAGCAAATAAGCTATATCCACATTCTACAACAGATATGTATAACAACAATATCCACAGATAAGCATAAAAGCTATATCCACACATCACAAAGATAAGCATATAAGCTCTATCTTCACTTCTAGACAAGCATATGAGCTGTATCTACGGAGTTCATCCCCTATCTTCTCCCAACACTATCCGGTTTAGAGGTACATCCCCTATCTTCCCCTAAACCGCGGAGTACATCCCCTATCTCGTCCTCTACACATAACGTATACAAACACAATGGTTCTATATACAATCACCCAATACATACAGTTAATGTATTCTATCAACCGTCAAGTTCCATGACACATTTCATTGATTAGTTTCAGTTTGCCTAATCATCATGCATTGTCTACAACAAACACGACTATCCTCCACCGATAGCCCAAAGCAGTTATTTCTAAACAGAAAATAAATGCACAAATGGATATTCAATCAACATTTCATTTCCTCATTTCTCGCCATTAATTATCCCAATTAATCAATAATGTAATTAGGTCATTATCCATAATTACCATTTCAACCCTTAGGTCCCATTTTCATCAATGATTTAACATTCATTCAATTTCTCTATGCCAAATATGCATCCAGGTTTATTATGAATAAAACCCCAACTTTTGTAAAATTACACAAAAGCCCCAAACTTTCACAAAATTACCAAACCAAGCCCAACATCTCAAAATACCAAAATTTAAAGACAAAATCCATAGAGAGGAGTAGGACATCCCTACCTCGAAGTTTAAGCCAAAAAGGAGATGAAGACTCGAAGATCAACTTGCTTCAAATCCAAACTTTTTCAGATTAAATCGAAGCTCTCAACACCCTCTATCTTTTTAACAAAGGCCCTAGGCTAGATTCACACTTTAGGGAGATCAAATCTTAGAGAGAATATAAGTGTAGAGAGAGAGTGTGTCGGATCAAGGGTTTGAAAGAAGAATGAAGTGAAAAAGTGATGTTTAAAATCGCTACTGTCCTCTGATATAAAACACGCTCGCTCGAGCGAAGGCTTGGTCGCTCGAGCGACCAGGCACAGAAAACTCTTGCTCGAGCCAAGAAGTTCTCGATCGAGCGAAGAAAAAACCAGACCGCTCGAGCCAAGAAAGACAGCTCTCAGGTCCAGAACCAGGTGCAACCGCTCGCTCGAGCGAGCCACTCTGGCTCGACCCACCAAACACGAACCCCACTCTCGCTCGAGCGACCAACTCCTCGCTCGAGCGAAGGTCCAAAATTCTGGGCAGCAACACTAGGCTCCCAAACACAACCAACCTGTAACAAACCTGCCTAACACATCCTATAACTCAATAAGAAGCAAAAAGGATGCAAACAAGATAATAAACAACTTTCAACATCCACGGACACATGTCCGGATCATTGTACAACAAGGGTAAACCCGGGATCGCTATAGTCACCCACCAATTTTGGTATCTCTTCAAAATGTTACCTTGGGGAAGGAAAGGGATATACTCAAAATCGATTAAGTCCTGTATGAATTTGGAAGTTGCCTCTTCCAGTCTGGACCTTCGAACTTTTACATCCCTTGTGGTGAGACTTAGATTGGTGTTACTACAGAGAGGTATTGGAAGCCAAATTGTCTAGCAAATTGGGCAGGATAATAGGGCTCAGCAATGCATTTGTAAGCCCTGGGGTTCATAGTCCTAATGAATAATTCTCTGGGAATTAAAATGGAGGCCCATATATCTTTGTGAATAGGTGAAGCACAGAACCTATCACTTAGGAAATTCTTCAACCAAAGTGGGCCAATAGTAGTGGGTTCGAAGGGACGAAAGTTGTGGAAAAGACGAGAAGCTGAAAGTTGGTGGAAGAAAGAGAAATAAAAAGCAAAAGTATAAGGATAAAGAGAAGCATTGGCTAGCCTCATGCCATGAGTAGGAGGGTCTGGTTCAAGAAATTTAAGGCATTTGGATTGTAACTCGGGGAAATAAGCAAATAGCCAAAGCTGAAGAATCCAAATCGGTCCCCCTTGATTGACATCTAAGGGTTTCTCACAAAAAAGAGAGCAGGCTCTATATACGTGACCTAGAACGTATGGGGCTAAAGCCAACCTCTTCGGTAAAACAAGGGCTTTGGCAAGAGGGGCAAATTCAGGCATAATTCTTTGAGAAGAAGTGCAGAAAAGGAACTTGCAAAGCCAATATAATAAGAAAGAAAAGAATTCCCTATCGGTCACAAGACCCTCCCTTCTATTCTCAGCCTTGACAAAGTCACTATAGGATGAGTTAAGAGAGGAGAGGGAAAAAGGGACTGCTAGGTCAGGATAATCTGGTCCAATGGGAGATAATCCTAAAAGATGGCAAATGTCAAGCACAGTAGGGGCCATCATCCCACATCTGAATTGGAAGAAATTAAAAACAGAATTCCAAAAGCACAGAGCAGCAGGAACTAAAAAGGGGTCCTCTGAAATAGTTAACCTGGATAACTGAAGGGCGTCGAGGAGGCAGAGTTCTTGAAGGTCCAGGGTCCTACTAGGGACAACTCGATCATACCATTCTTGCCACTCCGGTCTCACCGTGTGCCAGCATCGGTGGGGGCGATTCGTCTTCCAGTTCCTCCAGTCAAGGCCACCTTCGTAAAGGAGACAATGGTCTTCCAGACGAGGGTATAGAGCTGGAAGCTCAATAGGAATCTCCTTGAATATGGGACCAAGCACATAGTCTTGTTGCACATGACGACGAGGAATGAAGATGCGTTCGTCAATGGCACTTTTCTCCACAGCTTTGTACTTTTCACATTCTGCATTAATGAGCCTTTTTAGGGCTACAGATGGGCTCACACGCTCTACAACTGGCACTTTCAATGAGGAGGAAGCCATTGATAAAACGCTTTCTCAAAGGACGAAGCTGGAAAAAGGGAGTAGAAAGAAGTGGGAGACGATTAGAGGTGAAGGGTTTTGTATGTTGAGCGATGCAAGTGATTTCAGAATATGGAATAAAAGGATTTCAAAAGCCTTTATATCTGAAAGATACATCACGTAAATTCGTTAAGTACTAAAAGTACGAATATGAAGAATTTCCTTCAATATTGATACTCTTTGAGGGAAAAAACGTATCCCAGATGTTGATACCAGCTTCGAAGTAGAATGTTTGGCTTCGAAGCCAGATTTTGGCGCCAAAAGTCAAATAACAACGGCTTCGAAACTAAGAAGCCAGCTTTGAAGCACATTTCATGCTTAAGAATGTAAGAATACTCAAATATTCATTCACTTAGAAGGGGATTAAAGACCTGTTTTAGGCTTTTTAATGAAAACAATGACCTTCGAAGTGAAACTTGTGACCCCATGAGGATGGAAATTGGTGTTCAGAACATAACACACTAGATTTCGGCACCAAAAGTCCAATAACAACGGCTTCGAAACTAAGAGCCGGCATCGAAGTGCATTCCGTACTCAATGGATACAAGAATGCTCAAGTATTCGTTTACTTCAAAAGGACTAAAGACCTGTTTTAGGTTTCTCAATGACAGTGATGTTCTTCGAAGTAAAATTAGAAATTCCTTGGGAAGGGAAATTGGCATTCGAAACATCGAAACCCATAGTTGGTTTATATATTTTCAGAAAAGTTGATTTTTTGAACTAAAACAGTGCAGCCCTCAAAAGGAGCTTCCATATTTTTGAAAATATGGACTGTTGTTCAAAACAAAAAGATCAATTTAGAACTGATTAATCTGCATTCCCTAAATTGGAAAAGTTCATGGTCGTGTTGTTAGTATTCATTTTAAATGATCGAATCCAGGTTCGAAGGAAAAGATTGTTCAGTTCGAAGCTCTGTAATTGCTTTTAAAGACAAATAGAGACAAGATCAAACCATATCAAACAAAGAGAAGTCTTGTATTAAAGCAAAAGCAGTTACATCGAATGGTCCTATTTGGGTATAAACTCGAGCTCATAAAAATAAGGAATGGAATAAATAACAAGATCATGAAATTTAGTCCAACAATGATCAATGAATTTTTGTTCTTTCTTTATTCTATCTTCTATGTCTTCTAACATTGGCTGCATGAGTTGATGCGCTCTCACTTCGTAGTAAAGCTCTTCAGCCTTTATTTCGAAAGCTGCCTCTCTCAATCCTTGTTCCAATTCGTCTATGTCCAAGTCATCCCAATATGCAAAATCTTTATTCTTGAAATCACCGAATTCTTCAATGAAGTTCTCTGCTTCGTACTGGGCATGAACTCGAAGAGACGAAAGTTGGTCTAAAGATTGTGTAGTGGCCATAGAATTTCGATGCCAGTAGAGGAGCAATGGAAGTTGGTCCAGGAACATATGAAGTTCTGCTTGGGCAAGGGGATTAAGGACATGGCCCCTAGTCAGAATATCACAAGCCCATCGAAGGTTCTTGAGAGGGACTTCGTCTTCAAGAACATTGAAGGGCAAGTGAGAGAAAGCTGCAAGTAGAAGTTGAGCTTGTTTCCGCTCAGCTGGAGTAGGGGAAGGTAGAGGTTTGTAAGGTGGAAAAACGTTACCTATGGAAAGAGCAAGCTTCAGTTTCTCTGTCCAGTAAAGAGTTGGTAAAGGAGAAGGTGTGAATGCTTCAATTTCAGGAGATGGAGAAGAAGGTGTGGATGCTTATATTATGGGAGATGGCACGGGAGCAGAAGGAACAAAGGCATTAATATAATCGAGCCAGTCAGAAGAACAAATCTTCGCCTTCTGGGCTAAGAATGATGGGTTGTACCCTTGTGCTTCTTCTAGGCGTCGGGCAGCGTGCACTATCTTTGTAGGCATGGAGGATGTATACCATGCTACAAGTAGATTCTCCTCCAGACTACGTCGATGGTCAATGGGCATGTAGGGGTAGACCACTGAACTTCGAGCATAGGAAGGAAACTCTAAAGAGTCAGTGAACTCAACAAAATGATGGTTGATTCGCTCCCTCAAATCACAGGTCTCAGGTGTTGACCAGCTTGTCCAGTCAGAACCCCCAGAAGAGGAAGAAGTTGCAGCTTTTCCCCATATATAGGCTTGTGAGGAAGAGTTTCCCAAGTCCATATTTGCAACTTTCCGAATCAAAGGCTTGAGAGCAGTTTGTTCGAACTGTAAGGGTGAGTTAGAGGAAGAACTTCTTGTGTCTATATCTGCAATTTTCTGAATTGAAGGATTAAGGGCAATATGTTCGTAATCCAAAGGTTGGTGATTTGCAAAGGCTTCCATAACTTGAATATAGAAGGGTGGATAAAGGTGGCTAATGAATGCGTGGAGGTTCTTTCGAGGGGAAGCAGCATTATTCAATGACTCTTCATGTGCCCGATCAATAGAGAAGAAAGTTGATTCGGCCATAGAAGAGGTATCAGCCTGTACGAGTGCTAAGGTATTGGGGTATTCAAAAGATTGAAAGAGAATTAATGCAAATGATCATCAATAAGTGATGGTTGTGTTTCCAGAATCTAGACCTTATGCATGTTCTAAGACGTAGGAAAAAGACCCCGATCCACTAATATCACCAAGTCTTTGGTATATTAGTGCGGGGGGTAATGTTGGCTGCATATTTTGTACAAGCCAGTTACAATTCGACTCGTGGCAAAGTAAGGGTAATATGGGGAGACCATTCAAGCCTTCGATCCTGATCGTACACATGGCAGTTGATATTGGTTGTTATGAGATCTGAGTAGCAGTGGATCAACAAAGAGATGCAAGGTGATGTGGCATCAACGGTTACTCTCATTTAAATTCAAAATTAGGAGGGGAGCTTAACTGCAAATGATGGCATAGTGGAGCTAATCTTGAGGCTACATAATCAGCGATCATGGGGGAGCAGTTCGACGGTTGGAAATACAGTTCGATTGTCATCTTTGAGCAGTATAAATAGAAGGGAAGGCCCTGAAAAAAGGCCCCAGACTCAGATCCAAGAAACCAGTCTTACTTTACATATTTCGTTCCAGTTTTTATATTTCCTGTTCTTTACATTCCTGTACTTTAAATTCCTGCATTGCACTTCATTCATAGGAGTAGTTTCAAGTAGATTGTCGCTGTAAACCTCTACGAGGCTGAGTTTGGATCATTGTAAGTTTTTCATACTAATGAAATGCTTCAATTGCTCTTTATTTAACTGTTCTTGTGCTTAAATTCTCCTAAATCAAGCTACCAGTAAAAGTCTTCTTCATTTAGGCTGAAAGAACTACAACACAATCGTCTGATAATTGGTTGGCAATCAAAATTCTGTAAGGACTGATTGATCCTTACTGTTACGCTCATAATTATAAAAATAACCTTTAAAAGCCAAAAAGCCAACAAGTGGGTTAATGAATATTCTGGATTAATGAATGAACTCTCTCGGATTTCTTTAATGCTCTGGAATTTTCATGTTTGGTCTTCGAATTTTCAATAATTAGATTACACATTAAGCTTTTAATGTTTGGTTTAGAAAGAAGTCTAATATAGTGTGTATAGTTATGTATCTTGGTATACAACTGTTCAATTTCTATAGAATACCATTTTTTTTATGTATTTATTTTTTTTTATAGTTGGAACGTATGATGAATTATGTGAATGCTTATGTCTTTTTTTTTTCAATAATGATATACAAGTTCATTTTTTATACTCATTTTATAGACCCAGTGATGTGTCAAGAAAATGTGGGTGAGAGTGAGATAATATTTAATTATCAACCAGTCCTCTTCTTGACATATCACTGGACCTATAAAATAGGTCTAACTTAAAAGATTTTGTTACAAGTTTATTTTTTTAAAAAATTTTCAAGTTCATATTTAATTATCAACCAGTCCTCTTCGTACAGTTACAAGTTCTTTTTTTTTTTTACAAACATTTTGTTACAGTTTAATTTTGTAATATGATAGGTCTTTTTTTTTTCTTTTTTTTTTCATCATCTCTCTTAGGCTGTATTTGGATTTAGGATTTAAAAACAATTTGTTGATTGAAAGGAAAAGAGAACATTAAAAAGTTAACTCTCTTAATTTGATGACCCTTATTTTTTTTCCTTTTAAGGAACTGTTTTTAGTTTGGTTTTTTATTGAATTGCTATTTTAAAATGTTTAGGCTTCTCTCTCTTTAAAAAGAGTCCAGTTTATTTAGCTTTTTCAATTTTGTTTTTGGAATTTGTCAAACAAAAAAAAAAGATTTTTTAGCTGTTTATCAGGACTTTTGAAAAAACTTAAACTTATTTTAAAATTTTTTTATAATAATTTTTTAATGATTTTTATGAGAGTATTACTCATTGGAGTAAATAAGCTACCGTGTAATATAATTTTTTGTGATGTGTATTGAAAAAGACATTTGTAATTATATAGATAATACAAAAGGTATTTGTAATTTTTCAGTTACAGTGTAGAGAGCCCTTTTATAAATTTTTATTGTAATTTTTTTACTTATTTTGTTTTCACATTTTAAAATGCAAATTTAGTAATTAAATTTCTGTAATTAAGTTTTGCTAAAATTTTATTCATTAGTATAATTTATATTTTTTTATAATTTACTTAGTTGTTAGTAGGAAAAATGGGCAATACAATCCATAAGAATTAACCTTTGTCAATGCAAAGTTACTATATAGAATCAACTACAAAATCATGTATTGCAATAGTTCTACATTTTGGTCAATAGAGAAAAATTATGAAGATTTCTATGAGAGTATTTAATTTTTCTTCTATCCTTTTTAATGCATATTGAAGATATAAAAAAATTATAATTTTTCTTCTATCCTGTAGTAGTTCAATTTCTCCATCTGTGATATTCATGCACAATTTAACTTCTTAAACTAGGTTGTTAACTAAAATATGTTAGGAGGTTGTTAATTTTGTAGTGATTAATTTCTCTTTATGGCAATTATTAAACCTCATTTTACCTTCATAAAGTTATCTTTGTCAAATTTATATAACCAGGCACTTTTAGGTTGAGACACTATTGACCTTCAACTACTAATTATGGACAACATTACTATTTTTGGTTACATAAGTTGTTTTCTTTTTTATTTATTTGAAAAAAAAAACATTTTTCTTATAAGCAAAAGTCAATTTTCTTTTATTTTCATTATTTTTTTTAATCTAATTCCTTATAACAAAATGCTCTTTTCTTAAATTTATAGATGATGGAGACTTACGTCGAACTGTAATATTGACTCATTTTACTCATTTTCTTACATGTATAATTTTTTTATTGTTTTTTACCTCTAATTCTTTTGTATTTTTAGGTCCAATTTCTTCAAGAAAGAAATGTTAATGTTGTTATCCGTGATGAACGTGACCTTAATGTCATCCGTGTTCGAGAGGTAGGCCCAATTTAATTATATAGATTTTTTTGTTTCAAAACACCGTATACACCGTATATTCTTATTTATATATTTTTTAAAAACTTTCTACATATATTTTTTTATTTTTTGTAGGCAAAGGAAAAGGAAATTGCCAAGGCATTGTTGAAGAAAAACGAAAAGACCACCTTTTCGGGCAAGAGAAAGAAAAATGCATGTTCAGTAGTATGGCTCTTCAACATTTCCATTTAAAGTTCTTTTTTTGAAATATTTATTTTTGGACCATGAACCTCGATTATTTATTTATTTATTTATTTTTAAATGTAAAATTGGCATATTACTTGCACAGTGACATATACTGTTTTTATAGTAAACAGTTTTATGTAAATTTGTGAAATATTTTTTTTGAAGCATGCTAAAATAGCATTTGTACAAAAGCATTATATTTGTTTTAAATTATTATTATTCTTTTTTGGCTTTTTGCTATTGACATGAACATCTACAAGAGAAGAAAAAATGAATAGAACAAAAAAGGAATGAAGGAGGGGAAGGATACAAAATTAAAAAGTTTTCAATTTTTTTACAAAATATCAGAAGGAAAGAGAATTAAGATAAACTAAATTAATAGAAATGAAAAATGAAGAGAAAAGTAGATGATAATATTCATATTTTAGGCATCTTATGAAATTAGTCTTCATGTTTTAGGCACATAACAATAATATTATATCGAAAGCTGTATTGACTCAACGTGCATGGCCAGAACGCGAAAGAAATGATAAGGCAAGCTCTTCATATCAATTGGGACAATGTTCGTGACGTGAACGAGAGAGATCGAGAGAATTGATTCCACCAAGCACAACTAATACTCCACCGGCTCAGAAAGGAGTAATGTTTACACATCTTACTTTGCCAAGCACATCTTTAGCTTTACAAAGGAATTGGTAAAACATTGTATTTAATTCTACAAATGCATATGCTTATTGTTAAGATTTTATTTTATAAATTTTATTTTGTACACAACAAATATTTGTAGGCCTACTCATGCAAGCCCATTCCTCCATGAGACTAGGAATATCGGTGTTGTTATTTGCGATGAGTGCAATCTTAATATTATCAGCAATTCTAAGGTAAGTAGAAAAATCAACTTCAACATATTCTTTTTTCGTAATCTTAATAAATTCTATAAATACATGTTCTTTTTTCGTATTCTAATTAATTTTTTTTTTTAATTTTTGGTAGGCAAAGGAAAAGGAAAAGGCCAAGGCAATGTCTAAAGGAAAAGAAAAGGCAACTTCTTTTGACAAAGGAAAGGAAAACGCATGTCCAATGGTATATATTCAACATTTTTAAAAAAATATTTATCGAGTAAAACAAAGCCAATCATATTGTTAAAGTGAACATTGATCATGTAAGTTTTTAAAATTTTAAACTGTGTTGTCAATTTTTTTTGTGTGCTCTTTATTTTCTGTACACTCAAACAAAGTATATTTAGCTCTCTTTAACATTTCCTAAAAATAATTGTAACCTTTATAAACTCCAAGAAAAACTTTATAACATCTAAGTAAAGGAACAGAGAAACATAGGCATAGAAAATATATTTAATTTTCTTAACATTATCATGAGGCAAGAAGAAAGAGAAAACAATAATTAAAAAACAAGTTGTTATATCACAAGGCATGAAGAGGGAAAATGAAGCAAAATGGAAAAGGAAGTAGGACAAAGAAAATGTAAAAATATTCTTAAAATTATCACAAGGCAGGAAGAAAAAGTAAAATATAATTAAAATAACAAAATTATTGAATCAAAAAATAAAATAGTATGCGATAATATTTGTATTTTAGGTATCAATGATATAATGTTCACATTTTAGGCACACAATAACAATGTTATATCAAAAGCTACATTGGCCCAACGTGCACGGCGAGAACGGGAGAAATCAAGAGAATGTATTCAACCGAGACAAACTTCTTTAATATCGTGTCGTCGTAGTCGTACTTGCTTGGAACTAGGAACAAAGGCAACTGAGGATACTCAGTCTGCGCAAAAACGAACAATGGTTGCACATCCTTCCACATGTTCGTTCTCAATGCCAAGCACATCTTTAGCTCCACAAACAAATTGGTAAAAGACTGTGTTTAATTCTTCAAACACATACTCCTACTATTACCATTCTATTTTAATTTACACAAAACCAATATTTGTAGGCCTACTCTTACAACTCCTTCCCTTCAAGAGGATCTATGTACTAATGAGAAATTAGAGGATATGCATATGAGTCCAATGGTTATTATTCGAGCACATATAAATTCATGTCGTCATTCTCTTGGCAAGATGGATGTATTATCTCCTTTCTGTTCAGCATTACATTGGATGGATGAAAAATTAGTAAAATCATCTCCAAACCGTCCTCTATTCGGAACATGTTGTTCAAAAGGGAAGGTTAAGCTTCCTCCGCTTATTACACCCCCTTCACTTCTTCAAGCATTATATGATGGGAATGATGATAAATCAAAATCATTTCGATGTTATACTCGAGTGTACAATGCAACAAATGCTTTTACAAGTCTTGGTGCTACATTAGATCCAAGAGTACTTACTGGAAGAGGCCCTACATCATTCACTATCCATGGGGAATTGCGACATCGAACAGGATCACTACTACCACAATCAGGGCAAGATGCAGCTTATGCACAATTGTACATTTATGACCCTGATTCAGCTTTAGAAGTTCGCAATCGTAGAAATCCTCAATTAAGAAGAGATGTTCTAAAAACTATTCAAGATAGTTTATTATAGGTTAATGCATTCGTTGCTAAATTTCGCCAGGCTCATGTAATTTTAAATCAATTAACCTTGACAGGATGAAATTTGCCTGCTCATCTCCACTACAGTTCATCGACAGATCGACGATGGTATAACCTACCAACTACAGATGAGATTGCAGTTGTAATACCAGGTGATGGAACCAAGGTTAGTGGAATGAGAGATCTTACATCTACAAGGAAATAATGAGCTAATGCAAATCATTGAATGTCACCCAGCATATTTGCCATTACATTATGTTGTATTATTTCCACATGGTGAGCTTGGATGGGAACCTGAGATAAAACTGTGGGATGTTCAACATGATCGGCCTTCAACTGATCGGCTTACTCAAATGGATTTTTATAGTTATAGTTTATTTGAACGACCCATAGAGTATTTAACAATTTTGAGAGCTGGAAAATTGTTCCAAGAGTTTTTGGTTGATGCTTCGGCCGCAACTGAACAAAATAGGTTAACTTACTACAAGCTTAATCAAGGGAAAATCTGTGATGAACTTTACCAAGATTTGACAGATATTGATCCAAATGATCTTCAGCCCAATCAAATTGGTCAAAGGTTTGTTTTGCCATCTTTATTTCCTTGAGGTCCTAGACACATGTTTGAAATCTTTCAAGACTCAATGGCTATCACACGATACAACCAACATCCAGACATTTTTCTCACCATAACTGCAAATCCTAATTGGCTAGAAATTACTTCAGCATTATTACAGCACCAAAAGCCTATTGATCGTCCTGATTTAATTGCCCGTGTTTTTGAGTTAAAGAGAAAGTGTTTGATGAAGGAGATAGAAACAAACCGAGTGTTTGGTAATAAAGTTGCGCATGTTTTTACAATTGAATTCCAAAAACGAGGCCTTCCTCATATACATGCACTTCTATTTCAGGGTCCAGACAAAATTCGGACATGTGCTCAAGTAGACAAATTGGTTTGTGCAGAATTTCTAGATCCAAAAGATGAACCTATGCTTTTTGAAACTATCAAGTGTTGTATGGTACATGGACCATGTGGTGCTCGAAATTCACAAGCACCATGTATGGAAAATGGTAAATGCACTAAGAGATACCCTCGAGCGTTCACAGAAACAACTACTATGGATCAAGATGGATATCCTATCTATCGTCGTCGCAATAATGGTCAAGTTCATATTGTGAGGGGGAAAAAAGTTGATAATAGAGACATTGTACCATGCAATGCATATCTTTCTAAACGTTTCAACTGTCACATAAACGTAGAAGTTTGTGCCGGAATGAGATGTGTCAAGTATATACACAAGTACATTTACAAGGGTTATGATTGCACAACGATGGTGTTGGGATTGATAAATGAGATGCAACAATATCTCGATGCGAGGTATATTGGACCTCCAGACGCTGCTTGGCGGATATTTGGTCATCCATTGCATGCTGAGATACCAACAGTTGTACGCTTAGCACTTCATTTACCTAGAATACACCGTGTTCTTTTTAATCCTGATGAATCATTAGAAGCAATTGTTTCTAGAGCTGGCCAACAAATGTCAACTCTTACTGGTTTTTTTGCATGTTGCGCTTCTATGGAAGATGAATGTCCATTCACTTACCAAGAATTTCCACAACATTTTGTTTGGCTTAATTCATAAAAGAGATGAAAACCAAGGCAGTAGGGCTATGCAATCGGTAGAATGTACTTTGCTAGCCCTAATTGTGGTGAGAGATTTTATTTACGTTTGCTATTAACTGTTGTCAAAGGACCAAAATCGTTTCAGTGCTTACGTACGGTCAACAATGTTTTGCATGATACGTTTAAATCAGCATGTGTTGCAAGAGGACTTTTAGAAGATGATGAAGAATGGATACAATGCCTTAAAGAGCCTGCAGTTATGAAAGTTGGTTATCAATTAAGGAGATTGTTTACTATTATTCTTACTCAGTGCTCTCCACTGCAACCATATGTGTTATGGAATCAATTTTCAATGCATATATGTGATGATCTTGCACATAAGATTCGAACGTTGTTTGCCATTTCTGAACCAACTGAGGCTCAAATTGAAGACTATGGTCTATATCTTTTGAATCAAATGCTCCAAGAATCAGGAAAAAGTTTAATTGACTTCCCGCCAATGCCACAACCTTCTACAAATTGGAGTGCAGTAGGTGGTAACAGGTTGATATTTGAACATCAACAACTGCAAAATGAGGCACAACAGGCAGATGTAGAAATTATTATTGATCGCCTCAACAATGATCAACGAACAGCTTATGATGCAATCACTTCCTCAGTCTTTGAAAATAAGGGAACTATTTTCTTTTTGAATGGAGGTGCCGGAACAGGAAAAACGTTTTTGTACAATGCGATTGCATTGAAGTGTCACAGCGTTGGTCATATTGTAATTACTGTGGCTTCATCTGGAATTGCATCATTATTATTGGTAGGAGGTCGTACTGCTCATTCAACATTTTCCATTCCGTTGGATGTATTGGAAAATTCAATTTGTGGATTTAGCAAGCAATCATTACAAGCAGAATTGTTTAGAGAAACAAAACTTATAATCTGGGATGAAGTTCCTATGCAGCATAGACATTGTGTTGAGGCAGTTGATCACACACTTCGGGACACTTGTGATAGTGAAAAGCCATTTGGGGGTATCACTGTTGTTTTTGGTCGAGATTTTCGACAAATCTTACCAGCTATAACTAAAGGAGTTCGTGAGCAAATTGTGAATGCATCATTAAGACACTCTTTTCTATGGAAGGATATACATGTTCTGTCTTTAAATTTGAACGTACGCTTGAATCATGCAATCTTGGAAATGTTAATTTTGCAAAATTCTTGATGGAGGTAATATTTCTTCAAACTTTTTCTCTATTATATGGTTCTTTTAAATTAACGAAATACATTTACGTTCATGTACTTTAATTGATTTTACTTACTATTTTATTTATTTATTTTTATAAATAGATTGGGACCAATCCTCAAGAAATTGTTAAACTTCCATCAACAATACACAAATGCTAAGATCTAAAAGACATAATCTCAGTGGTTTATCCGCAACTGGATGTGGCAATGACATCGATTGCAACATTTTTAACTGAACGTACAATTCTTTCTACACGGAATGATGATGTGAGTGCCATCAATACTGCAGCATTGAATATTTTTCCCGGTAACACACATACTTATTTGGCAGCAGACAAGATGTCTGAAGATGATGAAATTGATCATACTATAATAAATAAATATCCTAATGAATATTTAAATTCATTAGATCTTCCTGGGCTACCGGCTTTTAAGCTAGAGTTGAAAGTGGGTTGTCCTATAATGTTGTTAAGAAATATTGCACCAAAAGATGGACCGTGCAATGGCACAAGATTGATGGTTTCTAGATGCAATACTCGCATAATTGAAGCTCAAATTTTAACTGGAGAAAAATTTGGCAATTTGGTATTCATACCAAGGATATCCTTGACACCGTCTTCTTCAGAAATGCCTCCGAATGACAAGACGTCAATTTTCAGTTCGATTGGCATATGCCGTGACCATTAATAAATCTCAAGGGCAATCTTTGAAATTTGTTGGAGTTGATTTGCGCACACCAGTGTTTAGTCATGGGCAATTGTATGTGGCCCTATCTAGATGCACATCTTTTGATCGTATAAGTGTCCTCATTCCTAATGATGAGCCAGATTCTATTACAAACATTGTTTATCCTGAAATTTTGTTATAGTGTTACTTATGGATCAAACTACTTTTGTCAAAAGGTACAATTTACTTATTGATAAATTTGTTTCTATTGATTACAAATTGTTATTTTTAAAATATTTTACTATATGTGTCGACTTTTGTAGGATTGGGTTAAAAAATATATGGAGCTCAAAAAGATAAATACAACTACATTGTTTCGATGAGGATGTAACAAGGTAATTTCAATTTGAAAGTGTTTTGATATATTTATATAAATTTTCTTTTACTAATATATTAACTTTTTTTATTTTCATAAATTAGTAGATTGTCGTGCATGCTCCTTACTAGGGATACATACAAGTTGATACAAGGACTTTTTAGAAAGTGATGAGGCGCTCCTAGGATTTCTAAGAAAGAACAAGTTTGAATCTTATATTTATTTTTGTAAAAAGCGTACATATGCTAGCTACGATCCATATTTTGTAAAGTTTCCGATCGATGTGAAATTTATTACTTACAATAGTTTTGTAAAGTCTTTTATCTATGTGAAATTTATAACTAAGTTTAGATGTATGTTAGATAATATTCATTTGAATTATTGACTTATGCTATGAGTTTGTTTTTGTAAATGTAACACACTAGGTGATATAGTCTTTTTTGTTTTTTTGTTTTTTCTTCCTAATATGCTCTTGAATTAGGTTAAAGAAAACTAATAATATTTTTATTTGGTTGAATTTGAATTTTTGCCTCCATATATCTTTTTATCAGGAAGGGTGTTGCATTTCTTTGTATTACAGAACATTGGTTGGTGTGCTTAATTTGTTATTTGAATTTTTTTTTGTATTGTAGAGCACTGGCTGGTGTGCTTAAATTATTATTTGGCATTTTTTTTGTATTGCAGACCATTGGCTGGTGTGCTTAATTTGTTGTTTATTTTTTTCTATTGCAAAACATTGGCTGGCGTATATAGATGTTTCTGTGTTGTGGGACTTACATTTTGTTGTTTGTTTAAAATCTTATACTTTTATTATGCTTGAATTTTACGTAGCATTTATGTGTTTACTTTTCACTATTTCGTTTACCTATAAATTTGAAAATTTTATGTTTAAATTGATTTATTCACCAAGTAGCATACAATTTATTTATTTTTCATTTATTTAATTTTCTGCATAATAAACTGACCACCAAATCATAAAAATTGGTAGATTTTAACTATTACATTAAAATTGATGCAAAACTATAGCTATGAGATCTCGCTTCTTTATTTCAACCAAAACTCACTATCTAAAAAAATGTGGATATTGAAATTTATTTGGGTACTGTTATTGGCCAGGATAATAAAATGCTTATTTTCTATTACAAATTGCAAGTGGGTTACATAAACAAAAATACTATAATAGTAAATATTTGGTGATATGATCTTTGTTTGCATTTGTGTCATCACTATTTTTACATTTTCTTGGCCAAGGTAATAATTGTGTCATCACTATTTTTAATTTCTCCATCTCTCTAAATTTTATAATGCAAAATATTTAAATTGAGTGGATCTGAAAAGTGAAAAATATTGATTAAAATATTAAAAATATCACTAAAAATAATAAAATACAAATTAAAATTTTACAAACTATTTTTGAAAACTCTACAACCAATTAAGTTTTGAACTTTAAATTTGTAAAAATTATTTTTAATTTTTAACATATACAACCAAACAAAATTTTGAGTTTGGCAAACTCTTTTAAAAAATCTAATTATAAAATTCATTTGAAAAACCACAACCATACGGATCATCTATTTATATTTTCACCTCAAATTTTTTTTCTCAACAAATTAAATAAATTACATTTTAACCCAACATTTTTATATTCAATTACATTTTCATTCCAACAATATTTTCACCGTGCCTTTAGGCACGGGCATACCCTAGCATAGATACAATTCATAGTCTTGTAGTGATTAACATAAGTTTAGAAAATGTTTGGTATACATGAATAATACCATTGAAGCATGGTTTTCGGTTGCGCTTAGCATTGGATTTGGACCTTAAAGGAATTGAATTGGAATTTGATGCCCATATCATCATTGATGATCATGAGAAGCTCCTCCAACGAATACCAACTTATTAGGGTATCTCCAACGGTGTATTACTCTTTTCATCAAATTTAAGTAAAAACTCTCTTTGATGTCATCTGCTCTAATGGAAGGATTTGACTTTTCATTAAACCACTGGTCGACCGGGCGAACGACCAGCCAGTCGACCATCCAATGTAAAATTTTCACAATGGGACAAGGAACAATATCAGTGACGAAAATGATAAGGACTTTTGATCTTCTTGAGAGGACTTTTATAAACCCCTCTCACCTCTCAAATCTCACACAAAATAATCCTTTCATTTTTCAGCTTCTGATTTTGTTCCACGTCTTCATCATTCACTGATCACCCAAAAATAGCGACACAAGCAACACCTTATGCTCCTTTTCAAAGCTGCTCTCTCTCTCTCTCTCTAGTATTTGGGATGTGTTTCTTGTGTCTTGTTTTGTTTTGTTTTGGTTTGAAAGTATTAGTAATTGAAAACCAACCTAGGTTCGAAAAATTGGGTATTGTTTTTTTAAATCTTTGATCAAATTACAATCTGGGTATTCAATTTTACTACTTTTTCTCAATTGGATTTTCAACAAATTTTTATTTTAATCTTCTTTCTTCTTTTGATTTGGTGACCCATCTCAAACAATCTCTCAATCCCCTGTTTTTCAAAACCATCGGGGTGGTTTTTTTTCATTTAAATTTCCGTAGAGCTGGCGCCTTTGTTTGTTGAATTTGATTGCTATATATCAAATGGCAACACGAAAGAACGGTGGCAAATCAAAAAAAGCTATTGAAGAATCACAAAATTGACCCAGATGGAATGGGAAATGTGAGAACCCGAATATACAAATCAAATAAATAATTAAGTAATAATTAATTTTCAAACCTCAAATATTTTACTTGTAAATCTTAAGGTGCAAATTAAATATTACTGAACAATCTTTTAATTAATTTTAAACCTAAAATATTTTTTTTTTGTGAAAGTCTTTAATTTAGAGGCAAGATTTATTATTAAAAAAAGGGGACAAATTATTTTGATCTAATAATAGTTGTATTTTATTTAAATTAATGGAGAGAGAAAATAAAATAAAACAAATGATAATTATTTAGAGTCTTTTATGTTATGTATAACAAAGAAAAGAAAAGAAAAACCCTAGCTCTTCTAACAATTTCTTAGCAGCAACCGTGAGAGAGAGAAGAGAAACAAAAGGTTGCAACTAAGGAAGGATTTGGGTGTGTTGTGCTGTGTGTGATCATCAAAGGATAGCTCTCTTAGGTTTTCTTCTCTTCTTCATTTGTTCTTTGTCCGTATTCCTTTACTATTTAATTCATTAATGGAGAGGTTATAAGTGTTTGTATTTTTTTATATGTATATACTGCTAATAAATTTGAGGAGCTAAATTCATGTGTAAAGAATGGATGTAATTCTTTGTCCAAAAATTCTGCACAAAATCACAAACTTTAAAAAATCGGGTATCAGAAAGTCTTATTTACCAATCTATTACTCCATTTGGTCCCACATTCATTCTTTTGGATTGACAAGTCCTGTTTGGCATGTTTTGTGGACAGTTAGGTCCCATTTTGAATTTATGTGATTTGTGTGTGGACAGGTTTGCCCCTTTTTTGTTTTTTTTCTATAGAGGTGTATATTGGGATTGAATGCAGATGTTGTGGGATACGTTTGCCGATCCACGTTTGGTAATTTGGGTCTCATGTTTTGAACATGGATGAAAACTGCAGTGTTGGTTGGCTGATCCACGTTTGCTGACCCACGTTTGCTCATCCTCGTCTGCCTCACCGCTATTCTCTTCCTCCGCGAAATCCCACCTTCTTCCACCGCCGGCGAAGACAAAGAAGAAGCTCAGTATTTCGGAATCATCAACGTCGTAAAAATTGAATCAAATTACTAAACAATCTTCAGATTGATCTACAAACAATTCAATTGCTTCCATCGAATTAGAAAGATGAGTCCCTCAAAAGGACTCATAAGATCTAACCCAGTTCATTTCACTACAGAATTTGGTAAAAAAACAGAGTGATATAGCAATCAATCAATCTAACAAATGTGATTCGAGAAATCAAGCCTCTCTTTGATATACACACAGAGTCATTGTCGTTGTTGTCGTCGTCGTGGAGGGTGGTGGTGCACCGTGGTGATTCGAGAAATCACAAGAAAAATCAAGCAATTGATGGCGAAGAAGAAGAAGAAGACAGAATCAGCACTTTACCAGACTCAATTGTTCACGAAATCCTCTCTTCCATGGACGACCTCAAATCGGCAGTTCAGACCTCCGCGCTATCAAAACGATGGAGGTACGTTTGGACTTCCCTCCCCAACCTCCACGTCGATTTCGAGGAATTTCCATTTCCTGATTCAGATTCCAACGAGGCCAATCGGCTTCGTTTCTCGCATTTCGTGAACCAATTCTTGTCTCTCCGAGACGACGATTCCAATCTCTGCAAATTCTACTTCTTAGCCAAATACTGTGATGATCCAAGCTTCATGTGTTGGTAAGGTTCACGTCGATTATTTACCCAAAAAATTATTGACCAAAAAAGGTTCACGTCCAAATGTGGGTCACAAATGGCAATTGGAAAACAAAGGGTCAAACTGTGGGAAATCCGAAACGTGACACAACCCACGTCACGTCACAACCCACGTCTCATGTTTTGAGTGTTACACACTTGCTAAATTAAAAAAAAATATTAGTGTGCTTTTTCGATCAACGTGACATACAAACACCTATTCACCTTATCCCATACAAACTCACACCAAATGTCAATCAATAATACTAGCAGTGGCAAAACTGTTAACAAACAAATTAAGAGATCACTAAGAAAACATTCAGGACCTTATGGATTATAAGTTCACAAAATGGGATTTATTGGTCAATTCCCCTTAAAAAAAGGGGACAAATTATTTTGATCTAATAATAGTTGTATTTTATTTAAATTAATGGAGAGAGAAAATAAAATAAAATAAAGGATAATTATTTAAAGTCTTTTATGTTATGTATAACAAAGAAAAGAAAAGAAAAGAAAAACCCTAGCTCTTCTAACAATTTCCTAGCAGCAGCCGTGAGAGAGAGAAGAGAAACAAAAGATTACAACTAAGGAAGGATTTGGGTGTGTTGTGCTGTGTGTGATCATCAAAGGATAGCTCTCCTAGGTTTTCTTCTCTTCTTCATTTGTTCTTTGTCCGTATTCCTTTGCTATTTAATTCATTAATGGAGAGGTTATAGGTGTTTGTATTTTTTTATATGTATATACTGTTAATAATTTGAGGAGCTAAATTCATGTGTAAAGAATGGATGTAATTCTTTGTCCAAAAATTCTGCACAAAATCACAAACTTTAAAAAATCGGGGAATCATATCAAATGGATGAATTTTGAATTGAAATTTTTACAATAAATTAATTACATATTGAACCCCATATCAAAATTTTCTTATAATTTTTGGGAGTCAAATATATTAATTGGTGTGTTCAAATCTGTCCAGAAAACTGGTGTAAAACAGTAACTTTGGAAGTATCGTTCTCTTTGGGTGTAAATTTGAAAATTATCAAATTAGAGTCATTAGAACCGGTTACGAGTCTAGTTTCTTACAGTTTTGGCCTTGCATTGATTACTCGTGTATACTAAGAGAACCATTAATTTCTTTAAAGTGCTACAGAAAACAATCTGTTTGGATATAATTAATTGTAAATAATTATTTTGACATGCAAATCAAGTGAAACCAATTGGATTTGAAACTTAGGATATATTAGTTGATATCTAGAGGGTTTTGGAATATTTCTAAAAGTATGGAGTGGGTTTTTAATTTTCAAAGTTAGCGAATAGATTGGGAAAACTTGTTTAAAATTCTATTTCATCTTAAAGTTACTTTTAATTGAGTTTCGATTCGAACCCATGTCTTGGGTAATTTGAGACCTTGAAGAACATGAACTTAGGTATTATTTAAGAGTAACAGTGAGTGGGGTTGAGCTATGTTAGTGCGCTTTATGTGGGGTACTTAGTTTATTATTCTTTTTAATATTTTTAAATTAATAGTGACGTGTATTTTTCATACTTGGTTCGTGGCAGTAGTTGGATTCTCATACTCTATTCGATGATTATTTTATCCTGTTTTCAGGTGATTAGTTGCATGCTACATATTTTTATAAATGTTTTCCTACCCTGAATTGTTAGAAAATTAAATTGTTGTTTCAAGACTAAACTGTTTTGATAAATTATTATAGTATCAATGAAATTAAATTATTTCTAAAACATGTGTAAACTTGGCATACTGTAAACTATTTGTTATGGTCTCATGTTTATAATGGTGAACTACTATGTTTTGTGAAACTGAATTGTATTGATTATCGGGACCATCTGTATATTTTAGTCCAAGGAAATTATTCCACTGTATGTGGTGACTTTGCCCACTAAGGAATAGATCCGGGTTGGGCCGTGATGACTCTAGTACTCAACGATTGTAAGGAAAAGACCTAGGCTAGGCTAGGTGACCTTCAATCAGATTGTCTTAGAGAAAAGGCCCAGGTTGCCACCCCGAGGATGACTCTTGGTTCCATATTGGATCCAACGGGCTTATTGCCTTGATGTCACAACCCAAACCCGTCCCTATGAGTTTAAGCATCGCAACCGGCCAGTAATCCGTGATTACCAAAGGCCTGCTTAACAGTAATGACGGAAATACAGAGTAAGGGGCTGATGGAAGCCAAAACAGTAAATAAAAGATGTCCAATGAGCTGTGACAATCTGAATGTGAAAAGACTTTCATAAACAAGCCACATTCATAATCAAAACATATATACAATTAGATACATAAAAACCTTCAGGTTAGGGACCTAATCCCTTCACTATAACTGTACAGTACAAGTCCACAACGTTATTACAAACAGAGACAGAAGGGTGAAACTGCGACACCCTAAAACAGCCTTAGCTTGAGACGACTTGGAACCTCGCAGTGAGGCACAATGGTTGGCTTGACAAAACGAGAGCTAACCTGACGCTCCTAGCATCGATCCGGTGCCTGAACACCTACATATAAATATAAACAATAAGCTAAAGCCCAGTGAATAACAAATGCGTAAAGAGGTTAAGAATGAATGTCCTTTCAGTCATTAAGCAGTCATATCAGTCATATGTGGTACATCCAATAACAAACAGTACAGTAGGTCTTAATAGACCAAGCAGTCAGTTGATGACCATCATAACAGTATACAATATTGGTTCCAAGTATTGGAACAGACAGAGATTTCTGTGGCAGTAACAGTACATTAACAGTACAGTAAATTGCTATGGATGCCACGAATACAGTTCATAAGTAGGACATCATTCATTCAGTAAACAGTATCACTTCAGAAAATAGTACAGTTAATTGTTCAGGAAATAATCATCATTGAACATATCTTTACAACATTGTTACTCACAGAGCACTGGGCTATAAGCAGCTAATGAGCGTCCTCGGATGCCAACCCTACACAGTTGCAAAACGAACACACACTAAGTTACACACTTGGGAATCAACAACTTAGTCCCTATTTTGACTCGGTGTGGTTCTATATCAATATCCTCATTAAGATGCCTTAAACTAGGCCTAGGAATGCCTAGGATGGAATGAGGATGCAAAGATGCACTTTAAAACACTTTTCAGAATTTTTCAAAAAACAGGGGTCTCGCTCAAGCGTGGCTTTCTACACTCGAGCGAGCTTTCCAAAACAAAAGGGTCGCTCGAGCGTGGACTTTCTCGCTTGAGCGGTCTGTAAAAAATGCAAAAAGTGATGGATGTTAAAAATCTCCGCTCGATGCTCGCTCGATGCTCGCTCGAGCGTGAGACATATCCTTCGCTCGAGCGTAGGTCTCATCGCTCGAGCGTGCGTCTGCGCGCACCAAAAATCTGAGAGCTTGCAATCTACGCTCGAGCGAGCATTCCTTCGCTCGAGCGGAGCTTTGAACAAAATACGGTCGCTCGAGCGTGGAAGCTAAAATCTGAAATTTCCAGATTTGCCTCCCAAGCTCAAACCAAGTATTCAACACCTCAAAACTCAACTTCTTGGGCCCATTTTCTGAAAAACACTTGAAAACCAACAATATGACATGTTTTGAAGATCAATTGATAAAATCAAGGCCCAAAAGTGAGACAATTGAATACAATTTCAACTCAAAATTCAAGAACATGAAGAACAATGAAAAAATTATACATGCATGAGTTCCCATGAACTCTAATGTTTCAAATTATGACCAAATGCAAGTTTTAGCTCAAGAATATGGTGAATTCATGGACTACATTCAAAATATGAACATGCATGTGGAAATTCATGAAGAACAACCTCAAAATGCAAGAATATGTACATGCATGCATGGATTAAGCCTCAATTCAACACTTTAAACCATAATTTGACTCTAACCTCCAATAATCCCATGAACCATGTAAGAACAACTCAAATGTACAAATGAGAGGATGAAATCTCTACCTTAGGTCTTGAATTCCAATTAAGGAAGCTCAATTTTGCAAATGCTCTTCAATTCTACTAAAATTCAAGTCAATTCTTTGGTGAATTCTATTTTCTCCTACCTCCCTCTCTCCCACGGTTTTGGGGCAAGAAGATGAATGAAGAAATGATGCAAGACTAAGCTCTAAACAAGATTTGTAAAGTGGCCCACTAGGTGGCAAAAGGGTAATAACTCAAGTTGATGTAATTTAACATTATACAATCTAATATAATCATTCCAAATCGAATTTAAATTAAATCTACCATAAAATCACATAAATTCTAACTAGCATGAAATACTAATCAATTTTTGATTCGGTCGCTGATAAGACCTTCAATTCGCAGTTCGAAGTTAAAAACATGAACAGATCATTCTACGACCAACAGATAGAAATGCAATTAAGGTAATACACTTATGCAATCAATTCAGAATTTCAGTCCGATCAATTACTTATCATGCTTAATCATAGATTAGCACTAATCATAGGTGAGGGTTGTCACACTTGAGAACTGTGTGGCATGTTACTTGATATTCTTGATACCTAGAAAATTATTGGTGTTCTTGTTGCAATCTAATTTAAGTGGAAAATGTCACTTATCATGTTCTTGAGAGACATAAGTATTTTAACTGTTGAACTGTGGAACTTTCTTTTTGAAATGGATTATCTTTATCAAAAGTGTATGCCAATCTAGTTTTTTGTGATATGTATCTTATTTTGGAATTGAACTTTGTTTTCAAAACTGTGTTTACTATTCATGTGGCTACTCACTGAGATATCAGCTAACTTAGTTGTTTATCATTTCCAGGTGTTAGAAAGACTTAGAGTAGACTTGTGGCGTAGAGGGAACTCAATTGCATGGACCTTTAGGACATTCATATATTTTGTTTCAGATTGTTATGTCAAGTTGTGCATATTTCTTTTTATTTTTATTGAGGTTCATTTAGGATTATTTTGATATGTGGGCTGTTTATATCCCATAAGTTTGAATGGTATTGATTACGGTTGGTTTTACTATTTATAGTTGTGACTTGTCACTAGATTGGATTTTGATTTATTTATTTCTGGACTATCGTCATAGTTATTCTTTGTGATTTTGGGTTCATGTTTAGGTTTATGTGTGCCTTGGGCTAAATCCTTGTGGGCCACGGCCGGTCATGCCTAGATTTGGGATGTGACAGGAAAGAGACCAACTGAAGAACCTCGAGAGCCATCAAATGGAAGTCAGTTTTTGATCAAGCTTCCATGTCATCTAGGCCTCTCAAGAAGATCAAAAGTCCTAATCGCCAAAACCAGTCTTAACATTTGAAACTTAAATATTTGTTGTTGTCTATGTTTGATTGTTATTTATTTCACAAACCCTTTTAAACAAAAGGTTGTAGTTATTATTTATTTTTTTTGTGCGCGCTATATAGAAAATTAATGTCTAAAACCATTTTGATTCGGTATATTTCACATTATCTCCAATTTACTGACTGTTTAAGGCCATTGATGAACTCTGTTCAAGTAATAGAGTGCTTCTAATTAGTAATTGGGAGTCCATTCTCTGATCATCTTGCTCTATTCGGATCGCCTTCTTCGCTGCTCGACTTAAAAATTGTAGACGGCGCCATACCAGGGACCTCTTCTGCTTCCTCGTGTAGCGGGAGTACTCCATTTCCACCTTACGTATCTCTGTTATGATCATTTCCTCGGCGGCACTTGCACAGCGTCGGCGGCTAAAGTAGGGGCTGACAGACATAGCCCTCTTTCCTTGCATATGAAAAGTACCCCACGAGTCGAGACTGACGCCGCGTCCTGGATAGTCTCCCGATGACATCCTAAGGTGGAAAAGATTTTTATTTGTTAGTCTTCTTTAAATATAATAGCGTGATATAATAAAATAAGATAAAGGGGTAAGGGCTTCTAGAGTCGCATATTGGGTTGCGCGGGCTAAGGGTTGAACTTAGGCTCTGATACCAAATTGCGACGCCTCGAGTCCACACTAATGGTTGCAGTCAAGGGAGAGTCACTAATGAGTCCTATGGTCAATAACCAAGTAAGATCCCAGATCGCCGGAGGAGTCAAATTAGCTTCCCTTCTAAGTCCGGCTTTCTTAGGCAGTGCACTACCCTTTTGACAGATCTTAAAAGGTATTGACACAAGGTCTCATAAGCAACGATAAGGTGTATACATATATATATAGAATATAAGTACATAATAACCACGAATATCCTTAATTTCAAAAGCTTGTTCCATTACATTACATCCCAAAAGAAAATTTAAATCTTTATATGAGCCTTACAAAATATCAAAAGGGAAATTTCTAACTTTTCTAAGATAGCCAAAAGTCTTCGAAGGTTTCAGGCTCGTCGTCTCCAGCTATAAGCTCCTCTTCGGCACCTGGCATGATACGCCGTGAGCTTTGAATGCCCAGTAAATGCACACACACCCCGTCCCTTTTTCCCCAGTCCAATACACAATCACAAATATGACAGCAAGTAGTAAAACATGATACTCAACTAAATAAATAAAGGGTTACAAGGTTAGATGTTAGTAAACTAGAAATCCCCCAAAGAGATTTCGTCCTCCTAACCACAAGAATCGGACGCAGATTATTTGGTATACCTCCTCTTTTGTTGCTTTGTTGCAGACCTTACCTCGGATGCCTACTAACGGTTATGTACCGTGTAGCGCCAACCGCAGGGCCTCAAAAGAGACGATAATAATGGGCCTTGCCCAAATCCCTCCTTACACCAAACTACCTACGGTCCAAATACAACCGCTCCGTTCAAGGGTTCCGAAAACCACTTGCGCAAGATTTTAACTTCCAAATAGGGAACGCATCCCAACAATCCATACATCACATATTATCATCTTTTCATTACTTAAGTGATCAAAAACCCAATACCATCCCAATTAAGTTTTCCGTGGTATTAAATGTTTTAAATCAAGGTTAGACCAACTTAACAAGATAATAATATCCACATAAGCATGCATCATTAAAATGAAGAAGATAAAGAACATAACCATAACACATACAATATCATGCCAAGACATGATCATAAGCTAATAAGCATTAGCATAAAACACCCATGCACAACAGAATTTCCAGATTCAATATCACTTAAAAATTAAAATAAAAAGGGTTATTTTAGATTTTTACCGAACTCGACCTTTCTATGGTTCGTAGAGCATTTAATCTAGTTTCCAAAACATATTTCGGAAATGGGATAGCTTTTCTAGATTTTTAGTTATTTAAGAAACACTACAGCCCTGTCCAGATTCATCGACCGTTACGAAAATTTGAATTTCGTACAAACCGCTCACAATTTTTCAATGAAACCAATTTTAGTTGAAAGATAACTCCTTAAGGAAGATTTTGACATAAAATAGAGGTTCAGAATAATTTTCTACGTTTTTCTAGAAATTTTTAAAGTTGGCTGTGAAAACAGATTCTTAAGGCACAATACTCAAAACAAGAAGATTTGTGAGAAAAGAGGTCCACTAAGGGAAAATTTTCATTTCTTTTGTGATGAAAACATGCTAAATAACATATATTAAACTCAGAAAATTTGCTTAAAGGTGTGCCTTTGGAAAGTTTGAGAGATTGGTATGCAAAAGATAGTTTTGTACCGAAATGAGGGAAACTACAAGCGAGGTAGTATCATGGCTCAACTCTTATCATTTTTAACACAAGGAAATCATTAATAACACATCTGAAAACAATGTTTAGAACAATTAAGAACATGTATTTGAAAAAGGAAAATGAAAGAGAGGGTTATGTTGTGGCTTACTTGCTAGGCTTGAATAAGATTGCTCTCCTCTTCCTTCCTCTCCCTCTTAAGACTTCTCTCTTGCTCTCCTTTCTCTTCTCTAGGCCGAATGTATGTGGGTGTGTGTTGTTTGTGTATGCCATGCTAAGGGGGTAGTTGTATTTATAGGCAAGCGGCCTTAGGCCTAATCATATAGCACATGCCATATAATATTAATGAAATTTCTCATTTCAATCAAATCGCAATATCGGCACCAATTACCATTCATGGTTCGAGGTACATAATAAAGAATATATATATATATATGATATTATTATTCACAGTGCTTGGTTGGATGATATTCCTTAATGACTCAGTCTGTAGAAACATAACCAAGCATAACATTTCAAAACACATTACCTTCAATTCATTCAATTGATTTATTCGTTACATATGCGTTCAATCGTTCCCTATTTTTTAATTTCTCTCAAGTGTTTACATAATTCCTACAACAATTCCATATGTTTTTCATTGAAAATATCAAGTTTACATATTTAAGTTTTAAGGAAAAAGCAAGAAATGAAAGGAAACTAAGTTAGGGTAGGGAACGACACAAAATGATTAAAAGACAATAAACAGCCTACACTAATTTGAGCATATCTATTTATGTACTTAGAATTTGGATGTGAAGCCACCACCATTAGAAACTAGACTTCCATGGCTTGAATTTAGGCTCAAGAATCACTTAAAATAGAGTTCGGATGAGGGAGATATACTTATTTGAAGTTATCAAGTATAAGTTGAAACATGGTTGGCCGCATGTGCGCCCACTTTAACCGCTTGTGCGGTGACTGGGCCGCTTGGTGGTTTAAGCAGAATGAAATTTCTTGTTTTTGTTCATATTTCACTCATACGGAGCCCATGGCCAATCGTGTGGTCTGGGCAAAATAAGACAGTCCGAAAATTCATCAAAGATTGAGTTTTTAAACCCAATTTCAAATCAATATCTTATGTAATCTTCCTTTAAAACATGAAATACTAACCTTATATAAGTGTAATCACAACTCAAACACATCAATCTTGCTTAGAGTTCAAAATCAAAGTCTCATCTTTTCATAAATTCAAAATTTCGTAACATACAAGTTCAAAATATATATATCCATGAATAATCTTCCAACAAATCTTGTTTTCATGAATCACCTAGGGTTTGTTTCATGGGTCAATCACAAGAATGAACTTAAATCAAACAAAGATGGAGAGATTAGGGTTCAATTTCATGCCTTTAGCTCAAGCCACCATACAACTTAAAACCCTAACTCAAATTCCTAATTTCTTATTGATTTCATGACAAAGACGAATTAGAGACAAAGACTATAAGTAAATTAACATATCTTAACTCAAATCTAAGATTTGCCTCTTGATTCTTTTGCAATCCCTAGCTCTTCCTCTTCTTCTCTCTCTAACTCACTCTCTAGAGTTCTCAATAAAAATGAAGAATACAAGTGGACCAACACATATATGACTTAACCCTTAAATTTCCAATTTAATCATTATAAATCATAATTTTTCAAAATTTCACCGTAAGCTCTATAAATCATGCTAATCACAGATATGAAGTTGGTTTTTGTTTATTGCGCCTCTAAAGCTTTTAATTTCAGTTCAAAGTTGAAATTGTAACAGATATTCCTACGTTCAACAGATATTATTCCAAATTCACATAATTCACATATTCAAACTTACAAATTCATATCAAACATATAATTACATGTATAATTAAACAGAGTACGAGTTCAATTATCACAAGAACTCTATATATATAATATTTCGCTTTGTTATAAAAAAAATAAAATAATTTAAGATCACATTTGGTAAATCATGCTTTCACTTTTGGAACGTAGATGCCATGGACATATGTTTGCCTTCACTTCACATAGCCATTGTTTGGGAAGTGAGTTTGGGGCTAAAATAGTCACAAAAAATAAAATAGGCTTTTTAGCTCCAATAAGACAAAACATTACATCCAATTCATAATTATTACATTCTTTCTCTCACAAAAAAGTTAAAAAAGCCAAAAAAGTCAGAAGCCCTTCTCAAACTAGATTTTTTAGCCCCAAGTTAAAATAACCAAAAAAGCAAAAAAAATTAAAAAGCCAACCCACTTCCCAAACCAAGCCGTAATCAGTGTGTTTGGTTTGAGTTTTCTGAATTAAGTTTTTTAAAAATTGAGTTTTTTTGGTTTTTGTATTTTTTTGTTTTTAGTGATTTTTTTTTTAAATTTTAAACATTTTTTTTTACTTTTTTAGATGCATCAGTTAGATGTATCTAAAAAATAAAAAATTTGTGAAAAGATATTTAAAAAAATTAATAAATACATAAAAATACAAAAAAAAAAGTATTGAATTCTTGTATTTTTTTTTTTGTATTTTTGGTATTTAGTGAATTTTTAAATTTTTTTTTTATAAATTTTTTACTTTTTAGGTGTATTTATGTTAGGTGTGTCTAAAAAGTAAAAAAATTGCTTAAAATATTAAAAAAATTCAGTAAAAACAAAAAAACATAAAAAATAAGAAAATAGAATTTTCTGAAAGTATTTTTTGAAAAATAAAAACAAACAAGCTGAATGATTTCATGAAGTAATGCCATTTTTTAACTCCAATTGATATAATGAACGTCCTTATGTTTTAAAAAGCCCTTATGAACAAAGGCTTGAATTATATGAACATAAAAAATTATAATTTCATGGATTAATGATAAAATGTACTATTGTATTTAGTCTCTAAATATAAGTTTGTATGTTTTTTCTTAAAAAAACCATATGAATAAAAGTAAAAAGACAATTACGAGTTTAACTTCTGCAATGAAAAATTTATCTTCTCGTATGAAAGTTGTATGTAATTGTTTATTTATTTTTAAATTTGAGTTAATAATGGTTATTAGGCTTATAATAAAGGCGTATATTGGAGGGTATTGTTGGGCTCGTGAGGGGCCCACCACATGTTTCGTTTCGATAATTTAAATTGTTCAATATGTAAAATTCGTCGAGTACTATTTGTCTGTAAAAAATCACGTTGATCGGATATCGATAGCTATCTCATCATTTTAGATTTCTGTCAACCGTTTATTTTTTTACTGTCTATTTTTTTTATATATACAAAACTGATTTTAACATATAGCTATCAATATCCAATCAACGTAATGTTTTAAAAACATAAAGTACTCAACGAGTTATACACATTAAACGATTCAGATTATTAAAACGGAACCCGTGATAAATCTCTACGAGTCCAATAATATCCTCCAATCTACTCACGGACAGTGGGGGAAGCCGGTCCTTATAGTCACTATTATGAATTTCAGCTATTTATAAGATTTTAATTATATAATTTAATATAATATTTTTAATATTTATGATTATTTTCCTGGGGTGGGGATTAAAAGAAGAAAAAAAAGAAAAAAGAAAAGCACATTGGCATGTGATTTGAGGATAGAGTGCTCAAGACACCACCGTCCGTCCCTCACAAAACCAGCCGACACTACTTTTTTCGGCCAATCATGACATGACCCTTTTATAAAATTGGAACGTTGGAAACAATGGCCCACCACCACAAATCACCCACCAAGACAAAGAAGGCCCCAAAAATCTCGCTCACGGATCCACCATCATCTTTCTCAATATGGCCTACCCACACCACACCACACCACACCACACCACATCACACCACACCCGCTACCCAGCCAACCCTAATCTCTCTCTCAACTTTCTAATCTAAATTCATGAATTTTGATCCAAATTCATGAATTTTGATCCATCAACATGTAGCTCAAACTTGATATGACAAGCTAGATAATTTTATAGTTGACAAAAAAAAAAAGTTAGATATTTATAAAATTTTGTAATTAAAAATATTTTTATTAGTTCACTATAAAATTTTTAATATAATAATGTTTGATAATTCGAATTTTCATGATCTGAATGGCTCGAATGTTTTAAAAAAATATCGTTTTAAGAGTAAAACGACATCGTTTTGATGCATTCGAACCACACAAATTTGACCTACAAAGCATTTTTCTTTTTAATATCATTTGGATTAAATTAATTAAAAATAGGTTAGTATATATCTGTTAAATAAAATAAGAGTAAACAAATGTTAGTATAATTTTAGATTTTAAAAAATATCTGCCAAAATAACAAAAGAAAAACCTTATGTATATTGTGTACTAAAATAGTGCATGCAATTTAAAATATCTTATGATAAATATCTGTAATAATTACACGCTCCAATGATATTTCTCCTCTGTGTAATTAGCATTTATTCTTGGTTGATTATTTTGATATATGTTGTTTTCATAGGAAGGGGACAAGTGAAGTTCCAGAACAACATTCACAAGTTCACAACATAACACAACAGTCGAAAAATGGAATAGAAACAAAAATAAATGAAACGTTCATTTTTCTCGTCCCATTCTTATTTTGGTTTTTTTACTATTAAACAAAACGTTCATATGCGCAACACCCAAGAAAAAGTAGCAGCAGATTCTCTCTTCCTCCCCAGCCCATTAATGCTCTGCTTTTTCCCTACTCTCTCCTTCCCTCTTTCTCTCTGTGTGCGCGAAGAAAAGGCTTCTTTTTTCTCTCACCAGCGAATGGAAAGACCCTCCAAAATTGCCCCATTTTGCTTGTTTTAGGCTTTCAGCTATGGAGGTTTAATGGGGTTATTCTTGCAGTTCCTCTTCCCAGATATGCGTAGCTAAGCGCTAGAGGGTCTCTCCTGTTGTGGGTCTCCTTCACTCTTCTACACTTTTTTTTTTCTTTTGGGTAGCTGAAGAAGAAGAAGTAGAAGAAGCTTGAGCTTGAAAAATGGAGAAAATGGGTCGGTCTAGTTGTTGAAATTTGTTTATAGTTAACTCTTTCTTTGGGTTGTGTTGGTTTTTCTTCTTTGGGGGTTTTGATTTTGGCTTGATTTGTGGTGTTCCCAAATGGAGAGCATTCATGGGTTGCAATTAATGGTAGTGCTTTGCTTGGGGATTTTTATGGTGTCCACTTGGTGTCAGCACAATGGGGATGCCATTACTGCTGTATATATTGTCACTTTGAAACAAGCCCCTACTTCTCATTACTACGGTGAACAACTGAGAGTGAAAAGTGGAAATGGTCTTAAACATGATGGTGCTTCTGGGTCAACAACCAGACTGGACACGCCAAGGTACTATTTTCTTTGTTTTCATATTTCCAATTTGGATTGAGCCATAATACTTGTCATGTACTCACCAAAATGTAACTTTTTTTTGTTTGTTTGTTTTTTTGTTCTTGTTTTTATTTATTTATTAAATTACTATAGATTCCCTCTCTTCCTTTTAGTGGGCTTTCTGTTGAATTTGTCCGTTTCTGATAATAATTTTGAGACTTTGGTTCAATGAATATATATAGTTGTTGCTTTATTTTGCATTGATGTTTTCTCCATGGCTTTATTTTGCATGGCTATTACTGGTAAAAATAAAAAAATAAAAATACCCAGAGAAAAAAAAAAAAAAAAACACTATTAACAGGAGTGGTATAGTGAGAATGTCTAATGCTTAAGTTTATTTATTTATTTATGATTCTCCAGTTCACAGAACAGCAATGATTAATATTTGTATTAGGGCTTTTTCCTGTTTCCTGCATTCCCTTTTCTTTCTCTTTGTTGTTAATCTTTAATCACTATTTGGATAATCTGCAAAATTAAGTAAACTTGTGAATGTAATCATGATTCATTGTTTATATATTTTATTAATGCAGAAATAATTCAAGAGGAAATGGGCATAAGAGCTCTTATATTGACCGGGTTCATGATTCATTGTTGAGGAGTGTTTTGAGAAGGGAGAGATATCTTAAGCTGTATAGCTACCACTACTTGATCAATGGATTTGCTGTGCTTGTTACCCCCCAGCAGGTATGGTATGCTGTTGAGATGATGAGGTTCTCCATCAAAGAATATATTGTATTTTGTAATTTATTATATTGTTCTTTCTTAGTTATCAATCTTGCAATTTTGCTAAATCTGAAGGCCGAGAAACTTTCAAGGAGGAGAGAAGTTGCAAATGTGGTTTTGGATTTCACAGTTAGAACTGCAACCACCCACACACCACAGTTCTTGGGTCTACCTCAAGGTGCGTGGGCCCAAGAAGGTGGATATGAGCTTGCTGGAGAGGGTGTGGTGATTGGGTTCATTGATACTGGAATTGATCCAACACACCCAAGCTTCTCTGATGACTTGTCTGAAAGTCCATATCCAGTTCCAGAGCACTTTTCAGGCATTTGTGAAGTCACTCGGGATTTCCCATCTGGCTCCTGCAACAGAAAGCTTATTGGAGCCCGCCATTTTGCAGCCTCTGCTATAACCAGAGGAATATTTAATGCCAGTCAGGACTATGCTTCGCCAATTGATGGAGACGGCCATGGGACGTGAGTATTTTTGTGTAGTTGGTTATAATTTTTGGAAAATTGGTTGTGCTGTTTTTGCCTTTAAAGTCCATCTTCTATGCTGAAACTTTTTAAGTTTGTTGATGTCGCATTTTCCCCTCTAGGTGTGCTCAACAATTCTGTTGTAGATCTTGCTTGTGCATTACCCTATAAAAGAAAATTCAGTGAACTTGTTTCAAATCTGATGCTTTTTTCAAAACATAATTTTTAGGGTCTACAAGCACCTAAAAGGGAAAAAAAAACTTGGAAAAAAAGTTCACATAAAGCCAAAAAAAAAAAAAAAAAAAAGAAAAGAAAAGAAAAGAAAGAAAAAAGCTGTTTAAAAAAAAAAAAAACACCAAAAGAGCCAAGGCCAAACACCAAAGATCTGAGGATTGGATAGAAACCTCAATATTTATAAGGGCCTTCACTGAAGTTTAATCTGCTAGAATTATTTGATATTTTCCTTTGTCACTGTACAATATGGCTGCATGACAATAATATATTTTAAATGTTTTTAATCCCCCTTTCCTTTCATATTGGAAGCTGACATGTATCCACACAGCTTTAATACGCCACATTTCATCCTTCTCCTCTTTCCTTGTTATGTCAATGTTGATTGTGATGTGTAAAGGTGACTCCTGTGTCGAATCAAGTTCATATGTGAATGAAGTAATTCAATTTTTTATTGCACCCAAGTCTGTTATATTAACTTTTTCTATAACATTATTCTTTTAAGTTATAAGAGAGACAAAAATGATTTAAATGAGCTTATTTTTGTTATGTGAGAAGACCAACTAGCTTCTCATGTAACCTAAATATTTTGAATTGTAGACCAAATGCACCATTTCCATATGATTGATATGATCTCTTAATGTATTTTGTTCCCTTCAAATCTACATGAGCTGATGGTTCATTTTTATTTTTTATTATTTTTCCCAAATACAGCCACACAGCTTCAATTGCAGCAGGGAACCATGGGATTCCAGTCGTAGTAGCTGGGCATCACTTTGGGAATGCAAGTGGAATGGCTCCTCGTTCGCAGTAATTGATCCAAACATTTGATTTTATTTTTTGTATTTATTCTTTAGCTGCCAACCTTTGTCTCTTCAATTCAATGAAGGGCTTCCCTTGACCTTGCAATCTTAGAAATGCATACATTGCCGTGCTTAGTCTAAGTGCTTATTCTAGAGCAATGACTTTTTGAGTGGAATAGAGTACATGAATTATGCTGCCGCCATGTAGGATTCATTCTACAGTTGAACTGCTACATTTGACACAAAATTTGAGATTAGAGGTTATGACTAGGACCATGATGTGAGAAGCTCTTTCCTGAGGATTTAATCCTGTTTCTTGGCAAAACAATATCCTTGCTTAGTATTATGGGAATATGTCGAACCCTTTGGCAAGCGTTTTTGAATCTTTTGGGAGACACTATAGAAATGCCATTGTTAATGGAAAACTTTTCTGAAGCGTCTATGTAACACCCCACTACTTGCTGGCCCAAGTAACCTGTGGGTCGACCAACAATAACCAAAAGTTTAAGTCTAAGTTACTTAGTAGCAAGGTAGTAATGCTTTATATACTCAAGATCACCTATGCAAACTTCTGATGTGGTACAGGGTGTTACAAACTTCTCCATTTGTAAATCCTCGCGTCCTTGCGAGGGTTTATAATCAATCAGAATATCACGACAAGCTCGTGGCCAACCCAGAATAAGTGGCCTACATGGTTGCGTGCATGGGTCGGTTCTGATACTATTTGTAACGCGCCTCACTACTTGCTGGCCCAAGTAACCTGTGGGTCGACCAACAATACCTAAAAGTTTAAGTTCAAGTTACTTATTAGTAAGGTAATGGTACTTTATATGCCCAAGATCACCTATGTAAACTTTCGATGTGGAATAGGGTGTTATAGTTTGTTAAGTGGAGGGTTAAGTTTAATTCATTAGAAAAATGTCTATCCATCTTGACTATTAACTCGTGACCAAAGCTGTCCTTTTGCGCCACTAATGCAGCATATGAGTGGATTTTCACAGAAAGTAGACTCTGTTGCCAGATTGATAGCGGCCCTATATATATATATATATATATTTGATCAACAACAAAAGTAAAATTGTATTAGAGGAAGTGCCAAGGTGGCACAAGAAAGAAAATATCAAATATGTTGTTGTCACACCCCAAACCAAGGTATGACCGGCCAAGGCACACGTAAGCTTAAGCACGAATCCATAATCACATTGAACAACTAAACAAAAGTCCAATAATAAATAACCAAACTCAATCTAGTGACATGCCACAAGTATAAATGGCAAAACCAACCGTAATCAATACCATCCAAACTTATGGGATATAAATAGTCCACATATCAAAATAATCCTAAATGAACCTCAATAAAAATAAAAATAAATATGCACAAACTTGACGTAACAATCTAAAACAAAATAAATGAATGATCCTAGAGGTCCATGCAATTGAGTCCCGCTACACCATGAGTCCACTCTAAGTCCTTCTAACACCTGAAAATGATAAACAACTAAGTCAGCTGATAGCTCAATGAGTAACAACATGGATAGTATATATAGTTTTGAAAACAGGGATCAATTCCAAGATAAGATATATATCACAGAAACTAGATTGACATACAGTTTGGCAAAGACAATCTATTTCAAAAAGAAGGTTCGACAGTTCAACAGTTAAAATACTCATGTCTCTTAAGAACATGATAAATGACATTTTACACTTAAAACATATTACAACATGAACACCAATAATTTTCTGGGTATCAAGAAATAACAAGTAACACGCCACATAGAGTCATCCTCAGGGTGGCAACCCGGGCCTTTTCTCTAAGACGATCCGATTGAAGGTCACCTAGCCTAACCTAGGTCTTTTCCTTGCAATTGTTGAGCACTAGAGTCATCACGGCCCAACCTAGAGTCACCACGCACAGTGGAATAATTTCCTTGGACTAAAATATATAGATGGTCCCAATAATCAATACACATCAGTTTCGCAAAACATGGTAGTTTACCATTATAAACATGAGACCAAAACAAATAGTTTTCAGTATGCCAAGTTCACACATGTTTCAGAAATAATTTGATTCCATTGATAATATAATAATTTATCAAAACAGTTTAGTCCTGAAACATAATTTTCCAACAGTTCAGGGTAGGGGAACATTTATAAAAATATGTAGCATGAAACTACTCACCTGAAAACGGAATAATGTAATCCTCGAACAGAGTATAAAAGTCCATCTAGTGCCCTGAATCAAGTATGAAAACTACACGTCACTACTAATTTAAAAATACTAAAGAATAAGAAACTAAGTAACCTCAAACTAAAGCGCACTAATACGGTTCAACCCAACTCACCGTTACTCTTAAATATTACCTAAGCTCATATTCTTCAAGGTCTAAAATCACCCAAGACATGGGTTCACATCGAAACTTAATTAAAAGTAACTTTAAGATAAAACAGAATTTTAAACAAGTTTTTCCAATCTATTTGCTAACTTTGAAAATTACAAAACCCACTCCACGCTGTTTCAAAAATTTCAAAACTCTCCAGATACCAACTAATATATCCTAAGTTTCAATATCCTAAGTTTCAACTCCAAATGGTTTCACTTGATTTGCTTAACAAAATAATTATTTACAATTAATTACACCCAAACAGGTTATTTTCTGCAGCACTTTAAAGAAATTAATGGTTCTCTTAGTATATATGAGCAATCAATGCAAGGCCAAAAATGTAAGAAACTAGACTCGTAACCGGTTCTAATGACACTGACTTGATAATTTTCAGATTTATACCCGAAGAGAACGACACTTCCGAAGTTACTGTTTTATCCCAGTTTTTGGACAGATTTGAACGCACCAGTTAATATAGATTTTGACTCCCAAAAATTATGAGAAAATTCTGATATGCAATTCAATATGTAATTAATTTACTTTAAAAATTTCAGTTCAAAATTCATCCATTTGATATGGTTTTTTAATTTTTAAAGTTTGTGATTCTGTACAGAATTTTTGGACTAAGAATTACACCTATTCTTGATACATGAATTTAACTCCTCAGATTTCTTAACAGTATATATATATACACAAAATGCATACACCTACAACCTCTCCATCAATGAATAAAATATTAATAATAAAAAAAAAAAAAAAAACACAAAAGCAAAAGGAAGAAGAAAGCTAGAGAACACACCCAAAATTCCTTCATTGTTTGCAACCATTTGTTTCTCTTCTCTTTCTCACAGCTGCTGCTGGGAAATTGTTAGAAGAGCTAGGGTTTTTCTTTTCTTTTCTTTGTTATACATAACATAAAAGACTTTAAATAATTATCCTTTGTTTTATTTTATTTTCTCTCTCCATTAATTTAAATAAAATACAACTATTATTAGATCACATTATACTTTCTAATTTGTCCCCCTTTTTTTATATAATAAATCTTACCTCTAAATTAAAGACTTTCACCAAAAATTTATTTTAGGTTTAAAATTAATTAAAAGACCCTCCAATAATATTTAGTTTGCACTTAAAGATTTATAAGCAAAATATTTGAGGTTTGTAAAATAATTATTATTTAATTATTTATTTGATTTATATATTTGGGTTCTCACAGTTCTCTGCAAGCTCAGTTCTAGATCTTGTTTAAGAATTAAAACACGACATAAAGTAACAAATTTTGTGCTAGTTTTCCATTTTGATTCTTGAAGTTTTTGAAAGTTCTTTGCTACTAATATTTCCACTACATACTTTATAAGGGATGGCCAAAGTTGCATTTTGAAACTTGAATGGAACACACCTCGAGTTATATAGTTCATGTGATTTTTTTTTTTTTTTCATGCCATTAAGCTTGTTTCTTTGTTCCGGGTTATATTCCTGTTATAGTTAGCACTAAATATATGCCAATATTTTGTAGTATTGCTGTTTACAAGGCATTGTACAAGAGCTTTGGAGGCTTTGCTGCAGATGTTGTAGCTGCCATAGACCAGGTACATTTTGCCGCACATTAGATCTTGGGTTTGTGGAGGGAAAGGAAAAGGGTTGATAAATGAGAAGTTAATTTTTTTACACTTTCTCCTTTCCTTTTCTTTTCCCTACAGAAATCCCTCCACAAATCCATGATCTAAGATTCCAAACACATCAATAGTTACATCAAGGAAGTGGAGAACCTATGTATGGTTTGCTCCAATCAGATCTTATATGTCATAATCTTGCTTCTTGCTTGTGCTCCTCTTGGATCTATGATCTAGTACTGGCTTCATACCTTTCTTTCATTTTCTGTCCCCTGTCCTAGTTGGCCCCTTCTTCTCTCATTCTAGTTCCGGACATCATCACATGGAGTACAGATGCTTTTAACTTTCCCTTGGATGGTATTGGTGCACCTGCATTTATGTTGTTTCCGCTTGATGCTATCTCATTTTGAGTTTTGATACCTATGATGTGAGGTAGTCAGTGTAACCTCTCATTTAGAATGGAATGAAGACCAAATTTTATTTTTACTTGTGAAGACTTTTTTGGAACTGGTGTGGCAATGTGAGATTCACCCGTTTTGTGTTTGATTCCTCGAGTTCTTCAATTGTTGGTTGCTGAAAGGTCTATCCAAGGTTTTGGGAAGTGGTGGGACCTCATTTGCATCCTTTCCATCAACTTCCTCAATTTCCCTCTCTTCCATATCCTCATTATTAGGAAGACCTTCCTTTTGGCGCCTCTTGTTAATACAATTTATACTTACCAAAAAATAAATATTAGAAAGACCTTATTAAATCATTGGTGAACTTTGTATATTTTACAATATTGGAGTTTAAAAAGTGTATGGATAATGGACAGAGGATGCAGGTACAGCATGATACAGACACGCTGGTACTACAATTTTAAAAAAATTAAATCACAAATGGTGACAAAGAAATATATATTTTTTATTCATGTACATAAAAATAATAACATTTTTTTTACGTTACACATATTTTATTATATCAAAATAATCATAAATTAATAATTTTTTCACATTTTTTATGTTGGACAAAAAGTCCTACTATTTATTTTTAAAAGCTCTTATTCCTTGAAAATTTGTAAGTTTAGTCTTTAGATTTTCAAAATTAAAATGCTTAAAGGAGAGATAATAGGGTAAATTCACATTGTTTTGATTTTAATTACTGCCACCCCAAGTTATTCTTTTCAAATTTAGACCGACGCTTATGTGTATATCATGTCAGGCGAATAGACACAGTCCGTTGAATGTTCGAAGTATGTCCAGTTCTAAAAAATTAAAAAAGAACATGTTGAATGCGTTTCTAACACGTGTTGAATGATCTATGTCAAGTGCCATTGTGTTCCCGTTCGGACTTTGCAGTCTATTTCCCTTTTATTTTATTTTTTAGTTTTATTTCATGTTTTAGTTTCTCTTTCCAAACTCAAGTTAGTATCCCTACTTGAGTTTGAGGGGTGTTAAATAGAGTAACTATATATTCTGTTTATCATACTTACCATATTAGCTTCTTACCATATTGTGTTATTACCATATTAGCTTCTCCTTCTCCTATATAAAGGAATCTTGTATTCACTCATTGAAATATACATAGTTACATTCTTTCTCTCAAAAAAAAAAAAAAAAATTGTATGTATTCTAATTTTTATATTCAATAAGGGCATGCCATGGACACAACACAATCACAGTGGTAGAAGTGTCCGTGCTTCTTAATTTGGAATGTTTCCTTTGTAAATATTCCCGCCCCCTATCATGGATAACATACAAAAGAATGGGATCTAATGTTTGAATGCTCACTATTAGAAAGTTATCTTAAAGTTTAGGGTTTCAGTCAAGAGAATTTATTTATTTATTTTTGTATTTTTGATATATTTCACTTTAATTGTCCATTTTTTGCATTTACAGGCAGCTCAGGATGGAGTGGACATAATAAGCTTGTCAATAACCCCCAACAGGCGCCCTCCTGGAATTGCAACTTTCTTTAATCCCATAGACATGGCCTTACTGTCGGCCGTAAAAGCTGGTATTTTTGTTGTACAAGCAGCAGGCAATACTGGGCCATCACCTAAGAGTATCTCTTCCTTCAGTCCATGGATCTTTACCGTTGGTGCTGCCACTCATGACAGGATCTATAGTAATTCTATAGTCCTTGGCAACAATGTCACTATTCCTGGAGTTGGACTTGCATGTAAGACAGTGTTCCATACATTTCGGATTTGCTTCATTTTGTTTCTTGCAAGAATGTACAACAAATTCAGGGTTTTGGATGGAACTCCATATATAGGTTTTAAGCGCACCTTTGGCTACTAGAACCCGCAGTGAGATATGACGTGTAAAATATTTTGACTATTAGATGCTCTACTAATGATTTTTTTGGCATAACTGCCCTTATGTTCGTGCTCCAGTTCTCACTCTCATTCTAAGGTCGGTCTTTCCTAAATGTAATAAAAAAATCAGCGGTGTTTAGGTTTATCTTTTGTATGCATCAGTAGAAGACCTGAATTACCTTGATTGGTATACCTGAATTAAATGGCAATTGTTGATTGTGTGCATACATAGCTATCACTATTGTCATCTAAATACAAATATGTACTTATTTAATAATGCTTTTTGTTGTTGCTCCAGCGGGAACAGATAATGATACAATGTACACTATGGTTTCTGCACATCATGCTTTGAATGACAACACAACAGCTGAAAATGATATGTATGTGGGTGAATGCCAAGATGACAGTAATTTGAATCAGGATGTTGTCCAAGGCAATCTCTTAATCTGTAGCTATTCAATCCGGTTCGTGCTTGGGCTTTCCACCATCAAACAGGCCTTACAAACGGCCAAAAACCTTAGTGCAGTTGGTGTTGTTTTCTACATGGATCCTTTTGTCATTGGATTTCAGCTTAACCCAGTTCCATTGAGATTGCCTGGCATTATAATTCAATCTCCCGATGATTCCAAGGTGTGGTCCATGTGTGTTTTGTTTGTTCATACTTTAGTTTGTAATGCTTTTATAAAACATCTAGTGATTTAAATTGAAGTGAGGTAGAGTTGAAGGACTTGAGATCAGATGTGTGGGCACTTATTTATGTTTCAAAATCTATGTTGCAGATCTTACTTCAATACTACAATTCTTCCTTGAAGAGAGACGGGCTTACAAAGAAAATTGTTAAATTTGGGGCGGTTGCATCAATTTCGGGTGGACTAAAAGCAAACTATAGCTATTCTGCTCCAAAAATCATGTATTATTCTGCTAGGGGACCAGATCCAGAGGACAGTTTTCTTGATGATGCTGACATACTGAAACCAAACCTTGTTGCTCCTGGAAACTCTATATGGGCTGCTTGGAGTTCCCTTGGCACTGACTCGGTTGAGTTCCAAGGTATTGTTTCACAAATGCAAAAATTCATAGGCATGAGAATATGTAAGTTACATATTTCCTTGAGGCTGTGTTTGAATCATGGATTTGGAAAGGGAAAGAAAAAGGCGAGGGAAATGGAGAAAAATTTAGCTTATATTTCATTCACATTTCCCTCATCTTTTCATTTTCCTTTCCAAATCCCTACCCAAATTTATGATCCGAACACAGCCTAAACTTTTTACAATAGTTTAATTGATTATGCTTAACTTCTAGGTGAGGACTTTGCAATGATGTCTGGGACAAGCATGGCTGCTCCTCATGTTGCTGGGCTTGCAGCCCTCATTAAGCAGAAGTTTCCCAATTTTAGCCCTTCAGCCATTGGATCTGCACTTTCCACAACAGCTTCTCTCTATGACAAGAATAGGGGACCCATAATGGCCCAGCGTGCATATACCAACCCAGATTTGAACCAGTCTCCTGCAACGCCATTTGACATGGGTAGTGGTTTTGTGGATGCAACTGCAGCACTGGATCCGGGTCTTATTTTTGATTCAAGTAAGTCACTATGCTTTTTTGCACAGCTATCCTTAATGTGAAAATTCAACACAAAGTGCCAACCTATGAGTTCTCATAGGTGGGATGTAGAAATTTAATGTATAAAGAAAAATGATTGTATTATTGATTCTTGTATTTTTTTTCTGTCTATTACAAATGGTTCCTTATATAGATGTAGGTGTAGTGGATGGTGGTGGTAGGTGAGTGTAGTAGGTGAGTGTGTGGTAGGTGATGGTAAGTGTGTGGTAGGTGATGGTAAATTTTAACAGCCCCCTGCAAACTCAAGGAGGATAGGAACTAATCAACTTGAGTTTGGAGAGAGTTACAAAACAAGAAAATACATAAAAATAAAAGAAGATAGGAGACACTGTATGGTCGTGTCAGACCATTGGTGAAGACACTGGATGGTGGTGTCATAACGTTGTAGAGGACACTGGATGGCGGTGTCAGACCGGTGTAGAAGACAGTTTATGGGGTCATGTCGGACCGTTGTAGCAGACAATGTTGTGACAGTTTACGGAGTCTTGCTGGACCCTTGTAGAAACTAACCGGAATTAATGTCGGGACAGTTTATAGAGTCTTGTCGGACCCTTGAAGGAGCTAACCGGAATCAATGTCGGGACAGTTTACAGAGTCTTGTCGGACCCTTGAAGGAGCTAACCGGAATCAATGTCGGGACAGTTTACAGAGTCTTGTCGGACCCCTAAAAAGTCGCACCCTCAAAAGGTGTGCCCAATCTTTCAAAAGGCGTGCCATCAAAAGGCGTGCCCAATCTATAAAAAGACGTGCCATCAAAATGCGTGCCCAATCCATAAAAAGGCGTGCCATCAAAAGTTGCGCCCTCAAAAGGCGCCCTCAAAAGGCGCGCCCACTTCATCAAAAGTCGTGCCCGACAGAAAGCGTCGAGCCATCAAAAGGTGAGCCGGAGACGCGGCGAGGCACGTGAGCGACAGAGCGGCGTGTCGGCCGCGTCGTCTGTGTCAATATAAACCAATGCGGAGGCGGAGGAAACCAAACCAGACTGAAACCTCTGAACTTGTTATTCTGAAACAATCTGTAAATACTCTGTATCCAACCCTTCTCGGAAACACTCAGCAACCCAAAAAACATGGCCTCTTCTTCCCGTTCAGCTACCCAGAACATGGCCTCCTCTTCCCGTGGTCTGCTCACTCTCTTTCCCGTCCTCAATGAGTCAACAAGAGAGAGAACTGGTGTGGTGGCCAGTGAACCTCAACCAAACACCTCTGTGTTTGCTCCGTTGAACTTTCCGATGCGGTCGGTGGAGCAAAAAATGGCGGTGCAAACTGATATTGAGGCCAATCAGTATACTCTGAAGTCATGTGTGGAAACCATGACTGCGGTCACAAACTTGTCGCACCGGCTGCAGAGTAGGACAAATGAGGTGCAACAGTTAAACTCCCAGCTGGCTCTGCTCCAACGCATGTATAAGGATGCGCGAGCAGAGATAAGTGTGCTAAAGGCAGAAAACAAGGAGCTGAAGCGGAAGGCCACCGTGATGTTCCGATTTGGAGGTCCACCATATGCTGTAGTGGAGGAGCAGGGAGGAGGCAACGTGCTTGGTGGTCTAGGAAACACGGAGGCAACACCGTCAAGGGTCGTCCAGGACGGAGGCAAGAAGAAGAGACCGGCGGCAGAGTAGAGAGGAAAAATCCCACTGTTCCAATTTGTGTTGGTTTTGTTTTGTTTTGTTTTTTTTAATTTATTTTTATTTTTATTTTTTTATTTTTATTTTTGTTTTTTTTTTTATTTTTTGTGTTGTAAAATGGTGATCGGGATGAGCCCCGACATGAATAAAATAAGTTGGTGTGCAGTTCATCTTCTTCCTCTTTTTTTTTTTGGTTAGCCCACGGTTTTGTGAAATAAATAAATAAATAAATAAATAAAAATAAAATAAAAGAAAGAAAGTGGAGCAACGTGGGGAGGTGCAAAAGGTGATGATAATGTTTTGTGGGCGGTGGAAAAAAGTAAAGTGAGAGAGTGAGAGAGAATTTTATGTGTAAATAAAAGAAGAGTGGTGTTTGGTCATACATGGGGTGATCAAAGAGAATAAAAAAATAGAGGGTGAGGAACATAAGGATATGGGATAAAGACAAGAAAAAGTAAAAATAAATAAAGAAAAGAAAAAGTAGATCGGTTTAGAATCATTACTGAATTCAAAGAGAATAAAAAAAAACAAAAAGGTTTGTAATTTTATTTTTTATTTTTTTTATTTTATTTTATTTTTTTTGGTGTGTATCCAGAAGTTGCAGATGTACATATGAATTATCTAATGGCTTTTATAATAAAAAATAAAGTTTGGTTTTAAAGTAAGGGAAATATTAAAGTGGGGCTAGTGGAAAAAAAAAAAGAACGAGAGAGAGAGAGTTTTTGTGATAAAATAAAAAAAGAAAGTTGGGTGTCCCCCCGAGAGAGAAGAGGATGTTGGGTTTGTCAATGGAGGTTCTGAGTGAGAGAGAGATGCCGAGAGAACAATTCCATCGGCGCAAAGAAGGGTCTGGCCATCGGAGTCCTTGGCTTGGCCTTCCCAGGAGAGAGAGAGGTTGAGCTCGTAGCCGGGGATGATCTTGCCCTTGCGAACGTTGACATGGGCCTCGCCGGCGAGCTTGTCGAGGTTCTTGGTCTTGATGAAGAGGTTAGATTCGCCGTCGAGGAGGGTGTGGTTGGAGAGGAGCTTGGTGAGGAGGGTTCGAGACCATTCGAGGCAATCGGTCTCGGCCCAGTGCCAGTTGTGAACGTTTGCTCCGTCGGGTCTGTCTTCCACGATCCACCTCTTGTCTCCTTCACTGTATTTCGCCATTAGAGAGAGAGAGAGAAAGAGAGAGAGATCCAGCAGCTTTGAGTCACAGCGGCTGGAGGAGGTGGAGCTGGGATAAGATGGTGGTTGCGATCGGAGTTGCAGCAGCAGGAATTCTCTAAGTATTGTACAGACAGAGCTTTCCTTCCAGAAGAAGAAAGCTGGGTTGATCTTTTGGAGAGAGATATCGCTGTGTTGATGAGGATTGATTTCACATAACCATCAACAAAGGTTGTGATGGCAGGTATGTGTAGAAAATAAGTGGAATAGGTTGAGGTCCGGCAGGCGGCTAAGGTGAGGTTGCCGCCCGCCGGGGAAGCGAAAATATGCGAAAATATTAGGTTCTAAACCTGCTCTGATACCATGTAGAAATTTAATGTATAAAGAAAAATGATTGTATTATTGATTCTTGTATTTTTTTTCTGTCTATTACAAATGGTTCCTTATATAGATGTAGGTGTAGTGGATGGTGGTGGTAGGTGAGTGTAGTAGGTGAGTGTGTGGTAGGTGATGGTAAGTGTGTGGTAGGTGATGGTAAATTTTAACATGGGACATGTTCCAAAGATGAATATTATGGTCATCCACTCTTTCATATATACGTATCTAATAATTATAGTATTTATGATTGAGTTTATTAAATTGATCCAGAATCTCAAAGTTGATAGTTGCAGTTCTGGGACATTGGATCTCCAAGGATAAGTAGTAGTATCAATTTAATTTGACAGTTATATGATTTGAAAGAATAATGAGCTTAGGTAGAAGTGAGTAGCAAAAAGGTGGTGTGACCAATCTTACAAGGTTGAATTTAGTCATTTTAGATGATCAAGTGTGTATCTCCCAATGCCTTGATACAACATGTCAACCTCGTGACACTAGGATCAATAGAATCTCACCATGTGTCAATTCTTCCTCCATGACATTGTCTGCTAGTACTAGCCGAGGGTGACATATGCGGTGCCTTAGCCTGGAGCTGAGTCACTCAGAGTCAATCCCCAAGCAAGCCTTCCTAGATGCACTTGGGACTTCCTCGGACGAGAATACTCTTCACCTGAGGTCGCCCCATCTCCAATCGAGCTGATATGCTCGGACCTCCCTTAGCTTTACTAAGTGTACTTGTCCTATAGTTCTGTGCTTAGGCTTGGTGCTAGATGTGGAGTGTTCATCAAGTTGCTCATCCTATTCTCATTCGAGGGACTTGCACATTGACCTACCTTAGAGAGAGAAGGATCTTCATGATGTTGACACGACTCTAGATCATGACAAAGGCATGTGATATGCTTCGTGCTTCTATGTACCTGAGGAGCATATTTGACCAGCTTTGCAGGCCCTTGTGTCCTCTTTAAGGATTTCAATGCCACTAGTGGGGGTTGTTGCCTTCGGTTTTCTGGTCGAGTAACTAATATTTTTCTCCTCACTTAGACCTAGGCACGTGACTAAGTGAGCTGGCCTTTGTGACTTGACCCTCTAAATAGAGCTTTTGTCTCCATGCATGTAAGAGAGACCTATTGGCTCTGATTCTCCACTCCAAACCTCTATCTATTACTGTTCTCTCTCTCTAAAAGACTGCCTTTGCACTCATCCTAATGACCTAGCAACCACTACACTTCCCAGAAGGCTCTGTCCACCTTATTCAGTCTCCCCTTCATCTGTAACTATCAGTTGTTTTAGAGGGTGAAAATGTTAGGCAAGGCCGCAAGGGATTTACTCCTTCCATGGCGAGTGGCAAGCATCAAGGCAAATTTAGTTAGCCTTTTGATCCTTTATCTTATATTAAAAGAAGTCCTCTAATCTCCTCTATCATATGTCTCATACATGAAAATCAGTACATGGTAATGTGGACAAGGATCAAAAGAAAAACAACAATTCATTGATTGACACCCACTCCATTGCCATTTTAATTGTTTGTCCTTTATAATGTTGCCATCAGTTCTATTATGCACACACTATATTTATCTCATTCTAACTATGAAAATTTGTATTGCATTTGTAGGTTACGATGACTATATGTCATTCCTTTGTGGCATAAACGGATCAGCTCCCGTGGTTATGAATTACACTGGTCAGAACTGTGGGGTTTCCACCATGAGTGGCGCTGACCTGAACTTGCCTTCAATCACAATAGCGAAATTGAACCAGTCCAGAGTGGTCCAAAGAACGGTAACTAACATTGCCAGCAACGAGACATATAGTGTCGGTTGGAGTGCTCCTTATGGAGTGTCTGTGAGTGTGGATCCGATTCGCTTTTCCATTGTAACAGGGGAAAGATTGGTGTTGAGTGTATACTTGAATGCAACAATTAACAGTGCTGTTACAAGCTATGGAAGAATTGGGCTCTTTGGACATCAAGGTCACATTGTCAACATTCCTTTATCAGTAATTGTTAAATTCTCATACAACACCACTACTAGCTGAGGAACTGCTGATATTTTATTTTATGTTTTTAAAATTTGTCTTCTTTTTTGTTTTCTAGTTGTTTTGTTTTGTTTTGTTTATTTATTTTATGTTTTAATATTGTAATTCTGTTGGGAATATGTATGATTTTTTGATTCGTTGCCATGTACATGCTGAAGCTGCTGTTTGCCATGTAAATAAGAATGAAATGCAAGTGAGACATGTGCCCCCCGTTGCAAGTGAAAACCTTTACTTCTTGGGGGCATAGTTTTCACTTGAACTCTTTGCAATTAGTTTTTCTATTTTTCATTTCTGTCTGATATTTTCCCAGAACTTAATTAATGCTCCCTGTATAACTGCTGAAAAGGTTTTGTATATGAATAATAGGGTACCGCGTGGCACTACCTTTCACCAATCACAAATATATATCCTCTATCGTTTCCTAAACACTCAGCATAAACGTAATGGATTTTATTGTTGAATTCAATCACAATAGTAAAATGTATCACATGGCATATATTCTATTTGCATACAAAAATTACTCATAACTGCCAGTCTTTTTTCATGGAAATAGTTTGTGAAGAATTCATTTGCCCAGGGATAGTGTAAGCATAATGTTGAAGAGTTCATTAGTCTTGTTATCCATCCATCCATCACACACACACACTCAAATACTTTCTTTTAAATTTCATTTTAACTTTAAATAGAAATAGACAAGGGCACAAAATACGGTTACACTTTTCACCCCTCCCATAATTATTGGGCTAGCAATAGGTTTGCCTTTGTTAATTAATGCAGTCATCACTGGACAAGTTTCTGAATGCTTTTGACTTGTTCCAAACTCACAATGTTTACTCGTGTCTGCTAAATAACACGTCAAAAGTTTAGTTATAATGCAGAAGGTTATGATTGCATGTGATTTTAAATTGCTCCCAATAGTAACAAATCTTAATCAAAATTGTATGTGATTTTAACCCCCACTACATTAAGTCTTAATCCGATCACATTAAAACCGTTGCTTAGTCTTTTTAAAAAATATCCTAAAAATGAATCAATATTTTCTGCCATGAACCTATCTGCAATGATTTTTACTGTGATAATCAGAAGAAAATAAAAACGATTCAAGAATGGTTTTGGTTTCAAACTTTCTTGTTATCATCTCCAAAATTTCCATAAACAAAAAACACCAAAACCATAACAAAAAATTGAGAACTAGAAATGGAAAATTAATAATAATGACATTAACAACACCAATGGAAGACCCAACTTTCTTAGCATCATTTCTGGATCAGCTCAGTATAAAACAGTGAAGCAAGTTATAACTGCAGCTTTGTAATTTTATTGATAGTCTTGGTTGCATTTATTTATTTATTTTTCAGTTCTTTTACGAACATAGAATCTGATCCAGTTCTGTGATCAGATATTGTGCACTAATAATTTTTTCATTCTTTTTTGAATACTACCATTAATTACTTGCTGAGTGTCAACTCTATTTTGAACTCTTCCCCAATGAGTAGTGACAGTCCTAAGATCTCCACAATAACAAATGTTCCATTACCAGACAAATGCACTCTTGAGTTTCCATGTAGTTTTGCTCCTCCCTTGGTAATAATCAACTCATAACCCCCCTTCTTCAACTTATTAGCCCTTCCATTCAATTTCAATCCCAGAATAGTCACTTTCTCTATGATCCATTTTTGACTCACAGCAAATCCTCCATTCACAACCTCTGATCCAACCATCACTTTATTCCCCACGACACCACCGTGAAATTTCACTGAACTCCACCTCCCTCCCAACCCTCCACCCATTTCCACGTCATCTCCCTCATCCAAAAACACTTCCCCGGTACTGTTTCCACCACTGTTAACCACCACCAATATCTCAAATGGTGTTTTCCTTGCTGCATCAGTAGTCATTCCTTCTCCCTGCATCGCCAACACATTCCCTTCGTGCACATACACGTTTATATGATCAGGTGGCGCATCAAGGATGACATGCTTTCCCCGATCCACGCTTACTGAGTTCGAGTAGTTGAATAGGTCAAACCAGTTTCCAGCTGGAAAGTACGCGTCAACGGTGACTGCTCCCGACTTGAGAACAGGGGACACCATTACACCTTTACCAATGAGGTACTGTGAGTCGATGTCATAAGTTGAGATGTCTTGAGGGAATGAGAAGAAGAGGGGACGAGCGATGGGGGTTCCTTTTGTGTGTGCTTCATAACTCAACGTGTAGAAGTAAGGTAGTAGTCTGTAACGAAGTCCGAGCACCTTCCTGGCTGTTGCAGCGACTGAGTCCCAGAGATAGAGCTCTTGACGGATTGTGAACTTGTCTGAGTGGTCTCTTGCAAAGGGATAAAAGGCCCCTAGCTACATTATAAGCAGAGATTTGAGAGTAACTAGATGTTCAGTTTAAGAAATAAGAGCTAGAAGGCATTGGCTTTTGGTTGTGCACTTCGTTTTCTGTTTTCTGTTTTCGTTGTGCAGTTTAAATTTGATTGAAAATTGTTTCCGAAAGTTATTTTTGGATACATTTTCAAAAAAACAACTAACTTTTGTTTTCGGAAACATGAAAATGAAAACAAAACAAAAAACAAGAACACAACCAGACATTATGATGTTTTTTAGTTCCCATTTGGTCAAACCTAAGGCCATCTCCAACTCTCGTACTTTTACTCAAATTTGAGTAGAAGCTTGAGTAAAAAGCTTCATTTACTCAAATTTGTGTAAAGTTAATAATTGTCAAGTTTTGAGTGGATGCTAGGAGTTGGACTAAAGAAGAAAAATGAAAACTTTGGGTAAAAGCACCTACATGTCAAGTTGTGAATGGATAGAAATTTAAGCAAAGGTAATGGGTATCTCTTGATTTGAATAAATCTCAATTTGGTATTATTTTAAGTACAGAATTTTGGAAGGGATTTCAGTGGTTTTTCACTCAAATTTAATTTTGAGTCAAGATTTGAGCAAGAGTGGAGATGCATAAGGAAAGAAGTGTTCCATTTTCTTTTGGACAGCTCTAGACAAAAAATGAACCTATAGTTGTTCCAGTGTATAAAAAGAGAGAGGAAAAAGGTTGTTATCAATTCTCGTAAAATGTCTGAAACTTTTCTGAAATCCCGAAGACAGTCTTATAAATTTAGCAATGTAAAACTCCATTCCAAATACCGTAGAGCATGGTTATCAAAATTGCAATCCTTAGGATCTTAAATTGCCAAAATGATTCAAATCATTGTAAAATCAGTATTATAGCAGAAACACAAGTAGGATTGTCATAGGATTGTACGTAGGATCATAGGTAGGATTACAACTAGAATCTTTAGGCCGGTATTTTTATAGAAAGTAGAATTTCACGATCCTCAATCCGGTCCCCTTCTAGTGATCACGCATAAGATTTCAATTTTTACTACCATGTACAGTAGGTGGGATAATCTATTTTTATGTTCCATAAAAAAAAAAAAAAAGAAGAAAAAAAAAACCATGAAGTTTTACCTGAATCCATCGGCGGCAGAGTTCTTCAGTTGTATTTCCAGAAAAACCACAAATATCAGCTCCAACCATAGGAATTCCATAGAGCCCAAAGCTCAGTATGCCTGGAATTGAATATGCCAAATCCTCCCATGTGGCAGCATTGTCTCCAGTCCAATGTGCCGTGTACTTGCCAGAGCCCACAAATGTCGACCTACTGAGGATAAATGGTCGTTTACCGGTCACTCCAACCAAAGCTGCATTAGTAGCTTTAGACTCCAACAATCCATAAAGGTTATGAATATTGTACTCTGTGATGTTACCGAAGTGTATCGACGTTGCCGGAACAGTTTTCTCATTGATGGGGCGTCGGTTACCAGCATTGTTAATCTGATATGGAGGATTGTCAAGGGTGGAAAATGGGGTGGGAGAGGATGAGATGAAATTGGAGATCTCATTCATGTCGAGCCACAGGCCGTCGATGGGAAGGAGATCTCGGAAAATTTTGATTTCCTCGGCCCAGAAGATTGCTCCAGCAGGATTTACAAAATCAGGGAAGTAGACTGGCCCAGGCCAAACAACTCCCAGGTAAGGGGTACCGTCGCGTTTTATGAAGATGTTGGCTTTCATCCCTCTTATGTATGTTCCATATGTCATATTCACACTGATACCTGTACAAAGGCGACATTAGGGCAACTCCAGCATTATTAGTCAAAATAGCTATTCAAAATCCCAATTTTCTATTTCAGCTAGACACTTTTTCAATGCACACTCCACCAGAACTCTCTATTTTAGCTATCTTTTTAAATATTATTTATTTCATACTTTTTTCAAATACAACTCTATTTCTGTTCTACTGGATGTGTTTTTGTTCTGCTGGATACCTACCATTCAAATGAAACCCCCAATTTCAGTTTGTGACCTATAGATACAAATAATGAAACCCTCAGTAATGTTAGTTACTGCCAACACCACCAAAACTAGTGACAAATATTCAACCAAAAAAAAAAAAAAAAAAAAAAAACTACTGGCAAACTAAAGAAACAAAACAAACCAACAAAAATCTCAGCAAATGAGTTCATGGTTTAAGAATAAAAATTTTAAGTGGCTCTAGACTACGTCACCTCAATGGATGAGGCGAGGAACTGTAGCATCAAGTGTTTTGTCTAGTTTGTTGAAGGCATTTTTGGAGTGTTTGGTTGGCTACTTTAGCTATGATGGATGTTTAGCTATCCTTTTGAAGATGCTCTTACTGTCGTCAATAAAGAGCTATAGCGTGGCGCCAGTGTAACTAGCCCAGCACATTTAACTTGAGAGCAAAGCTAGTGCAAAAATCCAGATTCAATATAATTTTAATTTTAAGGGACTTAAGAGACACGAACTAAAGATGACATGACATGAACACCACCAATATGACACGATGCTCACCTCTACTAGCAGATAAATCCACATTAGAAATAATTTCAGCAGAGAAGGAACAATCTGTGTTGGTTACATACAATACAACTCACCAGGATCCAAAATGACGACATATTTCTGACCATTCCGGTGAAGTGCATTGACGAATTTCCGCATCTCTTCCAGGGGAAAATTAGTGGGATCGAGTGTGAAATCCTTGTAGCCATCCATGTAATCAATATCAGTCCACATAACTTCTAGAGGGATTCTAGCTTTTGCATAGTTAGCAACCACATCCTCGAGATCATAAACGTCTCTATAACCATAGCGGCACTGGTGAAATCCTAAAAAGACAAAATATGAAGAATGGAGAATTCATCTCATGCTACTACTATACTAGTAATCATGTAAATAAGGAACCAATATATATGGCTCGGAAAAAAAGATAATATATGCATGATGAGAGGGCTTAAATATGCAACCAAAACACATGGAATGGATAAAGAAAAAAGGTAAATTAAGTCTTGCTTCGTAATCGTAATCGTAATCAATCAGCCAATGAGACAAAATTTAAATTGTCTATTGTGGAGAGGTTCTAAAGAGTGGTGATTGGCCTGCAAAATGTGGAGGGTCTCTCTCCTCTCCTTCACACCTTTTTGCATAAAGTGTTACATTACAGGCTTCTAAGGGAATCATTGAACTTTTTACTCATCGTTTAAAATACTAGTAGTGTTGGCTTGCAAAATGCAAAGGTCTCCTTCATAGCCTCTTATCTGCAATAGTTTTATTGCGGTAATTCAACCACTTGTGTTTAAAGTCGAAGAAAAATTATGTCGTTTCAAGGTATGTGGTTTTAATGTCAAATGAATTTTTTTCTCAAGTTTTGAAGTAAAAATTTTAGTCTTGGAGATGGCCTAAAAAAGAAGATAGAAAAAGAAAAAGAAAAAGAAAAAGAAAAAGAGAAAGAAATAAATAATACGACTACAAACAAGGAATTAGAATTGTAGGTACCGTACCGAAGGACCAGTATGGCATAGGGGCAGGGCGGCCAATGAGGAGGGTGTATTGTTGGATGACCATCTCAGGGGTGGGTCCGGCGAAGAAATACAAGTCAAGAATGCCACCAATCACCTTATAAGTGATCCTATCACCACCTTCATTGTACACAATGTCCATGCCATTGCTGTTGAGCAACAACACACCGTGTGTGGTCCCCGCGGGGGACCTGACCTCCATGTACAAGGGGTGGGAACCATACAGATTGAGGTCGAGATTGGCGCTGGGTATGTCGGCGTTCCACAGGGTCAGAGTCTGGTTGCGAAGGAGCTTGAAGGACTTCTTGGTGTGCTCTCCGAGGCCGTAGAGGGAGGAGCGGTGGGAAGGGAGAGAAGATGAGAGTTGCAGGTACTGATCCTTAAAGATGAGAAATGTGCTGGAATCGGAGGCATCCGGCGAGGTGTCGAAGAGGATGTCGCCGGAGGAGAGGCGGGAGATGGTGAATCCGAAGGGAGTGGTGTTGTGGAGAGTGAAAATGAGGTCTGAGCTGGGCTGCCAGATGCAATGCTGCTGGTATTCTGTCTGGGAGGAGAAGCACTGATCGGAGCTGCTGCTGCTGCTGCTGCGGGGGAGGATTTGCTGGGGGATCTCCCATCTCTGCTGCTTTGCGTCTGTAATTCGAATCCTCAGACGATCGTTTGTCTCCAAGCTGCACACATGATTTTTTTTTTTTAGTTTTTAGTTTTTTGTTTCTTGTTTAATTTTATTACTATTTTCTTTTTTTTTTTTTTAATAATGAGAAACTAGGTGAAAAATTCCTTTTCAACTTTACGTAGCAGGGAGATTCAATATATATATTTTTTATTACTATAGTTAAAATCTGAATTTTTTTTTATCAATAATTAAAAATTTCTCTATGAAAATATTAAGAGATCTTAATTACTATAAAAATATTACATGTTCTTTATTTTTTAACATCCTGATATTAGGGGCCTTAAAACTAAATACTTCAAATTTTAATACATCTAATTCAAGGTCACTTAATTTTTTTTAAATATAATTCACTAAATATTTATATATATTTATATATTTAATATTTTTTTAAAATTTTTGACAAATATTTTATTAAAATTATTAAGGGTTAATTTTTAATAAATTCTCTTTCTAAGTATTTTATTCCATCTAACTCATATTTTTTTTGACTATTCTATTAAGTCTTATTTAATGTAATATGACCAAATCATCATTTCTAATTTTCTAAACATGTTTTTATTTTGAAACTATACATAACAATAGTCCATCATTTTATAGAGAAAATCTCTCCCTCATTTTAAAGAGAAAATCTTTCATTTATTCTATGGAGAAAATTTATTCCTTATTCTAAGGAGAAAATCTCTCCCGCATTCCATAGAGAAAATCTCAAATTATGAATTTTGAATCTTTTTATAATTTGAAAATTTTAAAAATAACATAACAACTAATCTAAATGAAAATCAAAATACAATGTGAATGTTCATAGTGAACAATAAACATACAATTAACTTTTGAAAAAGCAAAACACATATTAAAGTACAATGTGAATGTTTACAACAAATAACAAATACATAACTAACCATTGCAAAAAAAAAATCCATACTAAAATACAAAATGAATGTTCACAATTTATAATTAACATACAACTAACTTTTAAAAAAATAACTCATACCAATGTAAACATTTACACTGTAACGTGAAAATATAAAATAAAATTGAAAAAAAAATGAATATCGACTATTTTAATTATTTAATGATAATAAAAATGATTGTTCAACTGACAAGTATGGTAACAAAAATAACAAATATACAATTAATTTTTGAAAAAATAAAACTTATACCATAACACAATGTGATGAATGTTCACAATTTACAATTACTATACAACTAGTTTTTTTTTTTTTAAAATAAACTCATACCAATGTGAACATCCACATTGCAACGTGAAAATATAAAATAAAATTGAAAAAAAGTGAAAATCAACTATTTCGATTGTTCAATAATAACAAAAATGATTGTTCAACCAACAAGTATAGTAAAAAAATAACAAAATACAACTAACTTGCAAAAAAACTCATACCAAAATATAATGTGAATGTTCACAATTTATAATTAACTTCACATCGCAACATGAAATAAAATTAAAAAAAAAAGAAAAAAGAAGACTACTTCAATTGTTTAATAACAACAAAAAATGATTGTTCAAACAACAAATATAGTAACAAATAACTAATAATATGTGAACATTCACATCTTGTAAAATATATAATTATGTCCATATTTATATTTCAATATTTATTTCTCAAACTTTCAAACAATGTGAAATGTGAATATTCATATTGATTGACAAAAAAATAAAAATAATAGCAGCAATAGAATTGGAAATCCAAAAAAAACTTAATCACTTTAAAAACAAAAAAAAATGTTACTCACATCACATCCACATTCTCATCTTCATCATTATCTTTATCATTATCACTATCATTAACAATCTATGAAATTTCATCATTCCACCAATCTAAATCAAACCAAACCCACATTTGAAGAATATGTTTGTAACAAAATTGACTGGACATAAACAAAGTTTCGACTTACAATAATGGGGAAACATAAAGTTTCAAACACAAAGTAACAATGGACGAACACAGAATTTCGAACACGAAGTGACAATAGAGGAACACAAAATTTCACCACAATAATGGATGAGCATAATATTATTTCACCACCATGTGTAAACTAGAGTTTCTAAATCCTATCAAATAGAGAGTTTTGAAACTCTAACACAATGAAACAATATCACAAATGTGAATGAAACCGATCAAAAAGAAAAACGTGAATAATGGTAACTACCAAAATAAAGATAGCAACAAAAAGAAAATGTGTATATCCTTTTTCTATATAATACATATCAACAATAGATATAAGGGTATAATAGTCCAACAAACAATATAAATCATGAAAAAATGATCTCATGGAATAAAAGTATAAATATATGAGACTAATTGAGTTATAATTTTTCTTAGTGGATTTATTGAGTTAGAATACTTTAAATGAAATTTATCAATAAAAAAAATCTAATCTATATCTATACTTACTATATATTAAGCAAAATGGGGTTTTTAATCCCAAGTCTTGTGGGAACTCCAATCTCTCAATCTAAATTTTTTGATTTTTTGATTTAAAAAAAAAAAAAAACTTAGCATTTATTAACTTCTCCCAACTCCCAAGTCTTACCATCATAATAACACTTTAATGCATTAAGAACAAGCATAATTTTTTTTTTTGAAATTTAACACATATGAATTCCTTGAAAAGTCCCAACACATATGACTATTATCCCTCATAATAACACTCTAATGCATTGAGAACAAGCATAAAAAAAATTTCTTGATAAGTCCAACAAATATGATTATTATCAAAATATTAAACTTTAATATAATATAATAAAAAAAAGACATTTAATTTGTTGAAAAGTCCAACACATATGATTATTATCAAAATATTAAACTTTAATATAATATAAAAAAAGGAAAAAAAGAAGACATTTAAAAAAAAAAAACATTTAAAAATCACAATTCACATATATAAATAATTGTAAACACAATCCGTGCATAGCACGGATGATATGCTAGTATTATATAAGGAAAATGGAGTTTTTAACCCACAAGCCTTATGGGAGCTCCATTATCTCAATCTTAATTTTCTAATTTTTTGATTTAAAAAAAAAAAACTTAGCACTTATTGACTTCTCCTAAGCCTTTTTGAATTCTCCCATACACACCCTTTTCAACTTCTCCCATACCTATTTTATTATTTTAGAAATAATAATTATCCCTTAATTTATAGATTTCAAATGGAAAAATAATAAAAATACTTTATAATCTCTCCATCCTAATCTCTCTCATTAATTTTTAAAAGAAAATATTAAAACTTACATTCATTCCCTCTCCCTAAAAAAATCAGATAATATTTTTTATAAAAATTATAAATATCTATCTACATTTTATATATTATATTGCTAGCTTAAATTGGGTGAAAAAAAAAAAAAAAACCCATTGAGTTAGACAAGCCTGAGCATTGGCTTGGCCGCGAGCCTTCCAGCCAATTCATTACCCGTAAGCTGCAAATTGGTAGCTTAATGGTTGTTTGTAATATAGTACAAAATATTATATAAAGAAAATGAGATTTTTAATCCATAAATTTTGTAGTAGTTCTAATATTTTATTCTTAATTTTTTAATTTAAAAAAAAATAACCTCAACATTTATTGACTTCTTTCAACTCACAAGTCTTTTTGATTTTTCTCATAGTTACTGCAACATCATTTTCAACTTCTCTCGTACACTATGATTAGTGATGGAATTGTTAAATTATTTTTTTATAAAAAATCTAAAAAAAATAGTTTGTATATTAAAAAAATATCTAAAACAAATATAAATATATATATATCTGATGATACAGTTATGATACAACGGGTTCCTGGTAGAACTGGTCGGACTAATCCACGCTTCTCGAGCCAATGTCCGAGTGGTCAAGCCCACCTGAGAACCTGCACAAGAGTTCAAAGGGGAACGGGGTGTCCCCCAGTGAACCCTCTGACGAGCAAGTTAGAGAGAGGGAGAAGTGGAATGTAGAGATGTGAATTAGAGATAGAAAGCTTAACCTTCTTCTTGTCTTCAACGTCTGCTTATATCCTTTGGTCATCATTTCGTTGTCCCTTCCGATCTGTCACCTTGGCCAAAAGTCTATACTGTAGCTTACCTTGTTCAGGGTGAGGGCGTGTTGTTCCGACGGAGAGGTATTGTCGTAATAAATACTGTGAGGGACTGTATTAATGGCGATGTGCAGTGGCAACAACTTTGCAGATCTTTGTCTGCTGATGTGGCTTGCCCTTTGCCTGCCGCGTGCCTGGGTATTACTGGTCCTTCGTGTCATGTTGGTTTCCAATTGTTCTGGACCTCATCAATTGGGTTGTGTATTGGGCTCTAAGTGATAGGCTTGGGTTATTCGTAGTGGGCTATGGCCTTTATGGGCCTAACCACGTCAGTAGTCTCCCATTCCCGAGTGCAGCTTTAGTCAAACGAAAGGAATACAAATGAAGAAGATGAGGGTTGTTAGAGATCGGCAGGATGGAGGCCGACCGATAGGGATGACCAAGGGGATGGATCAACCGTGAGGAGGAGCGACCGTGTAGGGTGGCCGAGTGGAGGGGCCGATCATGAAGAGGGACGACCGTAAAGGATGGCCGAGTGGAGGGGTCGACCATGAGGAGGGCCGACCGTAAAGGGTGGCCGACTGTGGGGGGGGCGCGGGCCTCAAGAAGCGGCGTGTCATGTGGTGACTTGAAGTGGAAAAGACAGGGTAAGGGGATGGGGCAGTGAATCGTGGTCGAACACGTGGCAGCATCTCGCGGTGGGAGAGGTTAAGCGTTGGGCCAGAAATGAAACGATAGGTCATAATGGGTGTTGAAAAGACAGTTTGGGCGGACGTTTGAAAAGATGCAAACTGGCGAGAATTAGTTGTGATCCTTGGAATACGGGCAAGCCTTGGGCCTTTGGTGTTATTCGTTTTACCTACCTTTTTGCAAAAAATTAAAACATTCCAAGTGTAAACTCCTTCGTTGCCAACGATACACCCTTGCAGCACTTTTTGAACTTTCTTGCGCCTGAATTTGAAATTATTCGTAGACACACCATAGAAATGGCCCAAGAAGAAACTGGAACTGCCAGGGTTGATCCACTTGGGGATGACGACGCGGTGGAGTTGGCGGAGCAGTACAGGGTGGAGAGGCAAGCGGGGAGGGTAGGGGAGCCGGCGGTACGATCTCATTCTTCCACCATGATAGTGGTTCCGAAGCCAATCAGCCAGGCGGAACCAGATTACTGGCATACGAAGGCTGACAAATCAACGGTGACTGCGGCAGAATTGGAGGGTATGCGTGAAAAATACCAGATTCCTGCCGAAATAGAGCTACTGTTGCCGACGTCAACGGAGAGGCCGTCCGACGCCCGACCGGGGGAGTTTTCCCTTTACGAGGAGGCATTGAAGGGAGGACTGAGGCTGCCGAGACAAGGGGAGGGAAACAGCCCCAAGGGGTCCTGCGCTCCAAGGAGGGAGGGTGAGGCCAAAGTATGCCATCTACCATGCTCCAACAGTTTCTGGGCGATTGGAGGGAGAAGGAGGCCCAGCCAGGACGGCTGCAGATCTTTTTTTGGGGCTGGTGGACGAAGGAGCTGTGCGCTCTGCAGCTAGGTTCAATGAGGCTGAGCTGCTAAGGAGGTTGTGCTCTACTCAAATGGAGGCAACCACTCTAGCAGGGGCTCTGCTGAGAAAGGCAGCGGCTGCGAAGGTCAAATTGGAAGAGGCTAAGGCCCAGCTTGCAAGTTTCAAGAAAGAGAGTGCAAGCTGGAAGAAGGCTGCGCGAAGCGCGTGTGCCAGGGGTTGGCAGGAGGTTGAGAAGGCAAAAAAGATGGAAGTATTGGTGATCGTGCAGGGCAATGTTGCCGACAGTGCCCATGCTGAGCTGTTGGCGGTCAGGTTGGAGCTAGAGGACGAACGCCGCAAGGTAGTGTCGCTTGAGTTCCAGCTGGCTGGCGAGCAAAAGAAGCTGGGGGATGCCCAAAATGCCTGCACAGTCGCCACCGAGCGGTTTGAAGAGGTGATGATCAACAATGAAGAACTGCGCGCTCAGCAGATCAAAGAGAATGATGAAGCAGACATGAACATTGCTGGGCTACAGAAGGAGCTGGAGGACGAGCGTGCTAGGGCAATGAAGGAGAAGGCAAGGTTGCAGAAGGAGCTGGATGATGAAAAAACCAAGGCCGCCTCTGAAAGGGCGGCATACCCTGATCTGTATGTCGCAGCAGTGGAGCAATTCAAGGGGTCTGCTGAATTTCAGATGGCGGTCGATGCCGCGGTCGCTAGCAACTTGGCAAGGGAGGTGTCTGAGGGGGCGGGCCCATCAGGAACGACCGCTGGGGGCAGGACTGAAACAGAAGTTATTGAGAGCTTCTAACGGTCGGACTTCTACAAACACGAAATGGCTGAGTTCTGGGACAGTGGCTGGAAGATGTTCAAGCGAAAGGCAGCAGAACTGTTCCCAGACTTGGACCTGAGTGGTGTACGGATTGATGAAGATGATGTGGCCCAGACCCCCCTAGATGAGGGCGTTGAAGAAGAAGACCTCGTTTCAAGTGAGGAAGAGTGATTATAGGTGTGAGTTGTACAAGTTTTTGTTTGTTGTTGTTGTTGTTGTTTTTTTTTTTTTTTAGATTGCTGTAAAGAACGTATGTACAAGTTTTATGAATAAATAAAATTTGAGTTGTGTTTTCAGTCCATTATTTTTGCTTGTGCATCTGAAATGAATGAGAATGACGACTTGTAAAAGGCTTATGTAAGGGAAACTCAGCGCAAAGCCAAGGTTGAAATGTAAGAAGAACTGAATGCAGAGTAAAGTTAAGAAAAACTCAATGCAAAGTAAAGTTGAACTTGTAATGAAAACTCCACGCAGAGTGAGGTTGAAAATGTAATAAAATTATAAATTTGTGTTTGCCACACTGTTGTCTTTATTTTGGTGAGTCTGAAGTGGATGAGGGTGACTTGCAAAAGTTGATGAGTGAGAAAACAATCTGACTTGTAAAGGAGACTTGTAAAAGCGTCAAAGATGTAAAGTGCCAAATTACCCACAAAATGGAGTTGTAAATCATGTTGTAAAAGTGTTGGTAAATAAAAAGGTAGTTTGGAATTTGACTAAGGAATTTGACTAAGTAAAGAGTGTTGTAACAACATGGACCTGGGATTTTGACCAAGTGTGGCTACTAATGCCACAAGCGTGACGTTTGCATGAATGACCTTGACCGAGCGCGCGCACGGTTTCGGTTAACTGATTCTTCAAGTAATTCAGGAGCTTTGAGTAGTCCAGTCTGGCTGAGCTCTTCATGCTCAGTTTGGCTGAGACCTGAAGTAACTCAAGTTGGCTGGGCTTGTCATGCTCGGTCTGGCGAAGGTTTGTCGCGCGTAGTCCGGCTGAGGCTTTGCATGCTCGGTCTGGCCGAGGCTTTTATGCTCAGTATGGCTGAGGCGTTGCATGCTCGGTCTGGCCGAGGCTCGTCATGCTCAGTCTTGCTGAGGCTTTGCATGCTCGGTCTGGCCGAGGCTTTTATGCTCAGTCTGGCCGAGGCTTTGCACGCTTGGTCTGGCCGAGGCTCGTCATGCTCAGTCTTGCTGAGGCTTTGCACGTTCGGTCTGGCCGAGGCTCGTCATGCTCAGTCTTGCTGAGGATTTGCATGCTCGGTCTGGCCGAGGCTTTTATGCTCGGTTTGGCTGAGGCTTTGCACACTCGGTTTGGCAGAGGCTCGTCATGCTCAGTCTTGCTGAGGCTTTGCACACTCGGTCTGGCCGAGGCTCGTCATGCTCAGTCTTGCTGAGGCTTTGCATGCTCGGTCTGGCCGAGGCTTTTATGCTCAGTCTGGCTGAGGCTTTGCACACTCGGTCTGGCCGAGGCTCGTCATGCTTAGTCTGGCTGAGGCTTTGCATGCTTGGTCTGGCCGAAGCTTTTATGCTCAGTCTGGCTGAGGCTTTGCACACTCGGTCTGGACGAGGCTCATCATGCTCAGTCTGGCTGAGGCTTTGCATGCTCGGTCTGGCCGAAGCTTTTATGCTCAGTCTGGCTGAGACTTTTCATGCTCGGTCTGGCCGAGGCTTTTATGCTCAATCTGGCTGAGGCGTTGCATGCTCGGTCTGGCAGAGGCTTTGATGCTCAGTCTGGCTGAGGCTTTGCATGCACAGTCTGGCTGAGGCTTTTATGCTCAGTCTGGCTGAGGCGTTGCATGCTCGGTCTGGCCGAGGCTTTGATGCTCAGTCTGGCTGAGGCTTTGTATGCTCGGTCTGGCCGAGGCTTTGATGCTCAGTCAGGCTGAGGCTGCAATCAAAGTGTTATTTGAAAGATCATGCAGATATTTGAGATATAAGCTTGTTGTCATTAAAGTATAGCCCATTGGATCATAAATTTACACCATATGCGGAGAAAATGAGAACATTCGGGTGTGCAGATTATCAGAAAGAACATACATCAATTGGGCAATACAAAAATACAAGTTTTATTGAAAATAGCGCTTCAAATGCTCAGCATTCCAAGGATGGGGGAGGTCTCGACCTTCCATGTCCTGAAGTCGGTAAGTGCCTGGGCGAGGTCTGGCTTTAACAACGTAAGGTCCTTCCCATTTGGCTGCTAGCTTGCCCTCAGTCGGATTCTTGGTGGCGAGGGTTGCTTCGCGTAACACAAGGTCCCCTACAGTGAACTCCCTTGGTCGGACTCTGCGATTGTAGTGTGTTCTCATTTTCTGTTGGTAGGAGGCCAGTCTGACAGCAGTGGTTTCTCTGAGCTCTTCGATTAGGTCAAGGTCAGCCCGACGGAGCTCTTCAGCCAGTTCTGGGTTCGGGTGTAAAACCCTTGGGGTAGGCAGACCGACTTCCAATGGGATGATCACACTTTGCAGTCCTTATCCGTTCGCCAAATGGGGGATCGACTTAGTTGGTCCACTTCTCTCCGGCTGAGGCCAGACCAAGTTTGCGATTGTCACCATTGATTACTTCACCAAGTGGGTAGAGGCAGGACCCCTTGCCATCATTACCGAACGGAACACAGACAAATTCATTTGGCAGTCAATCGTATGCAGGTTTGGCATCCCTCAAGCCATCGTCTCCGACAACGGCAAACAATTCGACAACGCCAAGTACAGGAAGTTCTGCACAGACCTCCAGATCCAACCCTGTCGCCGATTTCATCCTGGAGTTTACAAATCCTACCCCAACCATGGCCACTCCATCCCCACCAACCCCTACCGAGCCAGAGGACCTTCATTCTTGGACTCTCAACGTCGACGGATCATCCCGCAGAGAAGGCAGCGGGGCTGGCCTCATCCTCACCGCCCCTGAGGGTGGTTATTTCAAATGTGCTCTTCATTTCTTGTTCGATGCCAGTAACAATGAGGCCGAATATGAGGCATTGATAGCAGGGCTCCGTCTAGCCAGGGACATTGGTGTCAGCCCACATTCGGGTGTTCAGCGACTCCCAGCTCATTGTCGGATAAATTACGGGGGAATTCGATGCAAAGGAGAACACAGTGCGGGCTTACAGGGATATTGCCCTTCTCCTTGTTCGCCTCTTCAATACTTTTCACATCCAACACATTCCTCGGGCGGAAAACTTAAAGGCAGACGAGATGGCTTAGTTGGCTTCTGCAGACCAGTCCGACCTCAATCATGGTGTCCGTCTTGAGTACCTAGCCTACCCTGCCATTTCTCCCGATCAGCAAGAAGTACAGTTCCTCCAGAATGAGCCCATCCCTTGGGCGTCGGACATCTTTCTATTTTTGACAACGGGGGAACTTCCAGATGACTAACAGCAAGTCGCCAAAGTTAAGGCTCGGTCGTCCAATTACATCATCGTCAGTGGTGTCTTGTACAAACGTGGTTTTTCACGCTCGTATCTGCGATGCCTCAGTCTAGCTCAAGCAACCTATGTGATGCGAGAAATCTATGAAGGTATCTGCGGTAATCATTCAGGAGGCCGGTCCCTAGCCCACAAAATATTTCGCACACCCTCAACCAAGATGCGACCGACTTCGTACTCAAATGTGATAAATGTCAACGCTTCGCCAACATCTCCCATGCTCCTCCCACAGAGTTGATCACACTTTGCAGTCCTTATCCGTTCGCCAAGTGTGGAATCGACTTAGTTGGTCCACTTCCCACCGGCCGAGGCCAGACCAAGTTCGCGATTGTCGCCATTGATTACTTCACCAAGTGGGTAGAGGCAGAACCCCTTGCCACCATTACCGAACGGAACACAACCAAATTCATCTGGCAGTCGATCATATGCAGGTTTGGCATCCCTCAAGCCATCGTCTCCGACAACGGCAAACAATTCGACAACGCCAAGTACAGGAAGTTCTGTGCAGACCTCCAGATCCAACCCTGTTTCTCCTCCCCAGGTCATCCCCAAGCCAATGGCCAAGTCGAGTTCACCAACCGTTCTCTTCTAAAGATCATCAAAACTAAGTTAGAAGTTGCTAAAGGACTTTGGGCTGAGAAATTACCGAATGTACTCTGGGCTTACCGTACTACCGCTCGGACTCCTGCTGAGGGACTACTGACGTGGTTAGGCCCATAAAGGCCATAGCCCACTATGAACAACCCAAGCCCATCACTTAGAGCCCAATACACAACCCAATTAATTAGGTCCAGAACAGCTGGAAACCAATATGACACGAAGGACCAATAATACCTAGGCACGTAGCAAGCAAAGGGCAAGCCACATCAGCAGACAAAGATTTGCAAAGTTATTGCCACTGCACATCGCCATTAATTTAGCCCCTCATAGCATTTATTACGACAATACCTCTTCGTCGGAACAGCACACCCTCACCCTGAACAAGGTAAGTTACAGCATAGACTTTTGGCCAATGTGACAGGTCGGAAGGGACAACGAAATGATGACCAAAGGATATAAGCAGACGTTGAAGACAAGAAGAAGGTTAAGCTTTCTATCTCTAATTCATATCTCTACATTCCACTTCTCCCTCTCTCTAACTTGCCCGTCAGGAACGACCGCTGGGGACAGGACTGAAGCAGAAGTTATTGAGAGCTTCCAACGGTCGGACTTCTCTACTGACGTGGTTAGGCCCATAAAGGCCATAGCCCACTACGAACAACCCAAGCCCATCACTTAGAGCCCAATACACAACCCAATTAATGAGGTCCAGAACAGCTGGAAACCAACATGACACGAAGGACCAATAATACCCAGGCACGCGGCAGGCAAAGGGCAAGCCACATCAGCAGACAAAGATCTGCAAAGTTATTGCCACTGCACATCGCCATTAATGCAGCGCTTTACAGCATTTATTATGACAATACCTCTCCGTCGGAACAGCACGCTCTCACCCTGAACAAGGTAAGCTACAGTATAGACTTTTGGCCAAGGTGACAGGTTGGAAGGGACAACGAAATGATGACTAAAGGACATAACAGACGTTAAAGACAAGAAGAAGGTTAAACTTTCTATCTCTAATTCATATCTCTACATTCCACTTCTCCCTCTCTCTAACTTGCTCGTTGGAGGGTTCGCTGGGGGACACCCCGTTCCCCATTGAACTCTTGTGCAGGTTCTCAGGTGGGCTTGACCACTCGGATATTGGCTCGAGAAGCGTGGATCTAGTCGTGACCATACACGTTGATGGGTAGCAGGAAAAGGTTATTGGAACAGGGTCCCTGGCGACAATGAGCACAACTGGCGCGCGGAGCAAAGCGACTTCCCACAGACGGTGCAAACTGATGATACAGTTATGATACAACGGGTTCCTGATAGAACGGGTCGGACTGATCCATGCTTCTCGAGCCAATATACGAGTGGTCAAGCCAACCTGAGAACCTGCACAAGAGTTCAACGGGGAACGGGGTGTCCCCTAGCGAACCCTCCGACAAGCAAGTTAGAGAGAGGGAGAAGTGGAATGTAGAGATATGAATTAGAGATAGAAAGCTTAACCTTCTTCTTGTCTTCAACGTCTGCTTATATCCTTTGGTCATCATTTCGTTGTCCCTTCCGACCTGTCACCTTGGCCAAAAGTCTATGCTGTAGCTTACCTTGTTCAGGGTGAGGGTGTGCTGTTCCGACGAAGAGGTATTGTCGTAATAAATGCTGTGAGGGGCTGCATTAACGGCGATGTGCAGTGGCAATAACTTTGCAGATCTTTGTCTGCTGATGTGGCTTGCTCTTTGCCTGTCGCGTGCCTGGGTATTATTGGTCCTTCATGTCATGTTGGTTTCCAGCTGTTCTGGACCTCATCAATTGGGTTGTGTATTGGGCTCTAAGTGATGGGGTTGGGTTGCTCGTAGTGGGCTATGGCTTTTATGGGCCTAACCACGTCAATATCTATATCTATATATTATATAAGAAAAAAAGAGATTTCTAATGAGAAATCTCTTAAGAATTCCAATCTCTCGTTCTAAAATTACTAATTTTTCAATTTATAAAATAGATTAAAAAAATTTATTGGCTGATTTATTTATTTAATTATTTTAGAAATAATAATTATTTATTAATTTATAGACTTCAAATGGAAAGATAACAAAAATGTTTCATAATCTCTCCATCATAATCTCTCTTTCCCATTTTCAAAAAAAAAAAAATAAAAATTTGCATTCCTTTTCTCTCTTCCAAAAAATCAGATAATATTTTTTATGAAAGTTATAGGTATCTATCTATATCTTATATTTTATATTATAACATAACAAAAAAAAAAAAAAAAAAAAATTAAAATCAAACATACAAACAAATAAAATTAATAAATTTGATTTTTATTTATTGAGTTAAAATATTTCTTTTACCTCTCAATATCCAATTTTAAAATTTAAAAATCTATAAAATCTATTTAAACAAATCTGATTTGAAAATATCTCCCATTATCATATTTTAAATCAATAAAACTCACATATCTATCACATATTTAACTCGCATCACAACTTACCTAAATAATATTAATTAAAAACAAATAGAAATCACAGATAAATTAAATTTAAAAAAAATAAAAACCCACAACTCCATCTTAAATAAATTGAAAAAAAATATGCACCACACAAAAATAAAAAGATAAGAATTTAGATATGGATCTCAAAAAAATATGACAATATTTAAATTTGAATTATGATTAATAATATAATTATCTATTTTATTAAAATTTTAAATCACTTAATGTGACAAATTAATCAATTTTCAAGTTTTATTTAAAGAATAGTATGATTAGTTATCCCAACTCCAAGACTTCGTGGGAATTAGTGGAGGAGCTAACGGATTGGGTTAGACGAGGTCAAAATTGTTGGAGGTAACATTCTCCTACTCTATAAATTTATTTGTTTTTTAATTTTATTTTTTTCCCTGTATGACTCTCTTTCTCTACTGTTGGTTTTGTTTTGGTTTCAATTTTAGTGAGGTTTATGTGTTTATTTACAGGTTTGCATGATGGAGAAGAATTATTGGTGATTATGATTGTAATCGAAGTATCTATATTTGTTCTGTGCCAAAGATTTTGATCGGATTTTGTTTTTTTCAATGAAGACCATAAAATTGAAGTAAAAAAAAATGGGTATCAATTTTTTTTTTATTTTTTATTGTTATTTTATTTTATAGAAAATGTGAAAATTTATTGAGAATTCAAGTTTTTACTATAACATTAGATTTTTGTATAACTTCTTTATTTTTATCCTTTTTCTATTCCATTACACCATTACTGCTATTTGTTAGTTTGTTAATTATAATTCAATTAATTAAAAATGAAATCTTAATATAACTTTTCATATATATTATAGTTAATTTGTTATAGCTATAGTTGTATATAATAGAATAATATATAGGAATAATATCTCATTACATTTTCTATTTTTTTATGTGATTAAATAATCCATATTAGATAGTATATAGAAGAGTTAGATGACTTCTTTTATCTCTAAAAAATCCAATTTTTTTTTTTTTTACTTTTTAATTTTTTGAATTGAAACATCAATTGTTTATGTCCATAAAACAAAATTGATAAACACATATCCAAAAACTACACATTTTTTTTTTCTTTTTTTAATATGTAGGATATTTACTAATGGAAAATGCTTGACACCTCAAATTTTTTTTCATAATCTGACTTATAATGATGTAGTCATAAGTGTCAATTTTTATACAAATATGAGAAGAGAATTAATTAAATTATACATTTCAACCAATCACTTACTCAAACTTTGATTATTTTAACATATTATTTCACTATAATTTCAATTAAGAGAATCTTCAACCCTTAATTTTTTTTTATCAAATTATAATTTGATAAAAATTTAAAAAGATGAAACGTTGAAAATTATGTTTTTTCCATCAAAATTGGTGAAAAGAAAAAAATTGGGAATAAGAATGAAAGTTCTTTTAAAGATTGATAAAAATTAAATAAAAAAGTTAAAGTAATTCATATCAAATCAAAATTTTTATTCGAATTTAAAATCAAATTAGATAATAAAAAAATTAAAAGAAAATGATAAAAGTTTAAAAATATTTTGAAACCTTCTTATTCTTAAAGACTAAAAATCCGTATGTGTATTATATTCATATTGTATTTATAGTTATGAAATTGAAATTGAAATTGAAATCAAAAGAAATTTAACTTAAATTATTGGATTAATAATAGAAATATTATATTAATTATTGTTAAATATCACTTCACTTCACATTTAATAATAAAATTGTATATTTGTCTTAATTATAATTTTTAAATTTGTATATTTTCATAACAAGAAGAGGTATGTCATACTCATTAATCTCATTTAATCAGGTTTAACTTTTTTTAATACAAATTATCAAAATTACACCAAATAGATTTATATATATATATATATTTTAATTTTTTTAAACTAATAATTTAAAAAGTTATAAACATAAAAGTTAACTTATAAATTTTATATATACTACAAAGTAAAATATTTAATTATTTCAAAATAATTATAATATATATTTTTTAATTTATAAAGTTCCGTGCATAACACAGATTATCACTCGTTATAAATGTATCTAAATAATTTATTGTTATTTTATTTTCATCTTGGGCTTAAAATATACGGTTTTAGCCATTGGATGCGTTGATTTTTTTCCCCCTCAATGAGACTACTAAATGGGTTTTTCTGAGTTTGGATCCTCGGTTGCCCTTGTCTGTAGCCCTTTCCTGTAGTGCCCCAAAACGACGTCGTTTTGGGGCAACTTTTTAAGGAGGAAAAAAAAAAAAAAAAAAACAAAACTCAGAAAGGGGAAAGAAAGAGAGCAGCGTTGGGTAACCCACACCACCGCGACCCCTGTAGCCGGCGACCTTCGGCCTCCTTCACCTACGGCACCACCACCTCCCTGCCCTCGCTGCTGCAGCCCACCTTTCCTTCCTTTTCTCTATCTCTCTCCCTCTCTCTCTCAAGCAAATAATCAGTAGAATTGTGCCCAATTCACTACTATATAAGCAGATGCTATGAAAAAAAAAATATACATCTCTTATTTCTGATTGTTTTCATCAACATAACAAACCAAAAGAACAAATAAACATATAGAAAACCCATGTCTAAACAATCAAAACCCAAATATCAAACTCAAAACCCATCAAATTCACATCAATTCAAGTACAAAACAGAGTGAAACCAATCAAAATCTCTGAAAAACATATACCTACAGAGATCACAACTGCCAACAATAACAAATCAAGCATGATTCACCCAATTCAGAAATAGGGAATTCAGAATTAAACCGATTTGATTAAAAGAAAATAATTTCAAATAATTTTGTGAGTTTTTGGTGTACCTCAGAGCTCAAGTCAATTGTATGGAGGCTGCTGAGTAATTCAGAGACGATCTGAGTGAGTATTTCTAGAGAGAGAAAGTAAAACTTTTAAGAGAGAGAGTCTCTCTCTCAAATCATGGGCTAAAAAATATGATGAAAAATCAAAGTTCATCACCAAAAAATCAAAACCTTGAATTCTCTCTCAAGTCTCTCTCTCGACCACCACAGCACTCAAACCCACCCCACCTCCTTCATCTTCCTCTTCTTCTTCTTCTTCTTCTTCTTCTTCCTCTTCCGATCGAGATGGTGGCGAGATCAAGATTACGAGAGAGAGAGAGAGAGAGGAGAGGAAGGAGAGGAGGGTAGCGGCGACAATGGTGGGGAGGTGGTGGTGCCGTCTCAAACCCACCCATCTCCTTTCTGAGTTCTGTTCTGTTTTTTTTTTTTTCTTGAAAAGTTGTCCCAAAATGACGTCGTTTTGGGGCGCTATAGGGAAGGGCTGTAGACAAGGGCGACCGAGGATCCGAACTTGGGTTTTACTAGGTGGGGCATTTTACTTGACAATTAAATTAACACATAAAATAATAAAATAAAGAGGGTAGAAATGGATGAACTATTAACAATTAGAACTAGTCACCTTGGTTTTTAATTTTCAAAAATATTTTTTTAAATTTTGAATACAATTTTTTTTTTATTTTAATGATTTTTTTTAAATATTTTAATTTTTAAATTCACTTATTCTTAATATACTCAAAAGTAAAAAAATTATACAAAACTTAATACAAAAATTATTGAATAGAACAACATACGAAAATATATTAAAATTTTATAGTTTTGTATTTGATGAATTTTTTTTACCTTTTTTCACAAATATTATATTTTTTAAGTTTATTTAAAAAATAAAAAAATTACATAAAATATTAAAAAATTAACAAAAAATAAAAAATATAAAAAAATAAAAAATTCAACTTTTTGAAAAGTAAACTCAATTTTTTATAACCAAACAGGACGAATGGTATCAATTACAATCATCTACATAACAGGATTAACTACAGAGAGAGAGTGAGAGAGAGAGAGAGAGAGCCGGGAAGCATATATGTTGAGTTAGAGACCCACAGATGTGGTATGGGAGTAAAGCCAATCATTATTAAATGTGTAATAAATTAAAAATAAATACATATTTTATTTTATCATATCATTGTGGTTATTTTTTTTAAGGTCTCAAATATTTTACGGAAAATTGGAAAACTACCTGGCAATGAGGGTGAGACTCTGAATGTCAGGCCCGAAAACAGTGGAGTTTTTGATGAGTTGGAGATGAGCAGTCAGAGACTTCCCGGAGGGACTGACCGTCGCCGATCTGATTACGTAACCGTACCCAACTGGAATTGGATTTGGAACTGGAACTGGTTCTTGTTGTTTATCTTCGAATTCATTTGATATTATTGCTGTGGCTGTTGTTGGAGCAAACAAAGAAGCAATGAAAACAGCTAGGAATAGCAGATTATGACAAGAATGGGAATAATGCATACTTTTTTTTCTTCTACTTCTCTCCATTGTTTTTGGTCAACAAGAAACTCACATAAACACCCCCACTTGCCTTTTTCCCACCTACCAAGCTAAGATATACGACAACGTCCACACCCCACCACCACATATAGAGCCACTTGCCAAACAATATATATACATATATACATTATTTATTTCTGGTTTTTATATTTTTATTTAAAAACATTTCTTGACTCTTTGACACTCCTTCAACTTACGTGTTTAACATAAAAAAATAAGAATAAAAATTGGGACTCATTTTCTCCATCCCTTTTGATTCTTTTTCTTTTTTGATTGGTCACTTTTTCTTTTTTTTCTCATCTTAATCACTACCCGCCACGTGTGTATCGGGGGTGGTGGGAGTTGAAGTTTGAGGGAGTCTAAATCACTGTTGAAAAAATAAATAAAATTAAGCTGTGTAACATTAATTATTATAGAGACTTCACCAGTTCAGTTTGGCTTCTCTAGGCATATTACGATTCTATTTCGATGATTTCAAAATTTTTTTTATTATATTTTATTTTATGAGTTTTGATAGGTAGATCACTTGTTATATTTATTTTTAAAAAATGATTAATATATTTTTAAAGTTATATTTATTATATATTTTTAAAAAATCAATATAATAAAATTACATATTTATAATTATCAAATTAATATAAATTTTCTCATAAATAATCTATGAGCCATAAAATAACAATTAATAACAAGGGATAGTAAACTACACCAATCTAATATATTTGAGAGACAAACTGGTCTCTAATTTTTTGTTTTTTTTATGGGAATATACTAAGACAAGTGCTTCAAAGTAATTTTGAAGTATAAATACGTGATATTTTATAGTATTGTAATTCGTAAAAAAGATAAGTAGATAGATTATTGTATTAGATAATTAAAAAATATAAAAAAATATATTAAATGATAATTAGTTAAAAAGTATAAAAATGTGATATTATGATAATATTAAATAACTTTAATTGCCTAATCAATAGAGTTGTTGAAAAGGAGTACCTGGTTTACCTGGCCAATGCGAGAAATTAGTCAGTGCTTCTAGAATAACCCTAGATGTGCTCTAAATTAATAGTAATTGGTTTAAATGATAAGATTTAATATTTAAGTAATGTTACATTCGTATAAAGATTTTCCCAAAATTTCTCTGAATATGACTCTAATTGGTAAGAGAAACACATTTGGGGGGATTTGGAGAAATCATTAATCTTAATCAGTTTGTTTAGTTTCACTTTTCAGAATTTATTTTTTTAAAAATTAAAATTGTTTGTTTTCCTGTTTATTTGTTTTTACTAATTTTTTTAAATATTTTAATTAGTTTTTTTAATTTTTAGATACACCTAATATAAATACATTTAAAAAATATAATATTTGTGAAAAAATATTTAAAAAATTCACTAAATATAAAAAATACAAAAAATACGAAAATTCAATATATTTTCGTATTCTTGTGTATTTATTAAAATTTTAAAATATTTTCTTACAAATATTTTACTTCTTAGATACATTTAAATAAGATGTATCTAAAAAAGTAAAAAAAGAATACTTAAAATTTTAAAAATATTCACTAAAAAAAAAAAATGAAAAACAAAAAATTAATTTCTAGAAAATTGAATTCAGAAAATTAAAACTAAACACAATAAATAATGCTATATGTACCAATTAGTATACTAACTAGTGTACTAATTGATGATGTAACATAATTTAAGAGGTTTTTGAGATTTGTAATGTAATTAATGAGTGATGTCAATAATAATGTCATAATTAGTGTTGATACACTAATTAGTACATTAATTAATACATATAGCACCACCGAAACACAATCAATATTTTTGTGTTGATATTTAAAAAAATAAATATCAATTAATGAGCAGAGTAAAACACTGTTTCAAGAACATTCTATGCAAGTCATTTCAGTTCGATTTTAAGAATTTAAATATCAATCCCAAATCCTTAAAGAATTGAGATCGGTGGATTGGCAAGCGGGTGGGTGAGTCCATGCCTACTCCTACATGTTGAAAATGTAGGACTTTGAAAACTTGGAGAGTACTGTTTAACTTTGAAAATTGGGTGTTTCATCGCTTCAAACTCGTGTCTTGTCTTCTATTACATAACAAATAATGAGAGTAAAAATGCATTTGTACGAGAAAGAAATAAATCTTCTCGTATAATTTTATTAATCAAGTCTGTACTTTTTCGTACGTCGTCGCTTTACTCCCTGAAAACACAAACGTAAGCTAGCCGGCGGGTGTGTGTCGGATACCTCTCCGATGCCTAAGTCAGCAAAATAGACAAAGACAAAAAGCTCTGTGTATTCGAGAATCAAAATTGTGTGTTACCCCTCCATAAGTGATGTTGTGAGCTTTTATAGGTTTTGCGTGGCATAATCCTAGTAGGACTCTTACTCCTCTATGTAGAGTCCTCCTTAGATTCACACTCTTGAAAGATAATGTTTATCCTTCAACACCCCCTCATTGTTTAAACCAAGTGAGATGGTTTTACCATGACCAGAGTCCAACATGACCGAGGTAAGCATGGCTATGCTAAGCCGCAGACTAGACCGAGCTAACCTTAACTCGGCTTTTCCATTCACTGCTCTTATCCCGGTTTCCCTTGTACAAACCACAGTATGATTGGACCGAGCTAACTATTATCATGGTTCCGACCGATCTAATACCACTGCGCCATGACCGGTATAACTTTTAGTTTGGTGACCGAGCTAACCGTTGCTCTTTTAGGACCAGACTAATTACCAAGCCTTTTTACTTAGTCTGGCGGCAAGAGCTTTACTTTGGACCGAGATAACAATAGGCTTTCAGGGACCGGACTAACTTTAAGGCCGTCTGGGATCAGACTAATTTTCAAGGTCTTTTTACTCTATCCTCCGTATTGTGGCCCATAACGGCCCATTGCCCAGCTCGGCCCAATTTATAAATATAAATTATCCTCTCAATTGCCCCTTAATTCCATCTGCGAAGCATGATAGGGATTACTTGTCACCAGCCGAGCTAAAAAATTTCAGAATTCCAACCGAGCTAAAACCATTTAGCCTTTCCAGCCAGGTTAAAAACCCTTTTAGCCTTTCCAGCTGAGCTAAAAAACTCTTTTAGCCTTTCCAGCCGAGCTAAATTCACACCGGGCTGTACCTGTCCGGTCAAAACGTCTCTTCAATCACAGTAACTGAAACGCCTCTCATTTCATGGACACGTGGCAAGCTCTTATTGGCTGAAGACAGCTGTCACGCCGCCCTCGTACCTCGCATTTTTTGAACAGTTCCCGCCTTTTCGTCATTCCATCTACACAAAACATACCCTTGCTACTTTGAATCACTACTCATCTCCTTTTCTCTCTCTTCTAACCTCCACTGTCCTTCAACTTTGCAACTGTGAAGCTCGTGTTTTGCTGCTGCCGTTTGCTCCCATCCTCTAGGCTGTTCGATCTTCATCAGGTAAGCATTATAAATCTGTTTTATTTTTCTTGTTTTCGTATTTGTTCAATTCTCTGCATTTTGTTTTGTGTGTTTTTGCAAAACACACTCTTTTTCATTTTTGCTTTGTTTTGCGTCTTCTGAAAAAACTTATAAGAACCATTTGAATTTCATTACAACAACCTGTAGGACAATGTAGTTGATCCAAAATCACAATATAACCGAACCAATAAGTAGTTTGTAGTTGCTGTGAATCTTAGTCAGACTTATCTAACCGAACTAATACTTTATGCTATACTAGTAATCTCAAGAAATAAAACCTCCTTGTGATTCGACTAGCCGATCTTTTGAACCATACTAGGTCTATGCAACACTATGTTCGAAAGCCTTGACCACGACCGAGCTATGACTGGGGCTAAACCAGCCTTCGTAGTTCAACCGAACTACAAGTGCTGCCCCTAGAGGTTCAACCGGGCTAACAAAAACCCTTACATGAACTGAGATAACGAACTCCTTGTATAAACCGAGATACCAAATCCCTAGTGCAAACCGAGATAACCAAACCCTTGCTCAAAATGGGGCTAAGACACGTAGCATTTCACATAGCCGAGCTAAGATTTGATATATCTTGCCTTTATTTCTCTTTAGCATGGTCCAACGGTCTGTGCTTAACACCTTTGTTTTTTCACTTTGCAAACTTTAGGTTGCCCAGGCACTCCTTTGAGCGCTCAACCGAGCTACTCAGCCCACTTCTGCGACCAAGCTTAATCACAAGTATAATTTATTCATAACTTAAGACAAAATGGGTAAATATAGGTTTTTAGTAGAAACACCTGGTGGCCTGGCCGAATTTCGAAGGGAGTATAACATTTCTGACGACGTCCATCTCACCTTAGCCGAACAAGATATCATACCTTGGGAAAACCCTGGTTTTGTTCCCTTCACCCTCCTTTCCATTGTAGAAACCGGCCTAAGATTCCCTGTACATCCCTTACTTTGTGAATTCCTTAGGCAAATTAGAATATGCCCAACTCAGCTTTCCACAAACTCATACCGCATAATAAATGGTATAGCTGAGCTAAACCACCGAGCTGGCATTAACCTCGACTTAGCCGAACTCTTTCATTAATATTCAATAGGATCCAAAGAAGATGGCTTGGTCTATTATCTAAGAATACGCCGTCGTCGAGAGAAAATAATAACGGACACACCAGATAAAGACTTGAACGATGATGATTTCTTCTGGGTTTCTGGGAACTTCGAAGACCAAGAAGCCCAGATTCCTGGTGACCGAATAAACTGGAATAAAGGGACCATCGGTATAATTACCTCGGCTCTATTGCATACCTCTTTTTATTGTAGTTTCCTGTTCCTGAACCGAACTGACAGTTGTCTTCTTTATGTAGACTCAGCCCACCTCAAGTTACTATACAGTTACCCTAACCTAAACATACTTCGCGCCGCACTACGGTATCCTGAAAGAAGTTGGGCCAAGCTGCTCAATTTTGAATCGACATACAGATATAACAGTCGACGAAAAGCCAGAATAACAGACTTTTTGTTAGAGGCATCGCCTGAACCGGATCCAACCTTGCCACAAATTAACCTGGTCCGTACTACTGTTGAACAAGAGATGGCGAAGAGGAACAGAGTGAGGGCCCTCCTAACCGAAACACAACCAACCGAAGTACCACCAACCACCCAGACTCAAGAGACCGTGGTGGCTCTTTCATCTCAACAACCCTCCTCATCTCGCCCCAACAAGCGTGCCCGGACTACCCAAACCGAGCAACGCCTGGTTGATGAAGATGAAACCACTCTTCCACCGAGCCCTCCACCGAGCCCTCAGCCGGAGCGTGCTGACCGAGCTAGCTCCTCCAAGTGGGCTCCAAAAATGTCTTTCCAAAACCGCGCTATCCGCGATACTGACTCAGTGGTGGCTGACAAAGGCCATATGCTAGCCTTCAATCTGGCTAAGAGTGTATGTCTGCCCCCTGATATGGAGCATTGCAGCCAATTGACCGAGCTCAAGGCCATCCGGTCTGCAATAAGTCAATGATTCTGGTAAGCAACCCCATTGGTCTCTCTAATTTTTCCAACTTTTTGCTCGGTTTTGTCATTAGTTTCTTTCCGTTCTTTTTCAGGCCATGCAGAAGAGTCAAATTGCCCACAAGCGTGTGTTGGAGCTCCGAAAAACAACAAGGCAAGCTATGGCCGAAGTAACAAAAAAAACTACCGAGCTAAAAGAGGCTAGGAAGCAGCTAGCCGAACTAAAATTCGAGAACGGTCGTCTGGCCGGTCTTGTTAGCTCAGCTGAAGCAGAAAAACAAAAAGCTGCAGCCGTGATCAAAGACAAATATTTGCGCGAACTTGCTAAACTAGAAGGAAAGAAAGAAGCCGAAATTGAGGAGATGAAGAAGAAGCTGGAGGGTGCTGAAACCCGCGGTTTTAAGGAAGGTGAAGCCCTTATATTAAGCAATGTGATGCGGCGAAGGACCTTTTCTTCAAGTGCGGTTGGAGGGTGGCCGTGACTCAGCTCGGTCATCACCCAGAGACTGAGATCTACAATCCTCCACCATATTTCATACCGGGCTCAATGGCTGAGTATGCTGCGACCGTTCAACAACAATTTCTTGAAGAATTAGATGAGGAAGAAACCGTGCCCAACGATACCTAGGTCATCAATGACCCTGCTGATCAGTCAGCTCAGCTGGAGCCAGTGGTGGAAGACCTGACTGACGAGCTGTCCACTGAAACCGTGCTCGCAGCTGGGACTGAGCTGCCAGCTGAAACCGGTCTTAGAGTTGATCTTGACACCGAAATAGATGATCTTTTTAACTGACTTTTGTATTTCTCTTCTTTTTGCTTGATAAAAAAGTTTGTAACCAGGCTAAAGCCCTACCCTTTGTACTTGCTTGGAATTGTTAATGAAGTCTGCGTTTTTGTTCCAAATCTTATTTCGGTTGATCTCTATGTTTGTACTTTACTTTCTAACTGATGTCTTGGAAGAGGTACAACATTCTCTTGCCGAGATACTTTATCCTGGTCTTAATCTTGCAACTATAAGTATACCTGCCAATCATTCTTTAGCCGAGATCCCTACCTTAGCTGAAGAATACTAAAAGTTGGTTTAATCTAGCCAATCACTCTTTAGCCGATGTTTTTACTTCGGCTGAAGAGTACCAAGAGTTGGTTTAGTCCAGCCAACCACTCTTTAGTCGATGTCCTTACTTCGGCTAAAGAGTACTAAGAGTTGGTTTAATCCAGCCAACCTCTAAATTGATTATTCCTGCCAATTTAGAATAAAATGTTTGGTTTAATCTAGCCAACCACTCTTTAGCCGATGTCTTTAATTCGGCTGAAGAGTACCAAGAGTTGGTTTAGTCTAGCCAATCACTCTTTAGCCGATGTGCTTACTTCGGCTAAAGAGTACTAAGAGTTGGTTTAATCCAGCCAACCTCTAAATTGGTTATTCCTGCCAATTTAGAATAAAATGTTTGGTTATTCCGACCAAACGTCCTGCAGCCTGGATCCTTATCTTGGGCTTAGGAGGGGTGTTAGTTTTTCCAGCTAACCTCTAGATTGGTTTTTCCAACCAACCTAGAGTAAAGTGTTTGGTAGCTCCGACCAAACGTCCTGCAGCTTGGATCCTTATCCTGGGCTTAGGAGGGGTGTTGGTTTTTTCAGCCAACCTTTAGATTGGTTTTTCCAGCCAACCTAGAGTAAAGTGTTTGGTAGCTCCGACCAAACGTCCTGCAACCTGGATCCTTATCCTGGGCTTAGGAAGAGTGTTGGTTTTTCCAGCCAACCATGTTTTCAATGCCCCTAACTTACTAAAACAATTTTTACAAAATAAAACACTCATGTTGAAAAAACTACTCGTTTTATTGGGGAAAAGAAAAATTACAAGTATTTTGAAGAAAAGCTAAAAATAAAATAGTTTGAGATTGGTAGTGTTCCATGGTCTGGAAATTGCTTTGCCGTCCTCATCTTCTAAGTGGTATGCCCCTCTTGCCTGCTAATCTAACCACTTTGTAAGGTCCTTCCCAATTGGGTCCTAACTTGCCATCTCCCGGAACCATGGTGTTTCCCATTACTTTGCGCAGTACCCAATCTCCGATCTTGAATTGCCTTGGATGTATTGTTTTGTTGTATTTCCTAGATAACTCTTGTTGGTATGAGGCAATGTGAACCAGTACTTTTTCTCTTTTTTCTTCGGCGAGGTCGAGCTCCAATGCTATGGCTTCTCTATTTAAGTCTGAATCAAAATTTTCGCTTCTAATTGTGGGGAGGCCAACTTCTAGCGAGATTACTGTTTCCATGCCATAGGCTAAGGAGAATGGTGTTTCTCCTGTTGATTGTCGAGGTGTAGTGCGGTAAGCCTATAAAACATAAGGAAGCTCGTTAACCCATTTGCCTTTTGCTCTTTCTAACATTTTCTTCAGTCCATCCAAGATGACCTTGTTTGATGCCTCCGCCTGGCCGTTGGCTTGGGGATATGCCGGTGTAGAATTGTAGAACTCTATTTTGTATTCTTCACAAAAGCCTTTAAAGATTCTGCCATCAAACTGGGTGCCGTTGTCTGATATTAGGGCTTTAGGTATGCCGAATCGAGTAATGATATTCTGCCAGACGAATTTCTTCACATCTTTTTCCTTGATTGATGCCAATGCTTCTGCTTCCACCCACTTTGTGAAGTAGTCTGTTGCTGCGAGAAAGAACTTCCTGTTTCCGGGTGCTGTTAGAAGTGGTCTTATTATGTCCAAGCCCCACATTGCAAAGGGCCATGGGCTGGACAATGGTAGGAGTTCTCTGGCCGGCTGATGTATTTGGTGTGCGAACCTCTGACATTTCTCGCACTTCTTCACATACTTCTCCGAGTCTGCCTGCATGTATGGCCACCAGTATCCTTGTGAAATGGCTCTGTAAGCTAACGATCTTCCTCCTTGGTGGCTTTCGCACACCCCTTCGTGTATTTCGAACAAGAATGCTTCTACTTTGCTGGGGTGGACACACTTTAGATAAGGTCATGAGAATGAATTTTTGTACAATGCCATAGATGGGGAAAGCCAAAATCGCTGCGACTTTGCTCTAATTTTGTTGGCTTCTTTCTTTTCTTCCGGTAAGACGCCGTCTTTTAAGAACAGTATGATGGGATCCATCCATGAGGGGCCTAATTCGGCGCAACACACCTCTTCTACTTCGGGGTCCTCAATGCTTGGTCTCGGTAGGTAGTCAATTAGTAGTGGGTGAAGGATGGATGTATCTGCCATTGACACAAAGCCTGCTAGTTCGTCTGCTCTGCTGTTTTCCTTTCTGCCAATCTATTCTATTCTTACTACTTCAAATTTGTTGATCTCTGTTCTGACCAATTCTTGGTACTTGGCCATCCTGTCATCCTTTGCTTCACAGTCGCCAGAAATTTGGTTTACCACCAACTGTGAGTCGCTGTAGACCATTAGTTCGGTGGCCTTCATGTAGAATGCTTACTTGAGTCCTGCAAGAAGTGCTTCATATTTCGCTTCGTTGTTTGATGCTGGGAAGCCAAGGTTGATTGCTTGCTCCACAATCAGGTCGTCTGGTGAGATGAGGACTATGCCAAGTCCTGCACCATGCCGGTTGGATGCTCCATCCACAAAGAGCTTCCACATCTCTCCAACGAACAACTTCCAGCAAGTGGAGGGGTCAGATGATGTCGTGGGGTCAAGAATGTTGCTGGTGTTTTCTTCAAGGTCCATGCTTGCTGTCTGCCCCTCGCTATCTGATTGAACCAAGTTTTTATTTGTTGGTGAGTCTTGGCTTGGTGTAGCTGGTTTGCTTTTTCCTTGCTGCCTTTACTCTGGTCTGCCATGGGGTCTGACTGGGTATCCTGTACCAGGGGTTGCGCTATTCCGGCGTCAACTTCTATCCCTAGTTCGGTTGTGTCAGTCAGGTCGACTGGGCAAATATGATGACTTCCTGGGATAAATTCTGCAACAAAGTCTGCCAAAGCTTGGGCCTTTATCGCAGTTCTGGGTTGGAACTTGATGTCGAATTGTCCCAACTCTACTGCCCACTTTAAGATTCGCCCAGAAAAGTTCGCTCTTTCAAACAGAGCTTTTAATGGGAAAGCTGTGAGGACAACTATGGTGTGGGCGTGAAAGTAGTGTGACAACTTCCTCGATGCCATCATTAAGGCTAAGGCCAGTTTTTCTAGTGGCAAATACCTTGTTTCGGCACCCAGCAATGTCTTGCTGACATAATAGATGGGCAGATGTTGGATTCCTTCCGCACGGACCAACACTGCGCTAATTGCGTGCTGAGAGACTGCCAGGTACAGGAAGAGTTCTTCTTCAGGTATTGGGGTGACAAGCAGTGGTGGAGAAAACATGTATTCTTTCAAGTTTTTCAGAGCGCGGTCGCATTCTTCGTCCCACTCGAACTTAGCTTTTAATGCTGAAAAAATGGTCGTAGTCTGTCTGACGATCGGTTAATGAATCGGTTGAGTGCAGCTTCCATACTGGTGAGATGCTGCACTTCCTTTACTGAGTTAGGCCTCTCCAGATCCTGAATAGCTTTGATCTGGGAGGGCTCTACCTCTATACCCCGGTTGGTCACCAACAAGTCCAGGAATTTTCCAGATCCTACTCCGAACGTGCACTTAGATGCATTAAGGCGCAACTTGTGCCTCTTCAAAATCTGGAACATCTCACCTAGGTCCCTTAGATGGTCGTTCTCATCCTTGCTCTTGACCACCTTGTCATCGATGTAAGCTTCCATTGTTCTACCTAACAACGGCTCAAACATCTTGGTGATCATTCTCTGGAATGTTGCCCCTGCGTTTTTTAGGCCAAAGGGCATGACCTTGTAGCAATACAGTCCTCTTGGAGTTATAAAGGACGTGACCTCCTGGTCTGGTTCGTACATGGCGATCTGATGGTAACCTCTGTACGCATCAAGAAAGCTAAGTCGGTTGTGCCCTGCCGTTAGGTCTACCAGTTGATCTATCCGTGGTAGGGGGAAGCTGTCCTTTGGGCATGCTTTGTTGACTGTCTTATAGTCGACGCAGACACGCCATTTGCCATTCTTTTTTGGCACCACGACTGTGTTGGAAATCCATCTGGGGTAATGCACCTCTCTGATAGCTCCTGCCTCTAGCAGATTTCCCACTTCTTCCGCCACTATATTAGCGTGGTGGAGTGCCGATCTACGAGTGCGCTGAATGATTCGTTTGGCAGATGGGTGGACATTGAGTTGGTGACAGATGAAGTTTGGATCAATGCCTGGCATGTCGTAGGGTATCCAGGTGAACACTTCGATGTTAGAGGTCAAGAATTCCAAGACCTTTAATCTCTCAGTGCTGGACAACGACAAACCGAGCAAAAAGAACTTATCCGGGTTCTTTTCATCTATTCTTACCTCTACCAAGTCTTCCACCACTTTTTAATCAGCTGCTTTGCCGACATCTGCGAACAGTTCATTGCTCTCAGGTTCTTCCACCGAATGAACATATCCCTTAGCAGCGCGGCTGCCATTAACCGTGACAAAACATTGCTTGGACATAATTTGGTCTCCAAAGACCTCTTTAATTACCCCGGCGTCGTTGGGGAACCGCATTACTTGATGGCAGGATGATGCTACTGATTTCATGGCATGGAGCCATGTTCTTCCCAAGATTATGTTGTAAGTGGAAGGGACCTTCAACACCCAAAATTCCACTTGTTTTGTCACGCTTCCTGCCCTGACTGGCAGGATAATTTTGCCGACTGGTCATTCTGGCATTGAGTTGAATCCGATCAGGGGGGATATAGCTGGTGCCAAGTCTTTGTCCTTCAATTTCAGTTGTTTGAAGGTATCATAGTACATTATCTCACACGAGCTACCTTGGTCTATCAGAATTCGCTTGACGTCATAATCCTTGATGCGGAGGGTGACGACCAGTGCATCGTTGTGAGGGCAATATATTCTTTCCAGGTCCTTGTCTGAAAAAGACATGACGTTCGTGGCCTCTGTTCTCCCCTTTTTGATAGTAGGTTGGGCACTTAGTACCTCTCTTAAGTGCTCAGCCTTCTTGATCGACCCTCTGAGCTCGCATACACGCTCAGGTTCGAATACTCCATGTATCACATTGATCACACCTTGAGGTGGGGCGTCAATTGGCATTCCATTGGGGTTATTATGGTCCTGGGGGGCTGGTTGCGTCCCTCCTTCAATGTATTTATCCAGGTGACCGGCTGCCACCAACTCCTCCAGATGTTGTCTCAATGGCATGCAATTTTTAGTGTGGTGCCCCTTTTTTTGGTGGAAGGGGCATCGCGATCTTTCGTCGTAGTCTTTCTGTGTTTCTCCTAGCTTAGTTGGCCATCTGACGAAAGGCTTATCGCGTATTTCGCTCAGAATCCGGTAGATCGGTTTCTTGAACACCGTGGTTATGGCAGTGCGGATTCTCAACCATCTTTTACCCTGGTCTCTCCGTTGTCCCGCCTGCCTTGTCTGTTTTTGTTCGGACGTTCTACAGCATTGACCTTTGTCGCGGTCTTTTTATCTGGTACTGCGGTCGTGCTAGATTTTGCCTTAGCACGGGCTTCATCTTCTTCTACCCGAATGTGTTGGTGTACTCTCTCCATTAAGGCCTCCATCGTGAGAGGCGGTGTCATAGTGATTGAGTCCCTTAGTCTGTTCCCGACTGGAAGACCCCTTTTGTATTATGCAATAGCGAGATTGGTGGGGCAATCCCCAATCTGGTTGAAGGTCTCCCAGTAGCGGCTATTGTAGGATCTTAATGACTCTTTTTCGCCCATGTCGATGGAGAGCAGTTGATCAATTTCCACCGAGGTTTTGGTGTTCGTTCTGAACCATGTTACGAACGCCTCCGCCAATTGCGCCCAGGAGGCTATGCTGCCTTCTGGAAGTTTTTCAAACCAAGTCAAGCCTAGGTCGCCAAGGCTTGATGGAAAGAGGATGCACATCAAAGCCTCATTCCGTCGATATACCGCCATAACTTGGCGGAAGTGGCTTAGGCGCATGTAAGGGTCTGTCTTCCCTTCGTACATGGTAAATTTAGGTTGGATGAAGCCAGAGGGTAATGATGTGTTCTCAATCGCCGGAACGAATGGCGAGCTATGTAGTCTTGGCAACGCTTTATCTGTTGGTTCGTAGGCAAGGTGTGGTTCTGGCATTCCAACCTCGACGCTTCCATGCGTCCGAGGAGCCAGCCGCCGAAGGGCTGAAACTTTGTGCGGGTCGCATGCCCTAGCATCCTCCTTCTGTCGCGCCCTTTCTTCAAGCACAGTCCGTAAGTCGGACGATCTAGGTAACTCCGTTTGCCTGGATGACGTATGGTGCGTGTGTGAAGGCCGATAGGTACTTCCCTCTATGTATGACCTTAATGATCTCATTCTCTCAGACCTGGAGTAACGAGTTCGGGAAGTCCTTGATTGAGTGTCGCTCGTCCTGAGGCTTCTACTTTCTGCTTGCGATGTCATGGTATGCCTACTACGATTTTCTGAGTGGCGAGGGGGCGCATTGCCTTTGCGCCCTTCTCTTGTCGCCACCCCTTTTTCCTTGATCTGGCGCTTCATGGCCTCCATGTCTACAGCCATCTTCCTTATTAATTCATCTTGCTCTTTCACGCGGTCCTCCAAAACTTGAGGATCAATCCTCCGCCTTTGTCTGTCAGGACTTCGTGAACGAGAGTGACGGGGCCTGTTAGTTCGCCTCCTCCCCCTTGCATCCCTCCTGGGATTTTGTCGTTGTGGCTCCAAGGCCGCCATGGGAGGGATAGAAGGTAGGCCTTCGCGCCTTGCTCCCCCCTCTGGTGTTTGTCCGTCGATGGCAGACTGCGGCAAATCTTCGTTGTGCGCCATTGCTTTTAAAGAGGAAAAGCTTGATCAAGAGGTTTTGTTCTAGTCTGCAATTCCCACAGACGGCGCCAATTGTACGGGAAAGAAATAAACCTTCTCATATAATCCTGTTGATTAAGTCTGCGCTCCTCCGTACGTCGTCGCTTTACTCCCTGAAAACACAAACGTGAGCTAGCCGGCGGGTGTGTGCCGGATACCTCTCCGATGCCTAAGTCAGCAAAATAGACAAAGACAAAAAGCTCTGTGTATTCGAGAATCAAAGTTGTGTGTTACCTCTCCATAAGTGATGTTGTGAGCTTTTATAGGTTTCGCGTGGCATAATCCTAGTAGGACTCTTATTCCTCCATGTAGAGTCCTCCTTGGATTCACACTCCTGAAAGATAATGCTTATCCTTCAACACCCCCCTCATTGCTTAAACCAAGTGAGATGGTTTTACCATGGCCAGAGTCCAACTTGACCGAGGTAAGCATGGCTATGCTAAGCCGCAGACTAGACCGAGCTAACCTTAGCTCGGCTCTTCCATTCACTGCTCTTACCCCGGTTTCCCCTGTACAAACCACAGTATGATTGGACCGAGTTAACTATTATCATGGTTCCGACCAATCTAATACCACTGCGCCATGGCCGGTATAACTTTTAGTATGGTGATCGAGCTAACCGTTGCTTTTTTAGGACCAGACTAATTACCAAGCCTTTTTACTTAGTCTGGCGGCAAGAGCCTTACTTTGGACCGAGATAACAATAGGCTTTCAGGGACCAGACTAACTTTAAGGCTGTCTGGGATCGGACTAATTTTTAAGGTCTTTTTACTCTGTCCTTCGTATTGTGGCCTATAACGGCCCATTGCCCAGCTCGGCCCAATTTATAAATATAAATTATCCTCTCAGCATTATATCAGATAGGCCACATGACATACTTTATACTTGTTATATATAAAAAATTTGGCTCTCTTAAGTTGATATGATAATTTGCGAGAGTGTTCAAGTGTAGTAAACTTATTTTGAGACTAATTTTAGTAATTCAAAATGTTCACTTCTTAAGATTTATTGAGTATAATATTAATATAAAAAATCAAAATGATTGGATATTGGTAGTTATATGTCTGAATTATATTCATTCTGTTTGGTTTGAAATTTTTAAAAACAGTTTTTTGAATTTTGAATTTGTATTTTTACATTTTTAGTGATTTTTTAAAATATTGTAATCAATATATATTTTACTTTTTAGATCTACTTAATTTTGATATACTTAAAAAGTATAAAATTTGTACAAAAATCTTTAAAAAATTCATTGGATATAATGAAATACAAAAATGTATTGAATTTTCATTTTTTTTTTGTGTGTGTATATTTTGTATGGATTTTTTAGTGATAAATCCTATTTAGAAGTGTTTTAACCCAATAAGTCCACCAAGGAAAATTATAACCTAATTAATCCCATGTATTTATATTTTTATTTATAAGGTCTTTTTTTCCTAATTTATATTGTTTGTTGGACTATTATACCTTTATGTCTATTGTTGATATGTATTATGTAGAAAAAGGATATGCACATTTCCTTTTTGTTGCTACCTCTATTTTGGTAATTACCATTATTCATATTTTTCTTTTTGATCAGTTTCATTCATATTTGTGGTACTGTTTCATTATGTTAGGGTTTTGAAACTTTCTATTTGGTAGAGCTTAGAAACTCTAGTTTACACATGGTGGTGAAATAATATTTTGTTCCTCCATTATTGCGGTGAAGTTTTGTGTTTTTCCATTGTCACTTTGTGTTCGAAGTTTTGTGTTCGTCCATTGTTGCTCTGTGTTCAAAACTCTTATGTTTCTCTATTTTTGTAAGTCAAAGCTCTATTTATGTCTAGTCAATTTTGTTACAAACATATTCTTCAAAGGTGGGTTTGGTTTGATTTGGATTGGTAGAATGATGAAATTGCATAGATTGTTAATAATAGTAATAATGATAAAGATGAGGATGAAGATGAGGATGCATGTGATATATATATATATATATATATATATTTTTTTTTAGAGTGATTGAGTTTTTTTTTGGATTTCTAATTTTATTACTGTCATTGTTTCTTATTTTTTGTCAATCAGTGTGGATGTTCACATTTCACATTGTTTGAAAGTCTATCAGTTATTTGTTACTATACTTGTTATTTGAACAATCATTTTTTGTTACTATTAAACAATTGAAATAGTCTCTCTCTCTTTTTTTTTTTTTTTTTTTTTTCAATTTTGTTTCATGTTGTAGTGTGAATGTTCACATTAGTATGATTTAGTTTTTCTAAGGTTAGTTGTATATTAATTGTAAGTTGTGAACATTCACATTGTATTTTAATATTTTATTTTTTTTTAAAATTTTTTTCGAAAGTTAGTTGTATTTTGTTTTTTTTACTACGTTTGTTGGTTGAACAATCATTTTTGTTACCATTGAACAATCGAAATAGTTGATTTTTTACTTTTTTTAATTTTATTTTATATTTCCACATTGTAGTGTGAATGTTCGCGTTGGTATGAATTTTTTTTTAATTGTTACTATGTGTAGATACCCCATTTTTGACCGCCCTTAAGACTTGGGCGCTACTGATGGTTTGCTCGATGATGAAAGGTGTGCAGGGCAAATGTTCAATTTCTTCGGCAATGAGAGGGTCAAATCCCAACTTCACACCCCATTTTGGACCAAAGCTATTTTGAATGGTTTTTAGACCTTAAAACCCTCTCTTTCAAAACATTTTTGAAATAAAGTTTCTACGATGTTCCGAGGCTCACATTTTGTCAAAAAATGCGCTTTTCGATAAACCGAGCAAGGACAAAGTGGAAATGAATGAAAGAGAGATGAAATCTTTGAAAAATCTTTCAGAACACCTTGCTTAGGGGTTTGAAGTTGAAGAAAAGAGGAGAAGAGGGGAGAAGCCAAGTTGGAGAAGAAGATAGGCAAGAATTGCTAAGAGAGGGACGAGCAGTCTTCTCTAAATCAAGCTTATTTGTTTATACATTTTGAGTTAAGCTATGAGGCCACCACCGTTGGAAAGAAGACTTCCGGAGCTTCATTTTTCATTCAAGAATCTCTTAAATCCGAGACCGGAGGGCGGAGATGTGATTGGTTGAAGTTGGGCATCATCCTGGTTGGACCGAAACTGAATAGCCTTCACTAAAACAAGCATAACTTTTTGCACAGTTGGAATTTTGATGCAAGGCTTGTGCCATTGGAAAGCTTACTTCCGGGGCTTCAATTTTGACACAAGATTGACCTGAAAAGGAGTTCATATGAAGAAGTTATTCCCGTTTGAAGTTGGACCTGCAGAGCAGATTTTTCCTGCCGGCCGGCCAAACATTTTGCCGACCGACCAAATAGATGGCCGACCGGCCAAATAGATTGCCGACCGGCTAGTTAAAGTAGCCGACCGACCAATTTTGCTAGCCGACAACCTTCCGGAGTATTCTACAGATTGAATGGATGCCAGCTGTGCCAGCTGGAATGCATTGACTCTGCTCCCCATGCACGTGTGTGGCTGTTTTGCACCCTTTGCACCCCTTTTGACCCTCTTTTTTGCACCCTTTGCTCAAAGCTTCTTGAGGAAGCTTTGACCCCTTGTCTTGGCTTCCTCAAGAAGCTTGCATCTTTGCATTAGCTTCTCTTAGAAGCTTGGTCCCTTTGCCCCTTTTGTATAGCTTCTTTGAGAAGCTTTATGCCATTTCCTTGCTCTATAAAGGAAACCCATCCTCCTCCATTGTTTTGGTTCAGCAAAATCAGACCTGATACATACATATAACATATATATCACCCTCTCTCTCTATATCTCACTCTCTCTTTACATTTGGGTGTGTTAGAGTGTTCAAAGTCCATTATCCTTGGCCATTTACACTACAACCCATACCCCCACCCTTCCATCCTCCATTCCAGCAGCTAGAGGCTGTTCTCCAGAGCTTAGGAGTGCTGCATTTTGGTCCAAGAAGCTACCAAAGTTTGGTCTTCAAGGGTGAGTACCATTCTCACTCTTTTGAGTTTATTCTTGTATCATTTTTCTAGCTATTTTGCTTGCTGTTTTGAGCTCCGACCAAACCTGAAAGTACCCTTTATTTGAGCTCTATTTCATGATTCATTAAGGGAATTTTGTCATTTGAGGTCCCCATCTTGCACTTCCTTCTTTATCTCTCCTTTAGGCCCTAATCTTGCATGTTATTTTTGGCCTATGTGTAATCTGTTTTGGGGCATGTCATAAACTGTAAGTGAGCTTGTTTTGAGCCCTTTTTCAACATTGAAGAAGGGCTCATCACTGTTTAGATACCCCATGTGCTACTTGCTTTGAAATCCATGTTTTTGCCTCATTTTGCATGTTTTTTAGACTATTTTTATTCTGTTTTTGGACCTTGGTCCGAACTGAAAGTGGCCATATTTTGACCCCCTTGTCATGTTTCATTAAGGGTCTTTGGCTGTTTGATGAATTTTTTGTATACTTTGTGTTTTGACCTCTTTTGGGCCCTACCTTGCATGGCATTTTGAGCATACTTGTATATTGTTTTGGGGGTTTCCATAAACTGTAAGTAGTCATATTTTTGGTCCCTCCTTATTGTTGTAGAAGAGTCTTTTTCTGTTTGGGCTTTGCATCTACCACTTGCTTCATTGCCTCCCTTGCAGAGCCATTTTTGTATGATAATTTAGTCCCACTTGTGCTTACTGTTTGGCCATGCTTTGAACTGTAAAAATGCTTATTTTGGGGCTGCCTTGCTTCTGTCTTTTCATTCCATGTACCAATTATGCATGCTTTGTATAGCTGTAAGCCATTTCATGTACCTAGTTTTGCATTTCGGGAGAAATTCCATGCATCGGGTGTCATTTCGCCTTGTTTCGGGGCTGTTTTGCCCCTCATTTTGCTACTGATTTTCACATGTTTGCATATCATATTCCATGTCTTTGCCATGTCTCATTAGAGTGGCATTTCGGTGCCTGAGGGTCAGTCCTCGGTTTGCGTGCACGCGTGCACGCATTTCGAGTTGTCTTGTTTTCATCTAATGGCCACTGATGTGGGTGTGGCTGAGTTCCACTCACATTGGTGTAAGTCCATCTTGCATTGTGTATGCCATGTTTCAATGCGTTGTGCATGTTATGTTGTTAGCATTGTGTGTGCCATGTAGTTGTATTGCATGTTTGTATGTTTGCTTGCATGCTTAGGTCGCATGTGCATTGTTGTGCATTGCCTCGCCTCTTGACCAACCATGATTGAGGATGGGTCCCTTGTATGTTTTTGTGTGCATTGCATTTGACATTGAAATGCATACTTGACTCTTTGGCCATCATGCATCGAAAATGCGTGATTGGTGGCCCGAGGGTCGAGGGCCATGCTCCCTTGAGTCCATTACATGATAGTGAGTGTGTCCATGCATACACTTGCTTGAAATTCCATGCCATACACTGTCTGTTCTTGTTGCTGTCAAAAACCAGATTCTGCAGGAACTTTCTGCCAACCGGCAGTATTCAGTGCTGACCGGCAATCCTTCCTGGGCCGGTAGCTTCATCAGCAGCCGATGGATATTTTCAATAGCTGGTGGACATTTCCTTCAGCCGATGGTGTTCCACAGTGTTCAGGGGACCTATCCCAGAACTTTGGCAATTTTCAGAGAAGCAGGGCAGTGTAAACCGAGTCGACAGTGGTATGGTACGGACTTTCCGGGAGATATGGGTCAAGCATGCATCATTCGCGCATCCCAAGGCGGGGGCCGTGGCCACCTTCCCTTTGCCTTTAATTTGTTAATTAAATAGAAATTCTGTAATAATTAATTAAGTAGTTAGTTATTTATTCGGACTGTAATATTTATTCGGTCCCGCCGAGTGAGGGCGTATTTGTAATAAGTGTGGGTGCGTGTGTGCATGTCTTCCAATCCCCACTTCTTTTTCCCTTTTACTTACCTGCTTTGATGGTTAGTATTAGGGCATGTTTAATTTAGCATACCTTTATGCTATGCATGCGTGCATCCATACATTTGTCTTACATGCACCGGGCTCGGCACATCATGCTAACTGCACTTGTATTTCAATTCCAAAGTTGAGTACTTGTTAATTGCAGCATTTCACATGCTACGTTTAGGATAGCCGAGCCTATCATAGTTGCATCTTGCATGTGTTGCATTAGCCATCTTAACATGAACTAGGATCATGCATATGATTACTAACTAGTTTCTGTTTTGGCTTGGAGTACTAGGTGAGCTTTTTATGCTTTAGCATGCCGCATGCGTGTGAGTGTTGCCATAATTGCATGATTACCATGAGGCTAGCTGCTTATGTGATATAACTGCTTGAATGCCTGTGGATGGAGGTCGAATTACCTAAATTGGAATAATGCATTAAAACTGTGAGTTTTAAGCACACTAGATAGTGACAAAACCATCTTTTCTAAAAGTCCACTTGAGGGTGGCAAAACCTGCATTTTAGCCTACTTGCGAGTAGCAAACCATTTTCAAAACAAACATGCAATGTTTTGTTCCAATTTAGGCGATTTGGTCTATACTTGTTTGCTGTGCGCATAACATAGTAATTCTAGGCTAATAACCGGAATAAGAACACATAACGTTTTCAAAATTGGATATCATGGTTAGTAGAGGCCGATCTTCGGATCGGGCGAGAGGGGGTGCTCATAGCTGACCTTCCCCAATCGTACCCAAGTTCCCGAGCCGAGGCAACTTTGGTGATGACGGACACGTGGCCTTTGGCACCGAGTCAAGGTTTCCTAAATTCTCCCAAAATAAAATATTTAGGTGGCGACTCCGTATCTGGCAAAGTAGTCCATGTTTGGCACTTCTTTCAAAAATCTGTTTTCTCAAAATGATTTGCCAGATTTGGACTCTTTGGTTCAGATTAAGAACCGTGACAATTTGAGAGTCCTGAGCTGTAGTGACCCCAAATGAACAGAACGGGATTTCCCTCCCGGGGCGTTCGGGGATGTCTACACTATGTTTTTAGTTGAACAATCATTTTTGTTACCATTGACAATTCAAATAGTCAATTTTCATTTTTTTTAGTTTTGTTTTATGTTTTTACGTTGCAGTGTAAATGTTTACATTGCTATGAATTATTTTTTTTAAGGCTAATTGTATATTAATTATAAATTATGAACATTCACATTGTATTTTGGTAAGAGTTTTATTTTTTCGAAGGTTAGTTGTATGTTTGAGAGGGTAATTTGTGAACAAATTGGGTGGAGAAGTTGGGCAACGTAGTGGGCCAAGGTAAGAGCTGGTGTAGCTCGATCTTGGGCTAAGAATCTACTAGGCCGGTTGCTAGGGCCTGGACCTAGCTATCTGATGGTAGTCCTTTATCGGACTGAGATGTTGTCAGTGAAGAGGGTCGAGCTATATGTAGCTCGGTAGGGTGCCATTCAGTAGATTGGCTTTCGGTCACACGAACCGAGCGGTACTGGATCGAGATAAGGCAGCTCAATCGCAAATGTATATCCGAGCATGAGGGTGTGGCCATCTCACTTAGTTGGTAATGATGGGGGTGTTATCAGGATAGACATTATCCTTGGAAGTATGATTCCTAAGAGGACTCTGCTAAGGAAAGTTAGAGTAATTCTAGGATTGTGCCACGTGGAATCTATAAAAGCTCATGATAGGGCCTATGCATAGGTATTACTATTTTTATTCTCAAATACATAGTGTTCATTACCTATTGACTAGTTGTTGACTTAGGCATCGGAGAGGTTTCCGGTACATACCCGCTAGCTAGCTCACGTTTAAAGCGACGACGCTTGGAGGAATGCAAATTTGATCAACATGATTATACGAGAAGATTATTTTGTGCTCGTACAATTGGCTCCGTCTCTGGGAATTGCGACAGAGAACGAACTTTTTGATCTGATTTTCCTTCAACTAATTTCAATGGCGTACAATGACGACTTGCCACATTCTGCTATTGATGGACAAACCCCAGAGGGGGGCACGAGGCATGAAGGTTTGCCCTTTGTCCCACCCATGGCAAAGTTGGACCCCCAGCGACAGAACTCACGGAGGGACATACAAGAGATGCGAGGTATTAGTCTTCGTCGCTCTTAAAGCCCTGACAGGTAAAGGCAAAGGATTGATCCTCAAGTTCTGGAAGATTGCGTAAGGGAGCAAGACAAATTGATAAATAGAATGGCGGCTGGCATGGAAAATATGAAGCTCCAGATAAAGGGTAAAGGGATAGTAGGAGAAGAGATACGTGAAGGTAGAATGCATTCTCACAACTCAGGGGATCGTGACAGGCAAGTCACACCATTCCAGACTAAAAACAAGAGCCTTAGGACAGGCGAGACACAATCAAGGACTTCTAGGACTCGTTTCTCTAGGTCTAAGAGAACGAGGATTGAGAAGTCTTGTATAGAGGGAAGCAGCTATCGACCCTCGCATACACACTAAACGATATTTAGGCACACTGAGTTACCTAGGTCAGCGGACTTGCGAACAGTATTGGAAGAGAGAGCTCAAAGGAGAGAAGAAGCCAAGGCACGCGACCCCCAAAAGGTCTCTACTTTGCAGCGGTTGGCTCCTTGGGCACATGGAAGTGTTGAGGTTGGAATGCTAGTACCGCGTCTTGCTTACGAGCCAGCAGACAAAGCGTTAGCAAGATTACAAAGCTCGCCGTTCGTTCCAACAATTGAGAACGCACCGTTACCCTTGGGCTTCCATCAGCCCAAGTTCACTACTTCTGAGGGGAATACGGACCCCTACATGCACTTGAGCCACTTCCGTCAGGTCATGGCTGTTTACCAATGGAACGAGGCTCTAATGTGTATTTTGTTTCCCTCAAGCTTAGGCAACCTGCGCTTGACATGGTTCGAAAGGTTGTCAGAAGGTAGCATAGCTTCATGGGCGTAACTTGCAAAGGCGTTTGTTACCAGGTTTAAGACAAACACCAAGACATCGGTGGAAATAGACCAGCTACTCTCCATTGACATGGGCGAGAAAGAGACATTAAAGTCTTACAACAACCGATATTAGGAGACTTTTAATCAGATTAGAGATTGTCCCGCAAACCTAGCTATCACACAATACAAGTGGGGTTTACCGGCAGGCAATAAATTGAGGGATTCAATGACAATGACGCCACCCCTCATAATGGAGGCCTTAATAGAGAGAGTGCATCAACATATCAGGGTGGATGAAGCCAAGGAAAAGTTCGGCATAACAACGATGTCAGACAAAAAACCCGCGGCAAAAGTTAACATGGTCGGCCGGAAAGAACGACCGAACAAAAATGGTTGGGGTAAACGACCAAACGGTGAGGACTCCCAAGCAAGAAGGCTGAGAGTCCGCACCGCCATCACTACGGTGTTCAATAAGCCTATCTACCGAATTCTTGGCGAGATAACCGACGAACCCTTCGTTCGGCGGCCAGCCAAGTTGGGAAAAGTGTAGAGGGGCTACGATGATAGGCATCGTTGCATCTCCATGATGAGAAGGGACAGCGAACTAAAAACTGTACACCATTAAGACAACATCTGGAAAAGTTGGTGGCCGCAGGCCACCTGGACTAGTATATTGAAGGGAGAGCACAACCAGCCCCCCCAGGACTGCAACGGACCAGATAAGATGCTAGCCGACGGTCCGCCCCAAGGCATAATCAATGTGATACATGGGATTATCGAGCCTGAACTAGTATGTGAACTCAGAGGGATGATCAAGAAGGCTGAGCACATGAAAGAGGTACTGAGTGCACTGCTTACCATGAAAAAAAGAAAAACGGAGACAATAAACGTCATCACCTTCTCTGACAAGGACTTAGCAAGGATGCAAAGCCCTCATAATGACGCGCTAGTGGTTACACTGCACATCAAGAATTTCAGCATCAAACGGATCTTGATAGACCAAGGGAGCTCGTGCAAGATAATGTATTATGAGACCTTCAAGTAACTCAAGTTGGAAGACAAAAATCTAGCAGCCGCGATATCCCCCCTGGTCGGCTTCAACTCAATGCTAGAATGGCCGGTTGGCAAGATAATTCTGCCAGTCAAAGTTGGAACAATGACAATGCAAGTGGAATTTTGGGTATTAAAAGTCCCTTCCACTTACAACATAATCTTGGGAAGAGCATGGTTGCATGCCATGTGAGCGGTAGCATCAACTTACCACTAGGTAATACGATTTCCAAATGAAGCCGGAATGATTGAGGAGGTCTTAGGAGATCAAATCATGTCCAAGTAATGCTTCATGACAATGAATGGTAGTCGAGCTGCCAAAGGGTTTATACAAATGGGAGAGGAGCCAAAAAACAACGAGCTATTCGCAGACGTCGGCAAGACAGCTGAGCAAAAGGCAATAGAAGATCTTGTAGAAGTCAGAATAGACGCGAAGGTTCCAGAAAAATTCTTTTTACTTGGCTCATCTTTGTCTAGCACTGAAAAAATAGAGATCATGGAATTCTTGATCTCTAATATCGAGGTGTTTGCCTGGACACCATACGACATGCTAGGCATTGACCTTAACTTCATCTGCCATCGACTCAATGTCCACCCAACCGCTAGGCCAATTATACAACGAACTCATCGATCGACACTCCACCATGCCGAGGTAGTGGTTGAGGAAGTGGGAAACCTACTTAAAGCGGGGGCAATTAGAGAGGTTCACTATCCCAGGTAGATCTCCAACACGGTGGTAGTACCAAAGAAAAATGGTAAGTGGCGCGTTTGCGTAGACTACAAGACAGTCAACAAAGTATGCCCTAAAGATATCTTTCCTCTACCACGGATAGACCAACTGGTGGACCTAATTGCAGGTCACAACTGACTTAGTTTTCTTGATGCGTATCGTAGATATCATCAGATCGCTATATATGAACCGGACCAGGAGGTTACATCCTTTACCACCCCTAGGGGGTTATATTGCTACAAGTAGGGCTGTGCAAAATACCGCTCAATCCGCTAAAACCGCACTGATCCGCATCAATCCGCACTGCTCTAACCGCTAATCGCGGTTTAAACTTTAAAATTTATAATCTGCCAACCGAACCGTTTTGCTCCGCTAAAGTTAATACATATATATATTTTTTAACTTTCAATGAAATATCAATGTAAAAATGAGTGTGAAAAAGATTTAAAATATGAAATTTATTACAAATTAGTGGTTATATATATGAAACATATTATGTAAAATTACTGTGTTATATATCTGAAAAATATTATACAAATTAGTGTTATATATTATTCAAATGTATGATAATTAGTTAGAATATTCTTCAATCCGCCAAAAACAGCCAAAACCGTAATTTGTCAATCCACCAATCCGTTAACCCGCCATTCGGTTTGTAATTTTACTCTCAAACCGCCCGTACCACACTGCGCACACCCCTAGCTACAAGGTCATACCCTTTGGCCTAAAGAATGTGAGGGCAACATTCCAACGAATAATTGTCAAAATGTTTGAACCATTATTAGGCAGAACAATGGAAGCATACATAGATGACACGGTGGTCAAGAGCAAGAACAAGGGAGACCATCTCAAAGACCTAGCTGAGATGTTTCATATTTTGAAGATCCATAATCTGCGATTGAATGCAACCAAATGTGCATTTGGCGTAAGGTCAGGTAAATTTCTTGGCTTTCTAGTAACTAACCGAGGTATTGAAGCCGATCCTTCTCAGATCAAAGCCATTCAAGATCTCGAGAGGCCCAACACGATCAAGGAAGTACAGCATCTCACGGGCCTAGTGGCAGCGCTAAACCGATTCATAAGTCGGTCGTCAGACAGATGTTGACTATTTTTCAAAGCATTGAAGGCTAGTTTGAGTGGGATGACCAGTGCGGCCATGGTCTAGAAAGCTTGAAAGAATACATGACCTCTCCCTCGTTGTTGGTAACCCCAGTACTAGGGGAATAACTTTTTCTATACTTAGTAGTTTTCTAGCATGCAATTAACGTAGTGTTAGTATGAGCCGAGGGAATACAACACCTGCCTATCTTTTACATTAGCAAGACACTACTGGGCGCCGAAACGAGGTACCTGCCATTAGAGAAGTTGGCCTTAGCTTTGATGATGGCGTCAAGAAAATTATCGCACTACTTCCATGCTCACACTATGATCGTGCTAACGGCCTTCCCCTTAAAAGCTTTGTTTAAAAGAGCGGACTTTTTTGGACGAATTTTGAAGTGGGCCGTGGAATTAGGACAATTCGACATTAAGTTTTAACCACGAACTGTTATAAAGGCCCAAGCTTTGGCAGACTTCGTGGCCGAGTTTGCTCTAGGCAGTCATCATGTTTACTCGATCAACTTAACCGAGGTAACCGAGCAAAGGGAGAAAAGTGCAGCAGGGATAGCGTAGCCCCCGTTGCAAGTCCCTCAACTGTGCGGCAAACCACTTTGCCTTGTGGACAAAGAAGAGAGAGCAAGCCATACTATTACAAGCAAGGACCCACCAGAAAGTGAAGTCCTATGACAGTCAGGTGGTAAGGATCATCTCCTAATGGAAAACAATAATGTAGAAGAAGACAGTGTCAGCGCCCCTGATTCTAAGGTGTCATTAGATCCCTCCCCTTGCTGGAAGTTATTCGTTGGGGAGATGTGGAAGCTCTTCGTAGATGGAGCGTCCAACAGGCACGGGCAGGACTTGGCATAGTTCTTATCTCGCCAAATAGTTTGACCATTGAACATGCAATCAACCTTGGATTTCCAGCATCCAATAACGAGGCTGAGTACGAACCATTGTTAGCAGGTTTGAAGTCAACATTTCATATGAAAGCCACCGAGCTGATGGTGTACAGTGACTCCCAACTGGTAGTCAACCAAATATTGGGCGATTATGAAGCAAAAGATGATATAATGACCAAGTATCAAGAGTTGGTCAGAAAGGAGATCATGAAATTTGAAGTCGTACGAATAGAGCAAATTGGGCCGAGAAGAAAATAGCAAGGCAGATGAACTAGCTGGTGTCGCGTTGATGGCGGATACATCCGTCCCACACCCATTCTTGGTGGACTTCCTGTCGAGACCAAGCATTGAGGAGCCTGAAGCAACCGAGGTATTCTGCAAGAACTGGGCCCTTCATAGATAGACCCCATCGTGGATTTCTTGAAAAATGGTACTTTACTACAGGAGAAGAAGGAAGCCAACAAAATTAAGGCAAAGTCGTAGTGATTTTGGCTCTCCCTATCGCTCGCATTATACAAAAAATCCTTTACAGGACCGTATTTAAAGTGTGTCCACCTTAGCAAGGTCGAGGCATTCCTGCTTGAAATCCACGAAGGCATTTGTGGAAGTCACTAAGGAGGAAGATCTCTGGTCTACTGAGCTATTTCACAGGGGTATTGGTGGCTATAGATGCAAGTAGACCTAGAGAAATATGTCAAGAAATGCGAGAAATGTCAGAAGTTCGCATATCAAATACATCAACCAGCTAGAGAGCTCTTACCTTTGACCAGCCATTGGCTCTTTGCAATATGGGGCTTGGATATAGTAGGACCACTCCTAATCGCGCCGGGCAACATGAAGTTCTTTCTTGCGGCAACGGACTACTTTAGAAAGTGGGTGGATGCACAAGCACTCGCATCCATAAAAAAAAAAAGATGTCAAGAAGTTTGTATAGCAGAACATTATAACCCGGTTTGGAATTCCGAAGGCTTTGATATTTGACAACGACACTCAGTTTGATCAAAAAATATTTTGAAGTTTTTGTGAAGAAAACAAGATAAAATTTTATAACTCTACGCCGGCGTACCCCCAAGCTAATGGTTAGGCTGAAGCTTCCAACAAGGTAGTCTTAGATGGTTTGAAAAAGAGGCTGGAAAAAGCAAAAGACAAATGGGCTGAGGAGCTTCTCCACGTCTTATGGGCTTACTGAACTACACCTCGGCGGTCGACTGGCGAAACACCTTTTTCCTTGGCTTATGGCATGAGGGTAGTGATCCCTTTGGAAGTTAGCCTCCCCACCATTAGAACCGAAAAATTTGATCTAGACTTAAATGGAGAGGCCATAGTCTTAGAATTAGACCTTGCAGAGGAGAGAAGAGAAAGGGCATTGGTACACATTGCCTCATATCAATAGGAGTTGTCTAGGAAATACAATAAAGCACTGCACCCAAGGCAATTCAAGATTGGAGATTGGGTGCTGCGCAAAGTAATGGAAAACACTTTGGTGCCTGGAGATGGCAAATTATGACCTAATTGGGAATGGCTATATAGAGTGATTAGTTTGGCAGGAAAATGTGCATATCACCTAGAAGATGCGGACGACCGAGCTATTCCAAGGCCATGGAACACGGCCAATCTCAAAATATTTTATTTTTAGCTCTTTCATAACACTTGTAATTTTTCTTTTTGATATTTTAATAAAACAAGTAGGCATTTTTTCTATAAAAATTTCTTTCCTCTATTTGCAAACATTGTTCGTATTCATTAGCCAATTGGGGGGCAAAGAAGGTTGGCAGGTTTGACCAATAATTTTTTGCATTCTTCAGCTGAGATAAGGATCTAGGCTAAAAAATGTTGGCAGGTTTGACCAGCAAAACTTTTTGCACTCTTCAGCTGAGATAAGGATATAGGCTGAAGAAGGTTGGTAGGTTTGGCCAACGATTTTTTATTCTTTAGCTGAGATAAGGATCTAGGCTAAAGAAGGTTGGTAGGTTTGACCAACACAAACTTTTTGCACTCTTCCACCGAGATAAAGATCTAGGCAGAAGGCAGTTGGCAAGTTTGACCAACAGTTTTTGCACTTTTCTGCCGAAATATGGATCTAGGCAGAAGACGGTTGCTAGGCTTGACCAACAGTTTTTGCACTCTTTAGCCGAGATAATGATCTAGACTAAAGAAAGTTGGCAAGTTTGACCAACATAAGTTTTTGCATTCATTACCCGAGATAAAGATCTAAGCTAAAGAAGGTTGACAGGTTTGACCAACATACGTTTTTGCATTCTTTAGTTGAGATAAGGATCTAGGCTAAAGAAGATTGACAAGTTTGACCAACACAAGTTTTTGCACTCTTTAGCCGAGATAAGGATCTTCGCTGAGTTAAGCATCTCGGCCAAGGCAGGTTGGTAGGATTTATGGACTCTTTAGCTGAATTGACTTATCTCGGTCGTAGATGACCGGTAAGTTTTAGCCTAGTTTTTTGGATTTTTGGCCGAGATAGGTATTTTGCCCAAAAAAGGTTCGTAGGATAGTATAAGACCGTGCCAATTAGTTCAGCTAAGCATGCAAACAATATCATGCAAAATAGTGCAGAACAAACACAATAACCGAGCAAACATACGAGATTTTTCATTGATTGGAAGATGATTACAAAAGGTAAGGCCTACAGCCTGGTTACATAGCAAAGAGAAACACCAATAAAAATGTAAAAAATGAGGAAAAAAAAGGCAAATCACGGTCAAGTGAGCAGAGCTTCCAGCTCGACGTCAGCACCATCACCAGCTCCATCTCCAGCCTGGTTGGTTTCAGCACCTCCTTCTAGAGTTAGGTCGGTGATGCCTTCTTCGATCACCAAACTTGGGTCATCTGGTTAGGCCTCTCCGACCGAACAAGAAGATCAGTCAGAGTGTCATTAGGCGCAGGGCTATCCTCATCCTCCTCCACTAAGAGTTTTTGTTGAACAACATTGGCGTAGTCCACCATGTAGCTTGGTATGAAGTGCGAAGGGGGATTCAAAAAAATGTCCAAGTTCGAAGCATGGCCGAGCTTCTCTACCGTGGCTTTCCAACCACTCTTGAAGAAAATGTCCTTCGTGGCCTGGCACTTTTTGACATACACTTCCTCGCCTTCTTTGAAGCCGCCCTTCTCAGAATCCTTCATTTGCTTCCGCAATGCCTTTATCTTGGCATTTTTCTTTTTCTCCAGCTTGGCTAGCCCTCGAATGTAACGGTCATTTCTTTTGGCCAAAGCTTTTTGTTTGTCTTCTTCAGCAACACTAAGCAGCTTGGCCGAGTGATTGCGGTCGGTGCTCAGATCGGCAAGCTTTGTTTGGAGCTCTTTAAGTTTAGCTTTTTTGGTCTTATTGTCTGCAATGGCTGCCTTGGTCGTCCTCCTTAATTCGAGCACACACTGATGGGTGATCTGGTTCTTTTGCATGGCCTGCAGAGCATACGTGATATGTTAGATAAATCGAGCGACAAGCTCATGGCAACACCAGAAGGTGTGGAATTTAGGATTACCAGAATTCGCGACTTATTGGCAGATCGTATCACTTTCAGCTCGGTCAGATGTACATGGTGCTCCATATCAGCTGGCAGGTAGACACTCTTGGCCAAATTAAATGCCAGAAGATGGCCCTTTTCTGTGCCAATAGAGTCTGCCGTAGACACAACGCGGCCCCTGAAAGACATAACTAGTGTCCACGCCGGAGTGGGAGACGATGTAGCTTAGCGTCCACCTGAAGATCGTTCGCGGAGCGTGGCCTCAGGCTGCTTGGTTTCTTCCTCATCCGTTAAACGCTATGTCTGAGTCACTGAAGTACGGGGCCTCTTGCTTAGTCGAGATGACGAAGCTCTGGCGAATGGGAAGGCGACCACGGACTCGCGTACTTGACCAGTTGGCGGCAGCTCGGTCTGCTCCTCGGCGTTGGAGGCAGAAGTCTGTTTGGTTATAAGGGCTTGTACAGCTTGCCTTTTTGCAATTGCTTGCTCTTCAGTTAGAGGAATGAGATTGATTTGGCGGAGATTTGGATCCAGCTCAGGTAATGATTCGAGAAGGAAGTCTGTGACCTTCGTCTTCCTCTTACCATTATACCGGTAGGTCCGCTCAAAATTTAAGAGCTCGGTCCAATCTCGGTGGTGGTATTGAAGCGCGGCGTGAAGGGCGTCTTGATTCGCATAGGCGTAAGTAGTTTTTAGGTGGTTCAAATCTGCAAAAGAGGAAACAAGGGTTAGCATGGCATGAATACGTGAAATAGCAAAAGAGACGGATCGAACTATCCTTACCAGCTACCTCCTTATTCCAGTTGATATTTCGGCCTGGTCTTGGGGCTTCGTTGTCCTCAAAATTTCTACTAACCCAGATAAAGTCATCATCATTTAAATCCTTGTCTGGCGTGCGTTTGTGTAACAAGCCCGCGGGGGACCTTGCTACAGCTCGGACTCGACTTTCGCAGTCACGGTTCTAAATCTGAACCAAAGAGTCCAAATCCGGCAAATCGTTTTAGGAAAACTGATTTTTGAAAGAAGTGCCAAACATGGACTGCTTTGCCAGATACAGAGTCGCCACCTAAATATTTTATTTTGGGAAATTTAGGAAACCCTGACTCGGTGCCAAAAGGCCACGTGTCCGTCATCACCAAAGTTGCCTCGGCTCGGGAACTTGGGTACGATTGGGGAAGGTCACTTCGTGAGCACCCCCGCTCGCCCGGTCATAGACCGGCCTCTACTAACCATGATATCAATTTTTGAAAACATTGTGAGTTCTTATTCCGGTTATTAGCCTAGGTTACTATGTGATGCTCACAGCATATAAGTATAGACCGGGTCGTCCGAATTGGAACAAAACATTTCATGTTTGTTTTTGAAAATGGTTTGCTACCCGCAGGTAGGCTTGAAACATTTTGATGATTCATTCCAATTCAGATAACCCAACCTTCACCCACAGGCATTCAGGCAGATATATCAGATAAGCACATAGCCTCATAGTAAGCATGCTATCATGGCATTCACTCACACACATGCAAGGATGCTAAAGCATAAAACTCACCGAGTACTCCAAGCCAAAATAGAAACTATATTAGAAATCATGCATGATCCTAAGTGTACAGAAATGCCTAATGCAACACATGCAAAATGCAACTATAGTAGGCTCGGCTATTCTAAGATGGCATATGAAATGCTACAACTAACATGTATTCAACTTGGAATTGAAAGTACAATGCAGTTAGTATGATGCGCCGAGCCCGATGCATGCAATACAGATGAATGATGCAAACATGCTGTCATACTGTATGCTAATTAAAATATGCCCTAATCTAACCATCAAAAGCGGATAAATAAAAGGGAGAAAGACGTGGGGTTGGAAGACATACATCACACTCACCCACACTTATTACAGTTGCGCCCTCACTCGGAGGGTCCAAATAAATAATACAGTCCAAATATTACAGTCCCCAAATAAAAGAATATTACAGTCCAAAATATTACAGAATTCTAATTAATTAATGAATTAACTAGAAAGCAAATAAACTGGCGTGCAAGCCAGGGACTGCCTTGCTTCTGGTGGATGATGCATGTCCGGATTGTCTTGCGCGGAAATCCACCGGAATGCCCCAATTAGCCTCTGTTTACACCTGTTATTCTTGAAAAGCGTGCCAAGTCCCGGAAAGTTGCTGATTCCTGGTTTTGCTGCAACAGAGAGCAGGAAAGGGGCATAGCAATGTATTTGCACAAATATATGCATGTCTCGATCCTCGTGCCACCAATCACGCATACCGAGGCATGATGGCCGAGGAGTCGAAATGCACAACTCAATATAGGATGAATGCACATGAAACTACAGCTAAAACCTAACTCCATCATGGATAATCCGGAGTGTCGGTGACTGGGGAATTGAGACACATTCCGTCACTCGGAGTACGAAATGTACCTCGTTTCCCGTGCCCGGGCTAACTCCTATTCCGGACACGATGCAATATGCATGATATGCATGAAATTCAACTAAGATACAATCCTAACGTACACAATGCTATGAAATGAGATGCCTCGAAATGCGTGCACGCAGGCACGCAAACTGAGAAAATACAGAATGCTATGAAAATGAAATGCCTCGGAGTGCGTGAACACGGGCACGCAAACTGAGGCGATGATATGTATCTCGAAGTACGTGCACGCGGGAACGCAAACCGAGGCAATGATATGTGTCTCGAAGTACGTGCACGCGGGCACGCAAACCGAGGCAATGATATGTGTCTCGAAGTATGTGCACGCGGGCACGCAAACCGAGGCGATGATATGTATCTCGAAGTACGTGCACGCGGGCACGCAAACCGAGGCGATGATATGTGTCTCGAAGTACGTGCACGCGGGCACGCAAACCGGGGCAATGATATGTGTCTCGAAGTACGTACACGCGGGCACGCAAACCGAGGCAATGATGTGTATCTCAAAGTACGTGCACGCGAGCACGCAAACCGAGGCAATGATATGTATCTCGAAGTACGTGCACGCGGGCACGCAAACCGAGGTAATGATATGTGTCTCGAAGTACGTGCATGCGGGCACGCAAACCGAGGCAATGATATGTGTCTCGAAGTACGTGCACGCGGGCACGCAAACCGAGGCAATGATATGTGTCTCGAAGTACGTACACGGGGCACGCAAATCGAGGCGATGATATGTATCTCGAAGTACGTGCACGCAGGCACGCAAACCGAGGCGATGATAGAATGATATGAAAATGTCATGAAAATGACAAATGGGCCTATACCAACATGAGAGAGCCTCAGCCACACTCACATCGGATGCCGATGGCAGAAAATGAAGTGCCTCGAAATGCGTGCACACGGGCACGCAAACCGAGGCGATGCCAGAATGATATGAAAAATGCAACATGGACTTATACTAACATGAGAGAGCCTCAGCCACACTCACATAAGATGCCGATGGCAGAAAATGAAGTGCCTCGAAATGCGTGCACACGGGCACGCAAACCGAGGCGATGCTAGAATGATTTGAAAAATGCAACATGGACTTATACTAACATGAGAGAGCCTCAGCCACACTCACATAAGATGCCGATGACAGAAAATGAAGTGCCTCGAAATGCGTGCACACGGGCACGCAAACCGAGCCGATGCCAGAATGATATGAAAAATGCAACATGGACTTATACTAACATGAGAGAGCCTCAGCCACACTCACATAAGATGCCGATGGCAGAAAATGAAGTGCCTCGAAATGCGTGCACACGGGCACGCAAACCGAGGCGATGCCAGAATGATATGAAAAATGGCAAAAGTGATATGCAAGCATACTAATGGAATTTCAGCACTAAAATATGGGGGAAAATAGGGGTGCAACTCGGACGGGCTCAACCCGAGCAACCCGAGCCCAGCCCGAGTTTTTTTAGGGCTTGGGCAACTATATCTTGTAATCTGGACGGGCTTGGGCAGATTTTTGATGCCCGAATTGCAATTCGGGCCGGGCTTGGGCAGAACCAATGGCCAACCCGAGCAACCCGAACCCGAATTCAATTTAATATATTATATAAATTATATAATATATAATATATAATATATATATATATATATATAATTTAATAAATTATGTAATATATATAAATTAAGTAAAAGAGTTAGTCTTAATTTTTATTTTTATTTTTATTTTTGGTTAGTCTTCTATTAAGTAAAAGAGTTAGTATTAATTTTTATTTTTTATTTTTTTTTGGTTAGTTTTCTACCATTAGATTAGCATTTTTTATGTCTACCCTTAGATCTACCTACAGGTTTCTGAACTCGGGCAATTCGGGCAATTCGGGCAACCCGAGTTCAAAATACAAAGCTTGGGCCGGGCTTGGGCAACAATGTTCGGGTTCATGGTCGGGCTTGGGCGGGCTTGGGCAGTGCCAAATACAATTCGGGTCGAGCTTGGGCAGACCCCCAACCCGACCGAACCCGCCCGAGTTGCACCCCTAGGGGAAAATAGTCCCGAAATGAAGCGAAATGACATGAAATGCAAGGAAATGTCCCGAAATGCGACATTAGGCACCCGAAATGGCCTATAGCTATGCCAAACATGTACAATATGGACATGCAATGCAAAGACAGAAGCTAGACAGTCCCAAAAGATGTACTTTCACAGTTATAAACATGGCCAAACAGCAAGTATAAGTAAGGGAAAAATAGCATGCAAGAATAGGGGCCAAAAGAGGGGTAATGAGGCAAGTGGTATAAGCAAAACTCAAACTGAAAAATTTCCTTCTACAACACTGAAGATGGACCAAAAATATGAACATTTACAGTATATGGCAGACCTCAAATCAGTATACAAACATGCTAAAAATGTGATGCAAAACAAGGCTCAAAAGGTGCTATAACATGAAGTGTATAAAATAATCACCAAACAGAAAACAAATGTGAATGAAACATGAAGTATAGGCCAAAATAAGGCCACTTTTAGTTCGGACCAAAAGCCAAAAACAGAAGCAAAGAGGGCTATCAATTTATGCAAAAATGGGGCCAAATAAGGGATTGAACTACAAGTGACACATGGAAACACCAAACAATGTTGAGCCCTTCTCCAATGTTGAAGAGGGGCTCAAAATAAGCCCAATATCAGTTTATAACATGCTCAAAAACAGATTGCTCATGGGCCAAAGATAGCATGCAAAATCATGACATACAAGATGATCAATGAAGCAAGTATATTATGGAGGGCTCAAACAAGGTTGAGCCCTTAATGAGAAGTGAAGATGAGCTCAAAATATGGCCCTTTTCAGTTAGGGCCGGAGCTTGAAACCAAAAAGAAATGGGGCTTAGAAATAGATCAAGGAAAAGGGTCAAAAGGTTAAAAGAGTAACTTACCCTTGAAGATTCAAGCTTTTGTTGCTTCTTGGGTGGATTTGCAGCTTCTTTTGCCTTCTAGAAACCTTCCTTGCTGCTGGAGGTGAGGTAGTGGTGGTAGAGCTTGGTGGTGTAGAAGGAATGAAGGTTAGGGACTTAGGGTTTTTTGAAGAATTGAGAGGGAAGAAGATGGAGTTGGCTATGGAGCTTTGAAGGAGAGTTTTTCTAACCCTTATGAAGAAGGCCACCAGCTAGTTATAAAGATAAAAAATGGGGTGTAAAGGTGGGGGAGAAGGAGGGCAAAACTCCCCCACAAAATATCCCCCGGATACAGAAAATATCTGGGGGATATTGCCCCACAGCTGGAAAGGGCACAGTGCAAGGAAGCAGGCCGGCCTCACACTTTTGCTGGAGGTGGCCGGCCGGCCACACCCCCTAGCCGGCCGGCTAGGGGTCAAAAGGGTCAATGTGATTTTCTGGCCGGCCAGCTACTGGGGAGGTACCTCTATGTGTGTACAACACAACCATGTAGTTGAAATTCCAAGAAAGTGGGCCCAAGGGGTTCAAAAATGGCTCGGAAAGAGGGGGTCAAAAGGGTCAAGTTGACTTACTGGCCGGCCATGAACTTTTAGGGGCCTCTTATGTGTGTACATCACAGATATGTGGTTCAAAGTTCAAGAAAAAAGGTCCAAGGGGTTCAACATTAGCCCGGAAGAAAGGGGTCAAAAGGGTCAGGTGACCTTAATGGCCGGCCATGAACTTTTAGGGGCCTCTCAGATGTGTAGATCACAGATATGTGGTTGAAAGTTGGCAACACTAGCTCCAAGGTATTCAACATTAGCCCGGAAGTGCGAAAAACGGGCGCCGGGAGGCTCCGGAAGAGAGATAACTGGTTGCTGCAACAATTGCTGGCCTCCCACCCTTCAGTGACCTTCCCTGTGATAAAACAGAGGTACCTGCCAAAAATGAACGAAAACCGTTGCAAAACGAACGTTCCGGGGCCAAAACACGCAGTTCGGGATCCCAAAAATGGGCTGTTAAGCACCGAAAATGGTATTCGACCTCGAAGTGGGTTTCTTAGCCCCCAGTGTCCCTCAAAAGGGATGAAATAAGATGTATGCCAAAAATCAGAACAATAGGAGATGGTTAAGCGGTCCCGAACCGAGGCACACGACCTGACGGCTCCGAAAACCGGGAACCGGACTCCGAAATGGGCAAAATGGCCTACGGCCACCAAATGCAGCCTACGGACATTGAGAGATGGTCCACGGGACCTCTCCCTTCCCTCAGGAAAAGAAAACAGAGAAAACCGAGTCTGGCTCGCAAATCGAGACAAGGCACAGAAAAGGGTTCGGAAGTCCGGAGGCAGGGCTCACGGCCGCGACTCTGAAACTTCTGAACGAGCATATTATGCAACATCACCAAGCGCTCAATTGGTGACGTCTGAGTCTTAAGGTCGGTCAAAAATGGGGTGTCTACAGTTTGATGATTTTCTCTTGGTCTTTTCTAATTCTCAGGTAGTAGACCCAATTGTCGTCATTTTGGCTGAGCGAATATTGGTGGAATAGCTCGGCCAATCTGAGGTTGAGGCCAAGACGGCGATTTAGCTCGGCTATGCCATTGATTATTCTATAAGTGTTGGTGGACAATTAAGTGGGGCATAATCGGGTTTGTCTAATGAACTCACAAATAAAGGGTTGCACGGGGAACTGAAGCCCACCCTCAACAATAGATAGAAGGGTGAAAGGAACAAAACTGGGCTTGCCCTATGGTGTGATGTCTAGCTTGGCTAACGTGAATTGAACATTGTCTAGGATGTTGTATTCCCTTCTGAACTCGGCTATGGCACTAGGCGAACTCACGAGGAACTGGTATTTGCCCATGGGTGTGTCCTTAGTTTGTTTATAAATATCTGCTTGGCTCCTTAGCCCGGTGTTGTGGTGAATGGTGTGCATGGGTAAAACCTAGTAAAAGTCTGCACAGTAAAGAACATAAAATGTGTTATGGCTAGCTACTGACCGGGCTAAGGCATCAATGTAAATTAGTTTGCTCGGCTAAAAACTGAGACAAGGCCTTAGCCTGATCTTGAGAAAAAGTGAGATTTTAGCACAATCTATGTATAGAGCTAGGCAGGAGCGCGGTCGTGTTTAGATGGTGCTTTCCTAGTTTGGTGAGACACATCTAAGTGAGCATAAACAAGTTTGTAGCTTAGTTTCAAAACGATTTTGGATCAAAACCAAAATTCTTGTGTGCTTTCAGTTCCAATTGGGGGGGAGTTCTTCCTAAGGTGTGGAGTTTTTGGAAGCTAATGCAATTTTAAGTTCGTTTTTACACACGTAACAAATACTAAAAGTACCATTGCAGTATCATTGATGGGTTCATAGTCCAAGAACATGAAGAGTCATATGGAGTGCGCGAAAGAATATGAAACTTACAAGTTTTTTAGTGGAGAATGTGGCACAGATCAGCAAATGGCGTTACAACAACAGTGTTAAGTTTGATTTGATGACGAAAACAATGGTACCGGGGCTTGAATACAGACAAGTGTAGGATTGGAGTTTTGATTGCAGAGATTGGAGAGGTTAGAGGATGAACAGTAAACGATGACGGTTAGAGGATGAACAGTAAACGATGACTGTTCGAAATTAAGGGGCTGTGTTTATAATGGAGGCAAAACGGCGGGCCTTTTCAATTTTTTGATAAGTGTGAGACAGCTGTTACAGTACGGATGGGCAATCGGCGCATGCCACGTGTCCTAGTAAGGACACGATGTCAGATACATGGGACGACGAGCTGTACGACCGGCACGATTTCTGGAAACCAAGCTGTTTTCTAGCGAACGCGTTTTAGCTCGGTTGGGCTGAACATTTAGGTTCAGTTGGTTTGAATATCTTAGCACGCCTCGAGAAGACTAAATCCCAATCATGCTACGCAGATGGAATTAAGGGACAATTGAGGGGGTAATTTGTGAACAAATTGGACCGAGCTAAGAAGAGTTTTCTTTAGAAGTTGGGCCGTGTAGTGTGCCGAGGTAAGAGCTGGTGTAGCTCAGTCTTGGGCTAAGAAGCTACTAGGCCGGTTGCCAGGGCCTGGACCTAATTATCTGAAAATAGTCATTTATTAGACCGAGATGTTGTCAGTGAAAAGGGCCGAGCTATATGTAGCTCGGCAGGGTGCCATTCGGTAGATTGGCTTCCAATCACACGAAGCGAATGGTACTAGACCGAGATAAGGCAGCTCGGTCGTGAATGTATATCCGAGCATGAGGGTGTGGCCATCTCACTTGATTGGTAGTGATGAGAGTATTGTCAGGATATGCATTATCCTTGGGAGTATAATTCCTAGGAGGACTTTGCTAAGGAGAGTTAGAGTCTTGCTAGGACTATGCCACGTGGAATTTATAAAAGCTCATGACAGGACTTATGCATAGGTATCACTATTCTTATTCTCAAATATACAGAGCTTATTGCCTATTGACTACTTGCTGACTTAGGCATCAGAGAGGTTTCTGGCACACATCCGCTGACTAGCTCACGTTTGTGTTTTCAGGTAGTAAAGCGACGACGTTTGGAGGAGTGCAAACTTGATCAACAGGATTATACGAGAAGATTATTCTGTACTCGTATAGTTGTTTATTGTGAACATTCACATTGTACTTTAGTGTGCATTTTGTTTTTTCAAAAGTTAATTGTATGTTTGTTGTTTACTGTGAATATCACATTGTATTTTGATTTTCGTTATGATTTTTTGTTAGGTTATTTTTAAAATTTTAAAATTATAAAAAGATTCAAAATTCAAAATTTGAGATTTTCTCCATGGAATGCGGGAGAGATTTTTTCTTAGAATAAGGGAAAGATTTTCTCTTTAGAATGAGGGAGAATTTTTTTTTCATAAAATGAGGGACTATTCTTATGTATTAGTTTTAAAATAGAAACACGTGCAAAAAATTAGAAATAATGATTTGGTCATATTATATCAAACACGACTTAATGAAATATTCAAAAAGAATATGAGTTAGATGGAATAAAACACTCAGAAAGATAATTTATCAAAAATGACCCATTTTGTATTTGGTAAATTCTTTGAAAGTTTTGTTTTTACAAATGGGTGAATTACACTAACGGTTCCTATAGTTTAGGTATTGTATCATTTTGGTCTATGACTTTTCAATTGTGACACATTTAACCCTGAATTTTAAATTTTATTCCAAATAAGGATAATTGAAGATAACATTGCTCAATTTCAAGGGCAAAGCCGTCCATTTGATAAATATAAATTAATTTGACAAAAATAAATGCCAATAAAATATTTTTGAATTTTTAAAATTTATTTCTACCCACTAAAGATAAACTTATGTAAAATTGATAATTTTTTTAGACATTTATTTATTTATTTTTTACCAAATTAATTTTTATTATGTGTTTGGATTATGATCTTATAATGGGTGGTTGTTTTTATTTTCATTAAATTTGTTTTTATTTTTTTAAAAATCAAATATGACGATAATTTTGATATCATTATTAAACCAATCTATTAAATTAAAATTTCAAAACTAAAAATATTTTATATATTAAATATGTCGATTGCACATTAAAAGCTTAACAACTACTTATTACATAATCATCATCCAAACACATAATAAAAATTGATTTGGTAAAATAAATAAATAAGTAAATAAATGTCTAAAATATTTATTAATTTTACATAATTTTATCTTTGGTGGGTAGAAATTATTTTTTAAAATTCAAAAGTATTTTTTTGACATTTATTTTTGTAAAATTAGTTTATATTTTATCAGATTGACAACTTTGCTTTTGAAATTGAGCAATGTTATTTACAATTGTCCTTATCTGGAACAAGATTCAAAATTCAAAGTCAAATGTGTCACGATGGAAAAGTTGGCGACCAAAGTGACACGAGCCCTAAATTATAGGGACTATTAGTGTAATTCACCATTCACAAATATTTATACATTTTAAGTGTATGCAAATTAGATGTATCTAAAAGATAAAAAAAATTACATAAAATATTAAAATATTTTACAAAAAACAAAAAATACAAAAAATAAAAAAAACTCAATTTTTAAAAAAATGGTGTAAACCAAACAATGTGATTTGTTTTAGAAAAATAAATGAAAAATATAATTTTAAGAATATCTATCCATTTTTTGTAATATAAATTTGATTCAAACATAAAATTACCGATATTCGATCATCTTATTTTTTGTATGAATATTTTATTCAACGAGTCTTAAAAATTGAACGGTTTAGATTATCAAAATTAATCTCAAAATAAATCTATTAAGCCCAAATATTCTCTCAAATTAAGATGACCAACTCGAAAAAATTCAAATCCTTATATAAAATATACTTTCTCAGTGCAGGGTTGGCAGTGGTGGAGTAATAGAGTAGATGGATGGGATGTGGAGGTGGTTGCCACCAGTACTGAAAGAAGAGTGGGTGAATAAGTAACTTTGCTGAATTAGAGAAAAATTAGAAAGGAACTTACTAGGATTTTAAAGTGCCTACTTTGATGAGTTAAGAGATTGTGGTACTTGCTGATACTTCTCCCAAAGATGATGAAGATGGCATTTGCACGACTCTTCTTATCATTTCATTAACCACAATAAACATACACAAGCAAACATCACATGTTAAGAATGCCATTTGCAACTTCTTTTCATGGCTTTCAATTCCTTGATTACTAGCCTAAATTCAGCTCTAACTTAAACTCTTCTCCTATAAGCAGTGACAACCCGGACATCTCAACTGTAACAAACCGGCCGTTGTCCTTAAAACTTGTGCTGAAGTTTCCAAACAGTTTCGCTCCTAAGTTAGTGATTAACTCATAACCCTTCAACATTTTAAAATTTTTTAGCCCGACAAATGTCATCTTTTCTATGATCCACTTCTGACTTGTTGCAAATTCTCTGTTCACAACCACCGTTCCAACAACTACCTTATTCCCGACGACTCTACCATACAAACTCACTAAAGTCCACCTTCCTCCCTCTTTACCCATCTCTACTTCCTCTCCATCATCCAAGAAAACTTCTCCGGTGCTGTTTTCACTAGTGCTGACAACCACCAATAGCTCGAATGGTGTCCTCCGAGCTGCTTCTGTTGTCATTGCTTCTCCTTGCATGGCCAATATATTCCCTTCTCGGACATGTACGTTTACATAATCAGACGGTGTATCAAGAGTGACATGCTTTCCCTGTTTTATGCTCACTGAATGTGAATAGTTGAAGAGGTCAAACCAGTTTCCTGCTGGGAAGTATGCATCGACTGATACAGTGCCTGGCTTCAATGCAGGTGACACCATTACACCTTTACCAATTAGGAACTGTGAATTGATTTCATAAGTTGCTATATCTTGAGGGAATGAGAAGAAAAGGGGACGTGCAATGGGGGTTCCTTTTGTATGTGCCTCGTACATCAACATGTAAAAGTAAGGGAGTAGCCGATAGCGGAGCCCAAGAACCTTCTTGGCTGTTGCAGCAACTGAATCCCAGAGATAAAGCTCTTGACGGTTAGTATCCTTGGCTGAGTGATCTCTAGCAAAGGGATAAAAGGCCCCTAGCTGCATGATATCAAAGCAAACAAATAAAGAGCACATTTTCAATCCACTATGGTAACAAAATTCCCACATATTGTTTGGAAATAATTGAAGGAAGAACCTTCTAAAATGGTGTCAGAAGCAAAAATAAACAAATAAACCTAACAAGTGCAGAGACATCACCAGAATTAAAATTAAAATATGTGAACAGTGTCAATTCCTAAAATCCAAATTATGCTGTGCACCTCATCCCCCCAACCCTGGGTCAAATGGTGAAATTTGAAAATGGAAACTTGTCCCAGAGAAAAGAAATCTTAATATAATCTTTATAAACAGACAAAATGACTCCTTTAATGTATTTTAGTAGAGTAAAATACTCGGTTCTCTGTGCACTATAAATAAATATAGTGGAATATTTTAAATCCTCAGGTGTCATTTGAAACCGGCATGAATTATACCTGAATCCAACGTTGGCAGAGCTCTTCAGTTGTATCTCCAGAAAAACCACATATATCTGCTCCAACCATTGGAATTCCAAACAGTCCGAAATTCAAGATGCTCGGGATTGAGTATGCCAAGTCTTCCCATGTGGCAGCATTGTCTCCAGTCCAATGTGCTGTGTACTTGCCAGAGCCCACGAAAGTTGACCTAGCTAGTATAAATGGCCTTTTTTGAGTCACTTTGACTAAGGCCTGATTAGTGGCAATGGATTCCAAGAACCCGTAAAGGTTGTGGGCATCGTATGCTGTGATGTTAGCGAAGTGTAGAGAAGTTGCCGGAACAGTTCTTTCATTTATGGGCCGTTGCCCTCCAGAATTGTTAATCTTATAGGGAGGGTTATCAAGTGTTGAAAATGGAATGGGAGAGGAAGAATTGAAATTGGATATCTCATTCATGTCAAGCCAGATGCCATCAAAAGGGAGAATATTTCGGAACCTATTGATCTCATCACCCCAAAAGATTGCACCGGTTGGATTTAGAAAATCAGGGTAGTAGACAGGCCCTGGCCAAACCACCCCCAGGTAAGGTACACCATCACGTTTTATGAAGATGTCAGCTTGCATCCCTCTTATGTAGGTTCCATATGTATAGTTGACACTGATTCCTGAGGTGAAGGCAACATACCTTTTTTAAGAGTGATTTGAGAAGTAAACCAACAATATAAACTTGACTGAACCGTTTGATCAAGAATAATAAATTACCAGGATCCAAGATGAGCACATATTTCTGACCATTGTAGTGAAGAGTATCAACAAATTTCTTCATCTGGTGAACGGGAAAGTAAACAGGATCAAGTGTGAAATCCTTATAACCATCCATATAATCAATATCTGTCCACATGACCTCTAGTGGAATTCCAGCTTTGGCATAGCCATTAACCACTCCCTCAACATCAGAAACATTTTGGTAGCCCCATCTGCACTGGTGAAATCCTGTACAAAAACAGTGCGAATGGGGAAGGATTTAAGGCGCTACACTACACAACTATTAAGCTGGAAGCTAATCTGATTAAGAGGGAAGAAGAAAAGGTTGGGGGCAAGGCGTTGGAAAATAAACAAAAAATATATATAAAGAAAAAAAATGAAGAATGTGGGATGTAGTGCAAGGTGAATATAAAGAAGGAACAATGTGGACATAAAGTGAGTATCTCATTGACATCTTACGCAAATTCAAGTAAAAACGACCAACACACAATCAACCATTCAAATTTTTTAGCTGTCTTCTTTAAGCTTTTGATCAAGGATCATACATCATAATAATTTCCTTTCAATATATCCAAAGTGGTCTTTTGAACATTTTCCCTTATCTTGAATGTTCTAATTCATTTCCAAAGCATACATCACCAAATTCATATAAAAATGTTGCGTGTCTTTACCAAATATTTAAGTGCTGGACTTTCTTTCTTATTCATTTATTTCCATGTCTCATGTATTTCTGTACTTTTATTAATGGTCTCTGTTATCACGTGTTTCTCAAAAATGCATTCGTCATCTTTCAAATTCATATGCATATCAATTTCTAAGATATCCAAAACACAAATTGAAAGGGAAGATCAAGAGAGTAAGCACAGAACCGAAAATAATCAAGAAAGAAGAGCTATGGAAAGAGGCCAAAACCAAGGATTAAAGAATAGCACAGCAATAGGAGCAGGATACTAACACTAGCAACTCTGAGTCAACATATACTGATATGAGAGTATTAATGTGCTAAAATCATAATCTGGTTCGGTTGATGAAGTTACGTTTACAATTGAAATTTGTATCCACAAAACAAGACCAAGAAAGAAGAAAAATATATCTGCCCCCTTTTAATTTAATTTCTTGGATGGAGCTGCTATAATTATTTGGCAATAGCAACAATTATAATTACAGCAGCCCAAGGGAGTTGTTCACATCCTCATCCCAATTAATTGCTATGTGCTAAATCCTAAGAAAAGCAGAACAAGTAGATGCTAAGATATACTTGGAAATTGGAAGATGGGAGTTAAGGTAGTAGCAATTAGTACATATATGTATGTATGTATGTATAGCATATATACATACCAAAAGACCAGTATGGCATTGGGGCTGGGCGGCCAATGAGCTGTGTGTATTGCTCCACCACCATCGTGGGCGTGGGTCCGGCAAAGAAATAAAGATCAAGAATACCCCCAATGACTTTATAAGTAATCCTATCACCAGTGTACACAATGTCCATGCCATTGCTGTTGAGCAACAGCACACCGTGGGTGGTTCCTGCCTCATCATCATCATCATCGGGTGACCTGACGTCCATGTAGAAGGGGTGAGAGCCATATAGATTGAGGTCGAGATTGGCACTTCCGATGTCGGCGTTCCAGAGGGTGAGTGTCTGGTTGTGGGTGAGCTTGAAGGAATTCTTGGTGTGCTCTCCGAGGCCGTAGAGGGAGGAGCGGTGGGGAGGGAGAGAAGATGAGAGCTGCAGGTACTGATCCTTGAAGATGAGAAATGTGCCGGAATCGGAGGCATCCGGCGAGGTGTCGAAGAGGATGTCGCCGGAGGAGAGGCGGGAGACGGTGAATCCGAAGGGAGTGGTGTTGTGGAGAGTGAAAGTAAGGTCTGAGGTGGGGTCGGAGAGGAGGAAGTGCCTTTCTGTTGTTTCTATCGTCCGAGGAGGTTGGAGGGTCGCCCCCTGCTGTAACTGTTGTAGGAGTGGGAGGCTCTGGCGGCGGGGTAGGAATTGCTGTGGGACTTCCCATCTCTGGTGGTCCGCGTCTGTTATCCGGATTCTCAATCGATCGCTGCTCTCATAGCTGCAACAGAGAGCCCCAACCCAAAAGACAAAAGTAAAAGTCTAAAAATTATTTTTATTTTTATTTTGTGTGTGCGCGCGCGCGCGCGCGAGAGAGAGAGAGAGATAACAAAAACAAATCTGTAGGTTTAAATTTAAAATCAAAAAATTATATTAGGAGACCTGACCTTTCAGATAGAGTGATTAAAAAAAACCACAATTACAACGCTACTAACTCTCTGATGAGAGACTTGAACCAAATTAGGCAATCCTAATTTGAAACATGTAAAATTATAAAAAGAATTCATATTGTTATATACCTGGCGATGAGGTTGAGATTCTGAACATCGGGCCCGAAAACCGATGAATTATGGATGAGTTGAAGATGAGCAGTCAACGAGTTTCCTGATGAGGATTCGGTGCCAACTGATCGGATTGTGTAACCATACCCCTCCACTTCTACTTGTGATCTCTCTTGTTCTTCTTCATGGGATAGTACTGCAACAAACAAGGAAACAACAAAGACACTGAAGAAAATAATATGAGACACAACCTGATAATAATGTAAGAGAGATGGTATTGGTAATGATCTCTTCATTGTTTGGATGACTTTCTGAGGAGTCTTGCCTTCTGCTTTTTATAACTAACTTTATTTATTTTTATTTTTAATTTTTTATTTTTATATAGAATAATGCTTGGGACCTCCTTTTGGGGTTACCCCTCACCCCCTTTGCTATGTGGCAGGGGTGATTGGAGGAACAGAAAAAAAAGAAAAAGAAAAAGAAAAGGTAACCAATGAGAGAGAGAGGGAGTCAAAGAGGGTGGAGGAAAAAGGGGATGAATCATTACTCTTTTTTATAAAGACGTAATATATTTATGGTCTTCAAAATTTGCCTATCATTTGAAATTTGGCTCAAACATATTATTTTTTTCACATAATATTTTAGTAAAAAATTTAATTTTTTTTTAAAAAGACATGTTCCTAAACGAGGCCTATACTTTCTATCTATATCACCACGTGACCCAATGTGAATTTGTTTTTGGTTGCGTTTGGTAGAGTTTTTTAAATATGATTTGAGAATAAGAGTTGTATTTTGAATTTGTGTGTTTTGGAATTATGATTTGAGTGTGGAAAATTTATTTGGTGAATGAGTTTTGAAAAAAGTTTTGAATTGAATGAGAAATTTTTGATGTAATATATGATATTTGATACAAAAATTTACAATTCAAAACCAAACACACAACTCAAAATTCTATTAAAACTTATAAATTTTTTTAAAAAATTTTAAAAATATTTTTTATTAAATATATAAAAATTAACATATGTCAATTATAAAATATATATATATATATATATATATATATTATATTGTTTCGACCAACTGGTCACACGATCGGTAAAGTAACCGATTAATCTAAAATTTTCACCTACGACCACATTTTCAAAAGTGAACCTAAAATTGTAAATAAACACTATGATCAAATCAAACTTTGATACCAAATAGAGACTTTGTTTTCCACCTCCACGACTAAACTAGTGGCTGTGCTAGTGCGTCTTGTCATTTCACTGGAATCCTAGGACTGTTTGTTGATCATTTAATTAATCAAGATCATCATCTTGCTTCTAAATGAAAGAGGTCATGGAAAAATTATACAGTGGTTATTATGGGCAAAAACATGTATATGCACTGTTTTAATTTGATTTTATTAATTTCAATAGTGTTATTTATTATTTTTATATTTCTTTTAAAGAATTAAACAAATATTGCAACATAATTAAATGCTATAAAGATTATTTAAAAACTACTTAATAACTTTACAGCAGTGATAAGTGTCTAGAGTTTGAATAAAGTAACATGTTTTATTAGGATGGTTAGAGGGGGAATACAATTATTGATCCAAAGAATTGTCCTTTTATGAATAAATGATTATGGTTGCATAAATTTGTTGAACTCTCATGTCCCCAAATTATAGTTTTTTATGGACTCGCGGGACGGCCATGATTGGGAAATCTACGAGATTGTTCGAAGTTTGTGGTGAGTTTCTTTGTTATAGTCAATCAATCTGTCATAATTTTAAATTAGGACATCTTTAATAGTTTATCAAAAAATTTATTAAATTCGAGTAAAAATATGATCAATTCCTCTAACTGATATCAATCACTCTAACGGTAAACCGTAACTTTCATCAAAACATAGGATTTTCGGGAGGACGATCGGCTGGTTGACCGGCAATAGCAAAATGAATTTTTTTCCCCTCAATTTATGTTTCTCTCAATTCATTTGTCATTTCTTTTTTCCTCCATTAAATCTTTTTCATTTCTTTTTGCCTCCATTAATTATTTTCCTCAGAAAACAAATACAAACAGATTAAACCATGTACTATATAAACCAAACAAACAACGTTGTATCTGGAACCAACCATAAGTGAAAAACAGAGCATAATTGTTGGCTGTATAAATTGTATAAGTCAATCACAATTCAACACGTGGCATGAGAAGGGCAATTTGGAAAGGTAATATAAATTGCCAACCATAATTAGACACGTGTTAACCCATATTGGTAATAATGGGTCTACGTAGCACTGGAATGATCGAGGGATATAAGATGATGTGGCCTAACAGTTACTCACAAGGTTCAAAATCAAAATCAGGAGGGAAGCCTAACTGCAAACATGGCGCAGTGGAGCTGACTGTGAGAGAGCATGATTAGCGATCATGGAGGGATATTTCGACGGTTATCATTGAGAAGTATAAATAGCAGAGAAGGCTCTAGAAAGGAGGACTCAGACTCAGATCCATAAACTAGTTTTTATCTACTTTATTTTCCTTTCAGTTTTTACAGTTCTTTACATTTCTGTACTTCAAATTCCTATATTGTACTTCATTCATAAGAGTAGTTTCAAATAGCTTATTGCTGTAAACCTCTACACGGCTGGGTCAGATCATTGTAAGTTTTTCATTTTTACTTAATGAAATACTGCAATTATTCTTCATTTAATTATTGTTTACTAAATTCTCCTAAACAAGCCACTAGTAAAAGTCCTCTTCATTGAGGCTGAAAGAACTAAAATACAATCGTCTGATAATTGGTTAGCAATTAATCTTCTGTAAGAACTGATTGATCCTTGCTGGCACGCTTAAAATTACAATACTAATCTTCGAAAGCCAAAAAGTCAACATATATTTTTGGCACGCACAGTAGGACCCGTTGAAATGGCTAGACGTAGGAGATAATGAGAAAATGAACGCCTAGAAGAAGGTGTGGAAGGTGAGGTAGAGGTACTTAATCCAAAGGATAATGTGATAACACATCCTATGGAAGCACCTATCTCATCAAAACCTATGGTCGAACAGACCAGTAATGCAGAACATGCATTACGTGTCCAGAATAGTGCACGAGACCATGGAATTGGACCGTCCACTGTTCCATCTGCTCAGCCAATGAATCTGTGGGGAGGCCTAGTAGATGACATGGGACAACAGTTAATGAATATAATGGAAAGATGGGTAATATTCTTTATGGATCGGATGAATACCCATCAACTAACTAACACAAGACATATGGAGAAAATTTCAAATGTCCCTCAGCAAAGATTGGCTAGAGATAAATAACCTATGCAAAGTAATGGACATACTAATGGTCAAACTAGTAATCAGAATTATGAAAGACCATCACCTCAGTCTTGGTATGAGCCTTTTTCGAGGCCTATGGTAAATCAAAATGCCTCATTACTTAACAGTGAAGCCATGCAAATTGGTGGATCTGGGCTAACACAAGAAAATGGCATGAGGATGTTTCCAAATCCCATGTTCGAAGCCATACCTGGCATAAGGGGGTTCATTAATCCTTTGTTCGAATTCGTACCCGGGGGGATGGAAGGGTTTCCTGTGGCTGGAAGAGAAACAACACTTGTTTCTCCTATTACAGCACTTTTCCTAGGTCCTTTCGCAGGACAGGCTCAGAGAGATCAACCATACTCTCAACAACAGTTAGCACCACATGGACAGCCAGTCCCAAATATATCTCCTTATGGACTAAAAGGACCTCAGGCACAAGGTTTTCCACTAAATCCTGTGTTTGTTCCTCCAGTGGTGGTCCAACAAGCACAAAATAAAAGAGGAATAAAAAAAAAATAGTAGAGAAAGGTTATATAAAACTATATACGAGTCATCACTCCCCCACCTTTTGTATTTCCTTAATTAAATTTTGTTTGATTAGGGAGAAATTCTTTAAAAACCTCCGCCTTCTTTAAAATATCCTGAACAATGTCTGTAGGTTGAGCACCCTTTTCAAGGAAATAAAGAATAGCAGGAACATTTAAATAAGTTTGATTCTTTATCGGATCATAAAAACCCACTTTCCGATGGACCAAATTGCTGATATTATTAGACAAATGTGTGGACCTATGGCTCGGGGGGTTCAAACTCCTGTGTATAGGAAACCATACCCAAAATGAATGGATAGGGTACATGAATACCCAAGAGGGTTTAGAATACCAGACTTTGCTCTTTTTTATGGGAATGGAAACCAGTCAACAGTAGAACATATTGCTAGGTTCGCTGCCTAATGTGGTGAATTTACCAACAATGATTACATGAAGTTAAGACTTTTTCCAAATTCTCTAACTGGAGCAGCTTTTGTATAGTATATTAACCTTACACTTGGCTCTATCCAAACTTGGCAACACATGGAGGAGGCATTTCATTCCCAATTCTTCCAAACGGAACCAGAAGTTTCTATGACAAATTTGGCAAGGTTAAGTCAAAGGCCTGATGAGAAGATTGTTCAATTTATTGCCAAATTCAAAAGACCACGAAACAAGTGTAGGATTATTCTACCAAAACATGAATTTGTGAGATTGGCTCAAAATGGTTTAGAGTTCATGCTTTGAAAGAAGTTTGACTCAACTGAGTTTCAAGGCTTAGTGGAATTAACCTATAAGGTGTCTAGATATGAATCATTACTTGAGGAAGAACAAGATCGAAATAATGCATCATACAAGACTTATTATAGAGATCCTAATTATGAGATTGATGCAGCAGAGATCGTAGGGAAAGAGCCTGTGATCTGTGAGGCGTTAATTCATAAAGACACTACAATAGATCAGCAGTTTAAAAAGAAAGACCTTCATAGGAAATATTCATTCGATTTAACAAAGGAAGATGACATTTTTTATCATTTGCTTGCAGCGAATTTCCTAAAGTTACCAAAATGAGTCAAATTCCTTCTTCAGAAGAACTTAAAGGAAAAAATGTATTGTAAATGGCACAATTCTTGGTCTCACTCAACTAAAAATTGTATTATTTTTCGGAACAGGATCCAAGAACAGATTCGAAAGAAAGCTATGGGGATTGACACTAATCCATTCCCAGAAATTGGAGAAGTTACAGCCAATGTTATTGTGCCAGACTTCCAGAACTTACCCTTGAAGGAATTGGAAGAGGTTAATGTGCAGATGCATGTTGCCAGTCAGACTACTGTCAAGAAAGATGCCAGAAGTTCACCAGCGAATGGGCAGGGATTTGCAGACCAAAGGGAAGACTCTAGTGAGGAGGCACTAGATGATGACTTTTTAGAGGCAGCTGTCATGCAAAGGATGTGTCCCAGATGCAGGTTAAGTTACAAATGGTTGAAAGTGCTCCCGATTGATGGGAAACAGTATTACAAAAGGCTATACCCAACTGGTCCCAAGCAGCAGCCATTCTTGGCTGGACCAACAACCACTAAAGTGCATTCCAAGGGCAAGAGACCTTTACATGAGTTCAGACCACCCAACTACTACAGGATGGAGGGCAATCATCCTGAGAGAAGGTCCGAAGTGGGCTCAAGTTATGGAATCAGAGCCAGAGATTGGCCTCCTAGACTAGCCTCACACAAAATGAAAAGTAGCCACCCTCATGGAAGGCCTGAATTAGGCCCAAGACAAGGGGTCAGGGCCAAGCAGTGGCCTCCATAGGCAACTTTGAAATTGGCTTCAAAGTTAGAAAGAGACAGGTTAGCAACTGAGCTAGCGGGTTCATGGGTACCTGGGGTTCCAGATTGGTTAGTGCGATGCCCCAAAATTTGAGGACATCATGATAGGGTTTAAAGCTTAAAATCAATTTTCTTAATTAAGAATCCTCATCAATGTTGCCACCAAATTTACCATCATTCATTAATTAACAATACGAAAACTAAAAGTTCTTAAATTACAACTCTAATCAAACTTAAAACTTTGTCTTAGTACACAAATATTAAAAGACTAGAGAAAAACTAGAAAACTCAAAAAAATGGTTCATGGAATTTTTCCACGCTTCAAGCTAACTAGGATTGAATGTTGTCTTCCAACACCTCGGTGTTTCCTTCGGTTTCTTCGGTACCTGGCATAAAATGCCAGGGCAACAGGAATGCCAATGAGCGACGAGTTTAATAAGATAGTACAACCCGAAAATACCCACCCCAATAATAATACTCATAATTAATGAATACTGTGTAGTTAACAGAATAACAAGCAACATTTAATAAGCATAACAAGAATGCTATCAGTTGAAGTAATAACAATAGATAATAAGAACAATGACAAGCGGAAGCAGTATTTCATCATAAGGAAAAATGTCAACTTTTCTTTTAAATTCACATAGATTTGGTTTATCAGATAAGTTTAAGTAACTCTCTGCGGAGCACTATTTCCACTCAACCGCTAAACAATGGCCACGGACAATTCTGACTCTCCCTTGGTCAAATATTCAAATGTTGCTTACTGTAACTACCAATGATGCCCACGCACCAGGGTTACGTGCCTGAGTCGTGACATCACGGTCTGCCCCAAGGGAATGGTTTATGTTGTGACACCCGCACCACCAACCTTATATCGCCTACACCGATAAGAGTCGAAATACCTTCCCGTGCCATGTTAGGGTTCGTAACTCACTTGCACAAGATTCTAAACCGGACTCACCCCATCACTTGTAAACTTTAATGCATATATTCAATTTCGTGTTTCTTTACTTCGTCGAATTCACATTTTGATGCATGTGCGAGTTTTAGTTTAAAAATCACAGTGTCATAATGTTTATCTAGCGCAACACAATCATATATAGAAACAAAAATAAATATGATAGAGTGTCTTAGGACTCATCACAGAGTTTCTTAGAAATCCACACACTTCTTTTTTCAGCACTGTATAGTAAGACAAAAAAATATGAAACCCATAGCAAACGAAGTTCAACCATTACAATATTTTAATTGGTTCTAGTTCATCAAGTTAGGAAAATATTTCAAGAGAACACTAGGGCAAAAAAATATTTTAAAATGGAGAAATAAAATTTGGAAGAAAACTGGTTTTTTTTTTTTTTTTTTTTTTTTTTTGGGACAGTGAGTTACATAACTTCCAGCACAGGTGATCTGTGTTTGAAAAATAAAAAGGAGCCTCAAACGGTGTCAAAAAGAGGTATGGTCAGAAAGGATTGCTAGATATTTGAGTTTAGAACATTTTTCCATAAGAGTTTGAAGACTGAAAACCAATGTAAGATGGTCAAATAATTTTTCTAAGAAAACTGGATAGATTCTGTCGCATTTTAGTAAAACTACAATTTCTCCTTTTAGACTTATCCATTTTTTGTGAAATCAGCGGAAAATGAAATATAACTCTTATATCTAACTATCCCAAGTGGTCGTGCAAAAAAACACCATTTTCAAAGAAAATGGGACCGGTTTGAAGTCACTGTTTCTGCTGTGTTATGAATAACACTTAGGACAAATATTTATTTCGGTAAGAAAATGGTGTCCAATGATTTTACAAAAATTTACACATATATAGAACACCTATATATACTCCCAGTACCAACATATTTTTGACACAAGTTATTTTCAATTTATTAAAGCATTTTTCCTCAGATAAAATTTGAAACAGTGAAGAAAATATAAGTTTTGAGTAAAAATGAACCAACCCTATTTCATTTTACCCCATGCAAAATTATTTCAAACAATGGAGAGTATTTAAGCACATAAGAAGATAAAATCAATAGCTAAACCATCTAATCTATGTTTGCAAAAAGAATAGGAATCATATAATCATAAGATTGTCATTCTATCAAAATATAAACATGCATTGAGCTATTCTTGCTACGTGTGTATTAACAATGCACACTTTTGCATGCTTTTAATATATAGAATCAGTTAAAAAAAATATCTAAGGGAGGATAGAGGTTGAGTATTCTTACTTCAAGAGCTTCTTATAAACTATTCTAAAAAATTTGTTTTGAAATGGTGACCACCAAGAACCCTATCCTCTTCTTCTCATTTTCTTTACTTTTCTACTCTCTTTTTTTTTTTCTTTTTTTTTTCCTTGCTCAGCCGAAGAAGTAGAATGGCTGGGCTGAAATGGTGTTCTATTTGTAGGAGTTTGGAGGCTTATTTTTATTTTTATTTTTTATTCCTCTTGCCTTAGGAAATATTACCTACAAGGTAGGCCTAGAGTGTGTAGATGTATGCATGCCTTAGCATGCATTGGCATGCCTCCAGCAGTCCTACAACAGCCTTCTTGGAAAGGAGGGGCCGAATTTCCCTGCCCAAGAAATTCTGATTTCATTTTTTTTTAACATTATGAAAATTAATGTATATAACATAGTCACTAGATGTTTTGCTTCTTACTATCCTCTACCTAACTTAGTTATTATTTGTTTAAATCATTTAGTTTCTACAACTGTATTTAGATACAAAAATTTAATAACAAAAATAAATTTATTTAAAGGAATTTAATATTGGTGTTAATTATGGTACTATTAACATTATAATTTAATAATTTAATAATCACTATTAATTGACTTAATATTATAATATTATTATATGTAACTAAAAGACTTGAGATTGAACCAATTAATCTCCATGAGTTAATTTTTTTATATACAAATTATTAATGCAAAACTTTATACAAAATAATATATATTAAGAATTAGATTTCTGTAGTCATAAAAGTGACAACAACGGCGATGACAATGACAACAATAATAATAATACTATGAAGATAAAAATTGCACTACTTAAATAATTAAAAGTTAATTATAGAATTTTGTCACAAAATGTTGTTATAGAATTGGATTATAGATATTGATTAGCTAAATATAATTACCAAAATAATTTAATATGCAAAAATACGGGTTCTCACAACCTATCCCCCTTAAAATAATTTCGTCATCGAAATTTTAACGCATGCCTTTATCTTCAAACAATTGAGGGTAGTTGGCTTGTGTTGCATCCTTTTTTTCCCAGGTAAACTCCTCCACTGCTCGCACTGCCACAACACTCGCACCAAGTGGATGACTTTGCCACTTAGGTTCTTTTCTCTTTGATCCATAATCTTTATAGGCCTTTCCTCAAAGCTTGCATCGTTATTGAGATCAAGATCTCCCAAGTTGATAACATGGGAAGGGTGTAGCTCATACTTCCATAACATTGAGATGTGAAAAACATTATGCACTACTGCGAGCAATGGGGGTAGTGCTAAACGGTATGTCACCTCTCCTACCTTACTCCGAATTTCAAAGAGTCCCACATAATGAGGTGCAAGTTTTTGTTTCTTTCCGAATCGTGTAGTACCTCGATGAGGTCGAACTTTGAGAAAGACATGATCCCCTACCTTAAACGTTAAGGGTCGTCTCCTTTCATCTGCATAGCTCATTTGTCGACTTTGAGCTGTGATTAGTGGTTGTCTGATCAGTTTTATCTTCTTAGTGGTCTCCTAAACCAAGTTTGGTCCTAACAAGGTTGCTTCCCTTACTTCAGCCCAATAGACTAGTGATCGACAAGGTCGTCCATAAAATGCTTCATACGGTGCCATTCCAATATTGGCTTGGAAACTATTGTTGTAAGCGAACTCAACGAGAGGTAAGTCTTTCTTCCAACTTCCCTTAAAATCCATAATGCAAGCTCAAAGCAAATCCTTTAAGGTTTGTATCGTCCTTTAAGATTTCTCATATGTTTATGGGTGAAATGTCATGCTAAAGCATAGGTTCATTCCCATTGCCTTCTACAAGCTCTGCTGAAATTGAGAAGTGAATCGAGGATCACGATCAGACACGATGCTAACTTGTATTCCGTGTAATCTGATCACTTCTTTGATGAACAATCTACTACTTAGTTAGTCAATTTCGTGCCATGTTAGGGTTCTTGTCGCCTACACCGATAAGAGCCGAAATACCTTCCTGTGCCATGTTAGGGTTCGCAACTCACTTGCACAAGATTCTAAACCAGGCTCACTCCATCACTTGTAAACTTTAATGCATCTATTCAATTTCGTGTTTCTTTACTTCGTCGAATTCACATTTCGATACATGTGCGAGTTTTAGTTTGAAAACCACAGTGTCATAATGTTTATATAGCACAACACAATCATGTATAGAAACAAAAATAAATATGATAGAATGTCTTAGGACTCATCACAAAGTTTCTTAGAAATTCACACACTTCTTCTTTTAGCACTGTATGGTAAGACAAAAAAATATGAAACCCATAGCAAACAAAGTTTAACCATTACAATATTTTAACTAGTGCTAGTTCATCAAGTTAGGAAAATATTTTAAGAAGAATTCTAGGGCAAAAAACGATTTTAAAATGGAGAAATAAATTTGGAAGAAAACTGTTTTTTTTTTTTTTTTGGGACAGTGAGTTACATAACTTCCAGCACAGGTGATTTGTGCTTTAAAAATAAAAAGGGGCCTCAAACGCTGTCAAAAAGAGGTATGGTCAGAACGGATTGCTAGATATTTGAGTTTAGAACATTTTTTCATAAGAGTTTGAAGACTGAAAACCAATGTAAGGTGGTCAAATAATTTTTCTAAGAAAACTGGACAGATTCTGTCGTATTTTAGTAAAACTACAATTTCTCCTTTTAGACTTATCCATTTTTTGTGAAATCAGAGGCAAATGAAAGATAACTCTTATATCTACCTATCCCAAGTGGTCGTGCAGAAAAACACCATTTTCAAAGAAAATGGGACTGGTTTGAAGTCATTGTTTCTGCTGTGTTATGAGTAACACTTAGGACAAATATTTATTTCGGTAAGAAAATGGTGTCCAATGATTTTATAAAAATTTACACGTATGTAGAACACCTATATATACTCCCAGTACCAACATATTTTTGACACAAGTTATTTTCAATTTATTAAAGCATTTTTCCTCCGATAAAATCTGAAACAGTGAAGAAAATATAAGTTTTGAGTAAAAATGAACCAACCCTGTCTCATTTTACCCCCATGCAAAATTATTTCAAACAATGGAGAGTATTTAAGCACATAAGAAGATAAAATCAATAGCTAAACCATATAATCTATGTTTGCAAGAAGAATATAAATCATACAATCATAAGATTGTCATTCTATCAAAATATAAACATGCATTGAGCTATTCTTGCTATGTGTGTATTAACAATGCACACTTTTGCGTGTTTTTGATATATAGATTCAGTTAAAAAAAAATATCTAAGGGAGGATAGAGGTTGAGTATTCTTACTTCAAGAGCTTCTTACAAACTATTCTCAAAAATTTGTTTTAAAATGGTGACCACCAAGCACTCTCTCATCTTTCTCTCATTTTCTTTTCTTTTCTACTCTCTTTCTTTTTTTTTTCCCCTTGCTCAGCCGAAGAAGTAGAATGGCTGGGCTGAAATGGTGTTCTATTTGTAGGAGTTTGAAGGCTTATTTTTATTTTTATTTTTTATTCCTCTTGCCTTAGGAAATATTAACTACAAGGTAGGCCTAAAGTGTGTAGATGTATGCATGCCTTAGCATGCATTGGCATGCCTCCAGCAGTCCTACAGCAACCTTCTTGGAAAGGAGGGGCCGAATTTCCCTGCCCAAGAAATTCTGATTTCAATTTTTTTTTTTTAACATTATGAAAATCAATGTATATGTATAACATAATCACTAGATGTTTTGCTTCTTACTATCCTCTACCTAACTTAGTTATTATTTGTTTAAATCATTTAGTTTCCACAACTATATTTGGATACAAAAATTTAATAACAAAAATAAATTTATTTAAAGGAATTTAATATTAGCGTTAATTATGGTGCTATTAACATTATAATTTAATAATTTAATAATCACTATTAATTGACTTAATATTATAATATTATTATATGTAACTAAAAGACTTGAGATTGAACCAATTAATCTCCATGGGTTAATTTTCTTATATACAAATTATTAATGCAAAACTTTATACAAAATAATATATATTAAGAATTAGATTTGTGTAGTCATAAAAGTAACGATAACGGCGATGACAATGACAACAATAATAATAATACTATGAAGATAAAAATTGCACTACTTAAATAATTAAAAGTTAATTATAAAATTTCATCACAAAATGTTGTTATGGAATTGGATTATAGATATTGATTAGCTAAATATAATTACCAAAATAATTTAATATGCAAAAATATGGGTTCTCACAGTTTGTTATGCAGAACAAGCCCAATGAAATACCTACACAGAGAAGTGTTGTTAGAGACCAGGGTAGGATGGTTAAACCTCCCTTGGTGGCTCCAAATAATTGGGTGTTACTAAAGCATCCAAAAAGAAAGAAACCAAATATAGTCCCAGTAATTTCTAGGTCCCAAAGGAAGAAGATCCAACGAAGGTACACTCAGCACCAAAAAGATTTGAAAGAAAGTGGGGAGAGTTATTCATTGGCCCAGCCAAAAGGCCAGACAGAGGAAAAAAAAAATCCAAACTTGGATCATAGTCCAAAATCGAATCCTCAGGACTGAAGGAGTTTTAGCAAAGAACAGTTGGTTAAAGTTCACTCTGAACTGAAAGCCAAAGAAAGATTCAGTTTAGCGGGTCTTGAAAAGGCTTTGATGGAAAGCGACAGTGAGATAGAGGGAGAAATTGACCTAGGCCAAAGGAAAGAGATGGTTGAAGAGGAGATATTTGAAGCCTTGATGGCTGAATAGACATTTTTGGTCAAAAAACCAGCAGGAACAGACCATTCGAAGGAAGTCACTAGTACTGAAGTGTTAGAATGTAGGATGGAAGATGTTTCTGAAGTAATTGAACAAGTTGGCCTGGAAAAGAAGCAAGTATAGCCAGTGGTTCAATTTGGCTCATTTCCTCTAGTGTCAGTGAATATGGTACATATACTACCACAAGAGTTCCAGGCTGAAGATAGAAACCAAGAAGGTTAGGAGATTGACCATATTCCAGTTTTCAGTGAAGATTCACAGGTTAGTATGGTTCAAGATAAATCCGAAGTGGCCACACCAATGGAAACTGAGGACGAGAGTGAGGAAGAGGTGAATATTAATCTCTCATATCCTTTTGAGTATCCTACAACATCCATGACACAGCATGTCAAGCCCTTGTATATCAAGGCTTTTTTCGATGGGATACAGATGAATAGGGTATTGGTGGATAATGGAGCAACGGTTTCTTTGAAAAAACTAGGGAAAAGAAACCCCAAATTAATCCCAACCAGCATAACCATTGCTAGTTTTGTTGGAGATAAACAGATGGCCCAGGGTATTTTGCCCATCAACCTGAGTGTAGGAACTAAAGATTGCATGATGGCATTCTTTGTTATTGACAACAATGCTAAGTATAATGCTCTACTTTGTAGGGATTAGATTCATACCAATAAATGTGTGCCTTCCTCTCTACATTAGAAGATAATGATGGCCTTGTGCAATGGAGAGACAGAGGAGATCAATGCAGACCCTCAACCCTTTGTCGCTTGTGCTGATTTTGCGGAGGCTAAGTTGTATACTGAAGGAGTAACACCACTCAGTATATTGAGAAAACTTGATGGTTCAGCCGAAGGCTGATGAGGAAGTAGCACACTTGAAGCACTTGGTGCAGGAGAGTGCTGAAGAAGAATCCGTCGTCAAAGATGATAATGATGCCTGGTTGTAAGCAAGAAGATGAAACCTAATAAGCCAGACCTTTGGCTTTAGTCAAGTTCATAGCATTAGACTTAAAAGCAATAGTCCAAAAGGTTCAGGAACAAGAGAAGGAAGCCATGGTAGTTGGCTGTAAGCATAAACAACAACAGGTCAAACCTTTGACCTTTGATAAATACTGTGCATTAGACATCGAAATAAAAGTCCAGGAAATATAGGAGGAAGAAGCCTTATGGATAGACTTTGTCTATGAGGAGGAGGGTAAAGATATTGAATCAAATAAAATGGGAGCAGAAGAAAGCAAAGAAATTGCTTCGAAGACAGAAGAAATAAAAAAAAGAAGCATTAGTGAGTTCTCAGATACAAGACCCCTTGGAAGAGGTTGATTTAGGGGAAGGTTCTACACAGCAACCCACCTATATCAGTGCTTGGTTAAGTGCTCTTGACAGGGACCAGTTGTTGATGGTCTTAAAGAGATAAAGATTTTTTTGCATGGTCTTATAATGAACTGCCAGGATTTGATAGGTCATTAGTGGAACATAGGCTCCTTATGAATCCTAATTTCAAGCCATACAAGCAAAAACCAAGAAGGATGAGTCCTGAAGTGATTTAGAAGGTCAATGAGGAAATTCTTAGGCTCCTTAAGGCAGGCTTTATTAGAACAGCTAGATATGTTGAATGACTATCCAATATTGTGCTTGTAGTTAAGAAGAATGGTAAAATGAGGGTATGTATCGATTTTAGAAACCTGAATTTAGTAACTCCAAAAGATGAGTACTCTATGCTCATAGTAAATTTATTGGTGGATAGCTCAGCAGGGCACAAGATTTTATCAATGATGGATGGGCACTCTGGTTATAACCAAATTTGCATTGTAGAAGAAAATGTTCACAAGACAGCATTCAGATGTCCTGAGAACATTGGCAACTTCGAATGGGTTAAAATGCCATTTGGCCTAAAGAATGCTGGGGCTACATATCAAAGGGCTATGAACACTATCTTTCATGATCTCATTGGAGGATATTTAGAGTGTTACATTGATGACATTGTAGTGAAGTCCCAATCCATGGAGAAACATTTGTTTCACTTGGAAGCAGCTTTCGAAAGAATGAGAAAGCTCAAGTTGAATCTTAATCCTCTCAAATTTGCTTTCAGTGTATCAGCTGGAAACTTCTTGGGTTATGTAGTACACAAGAAGGAAATACAGATTGATCAAAATAAAGCCAAAGCCATTATTGAAGCCAAGCCACCATCAAGTAAGAAAGAAGTACAAAAATTCCTTAGACAGGTTAATATTCTTCTAAGATTTATTTCTAATACTGCAGGGAAAACTAAAGTATTTTCTTCCTTATTAAGGTTGAAAGATGAAAAGGAGTTTATGTGGACAGCAGAACATCAAACTACTTTCAAAGGAATCAAAGCCTACTTAGCCAAGCCTCCAGTACTGATGCCACCAAAGAGTAATAAGCCCTTGATGTTGTACATTGCTGCAGCAAAAGATTCACTAGGAGTTTTCTTAGCCTAGAACAATGAAGAAGGAAAAGAGCAAGCAGTTTATTATCTTAGTAGGTTCTTAAATTCTTGTGAATGTAAATATTCAGCTGTAGAAAAGTTGTGCCTTGCATTGTATTTTGCTGCAATGAAACTAAGATACTATCTTTTGCCTACAACTGTCTTGCTAATTACAATCACAGATTTGGTTAAGTATATGTTATCTAGACCTATGTTGAGAGGAAAAATTGACAAATGGATACTAGCTTTATCAGAATTGCATCTAGAATATATCCCTCAAAAAGCAGTAAAATGACAAGTTTTAGCTAATTCTTGGCAGATCATCCATGCCAGACAGAAAGCCAAGAGATAATGGATCTTGGTATGGTTAATATTGAACCATGGCAAATGTGGTTTGATAGATCAAAAGCCAACAGTCTAACTGGAATTGGTGTGGTGATTAAGTCACCACAGGGGGTAGAAACCACACATGATTTCAGAGTGGATGAAATTACTTGTTCCAATAATCAAGCTGAATATGAAGCTTTAATAATGGGACTGGAAATACTTATTGGATTACAAGCTTATGCAGTTGATATATTTGGGGATTCTCAATTGGTGGTTAACCAAGTGAAAGGGATTTTCAAATGTCAAAGTGCAACCATGTTGCCATATTATGTTGTTGCATTACATTTGTTTTCTCAATTCTAGATAGCAAATGTGACTTATGTCCCAAGGTTCATGAATAACAAAGCCAATGATGTGGCTCAGAAAACTTCAAATTTTAGGAGAATGGATAACACACAAATGAACATAAGCCAAGCAACATATCAAAAAGTAATACCACTCTTAACTAAAAGGAATGTGGTGTTAGAAGTCAATCATAATGACTTACAAGAACATGATTTGAGGTATCCAATAATGCGGTACCTAACTGGCCCATCTTCGAAAGTCAGCAAAAAAAATCAAATTACAATCTATGTAATATATAGTGTATGGTAATGCTCTTTACAAAAGGAGAGCAGATGGGTCATTATTGGAATGTTTAGGGCCAAATGAGGCATTGACAGCCATGGCTGAGGTTCATGAAGGCATCTGTGGTGCTCATCAGCCCTGTGTGAAGATGAGATGGTTGCTTCGAAGACATTCCTACTATTGGCCAACCATCCTTAAAGATTGTATAGAGTATGCTAGAGGTTGCCAGGCATGCCAAAAGCATGGCACGATAAGACATGTATCAATAATTGATTTGCATGCGATTGTAAAGTCTTGGTCGTTTAGAGGATGGGCTATGGATATGATAGGAAATATACATCCACCCTCTTTGAAGCATTATTGTTTCATCTTAGTGGCCACAGATTACTTCACTAAGTGGATCGAAGCTAAACAATATAAGGCTGTAGACCAGACTGAAGTTATTGGATTCATTAAAGATCTGATCCACAGATTTGGCATCCCACAGACCATAACTGTTGATAATGGAACTGTATTTGATGGGAAGATGGTAAAGTCTTTTGTGGCAGAGTTTGGAATTAGCCTTGTTAATTCTACCCCTTATTATGCACAAGCAAATGGTCAGGCAGAATCAACCAATAAATCTTTGAAAAAAGGAATACAGAGAGTTGTGGAAGACAATCCCAGGGATTGACATAATTTACTGTTGGATGTATTATGGACTTATAGGATTTCTCCAAGATCAAATACAAGAGTTACTCCTTATGCCTTAGTATATGGGCATGATGCAGTGTTATCTGTAAAAATTAACATCAAGTCCTTAAGGGTGAGATGCCAGTATCAGTTAGTTCCTGAGCAGTACCATCAAAGTATGTGCTTGGAATTAGAGAATGTGGATGAAGCTAGAATTTTGGCATTAAATAGAATTCTTTTCCAAAAGAAGAAAGCAGCCAAAAACTATAATAAGAAAGTCAAGCACATTAGCTTTGATGAATGTGATTTGGTATGGAAGATAATACTCCCAATAGGGATTAAAAGCCATAAGTTTAGCAAATGGTCACCTAATTGGGAAGGACCATATCAAGTTCATAGAGTCTTGCCTTGGGGAGCATATCATTTGAGAAATTTGAATGGATATGTACACCTTAAGAAAATTAATGGCAGGTATTTGTAACATGCCCGCGGGGGGGGGGGGGGGGACCTTATGCTACAGTTTGGACTCGATTTGTGTCACGGTTCTTAATCTGAACCAAAGAGTCCAAATCTGGCAAATCGTTTTGAGAAACAGATTTTTGAAAAAGTAGTGCCAAACATGGACTGCTTTTCCAGATACAGAGTCGCCACCTAAATATTTTTTATGGGAGAATTTAGGAAACCCTGACTCGGTGCCGAAGGCCACATGTCCGTCATTACCGGAGTTGTCTCGGCTCGGAAGCTTGGGTACGATCGGGGAAGGTCAGCTATGAGCACCCCCTTTCGCCCGGTCCGAAGACCGGCCTCTACTAACCGTGATATCCGTATTTGAAAACTTTATGTGTTCTTATTCCATTTATTAGCCTAGAATTACTATGTTATGCGCACAGCAAACAAGTATAGACTAGATTGCCTAATTTGGAAAGGAAACATTGCATATCCGTTTGTTTTGAAAATGCTTTGGAATTTGCTACTCGCAAGTAGGCTAAAACACGGATTTCAATGAGTTTTTCCAACTCAAACAATCCAACCTCCACCCACAGGCATCCAAGAAGTTTATAACACATAAGCATCTAGCCACATGTTAAGCATGCTGTCATGGCAACATTCACACTCATGCGATATGCTAAAGCGGAAATACTTACATCGTACTCCGTGCCAAAACAAAGAACTTGTTAGCAAACATGCATGATCCAAGTCCATGTTAAGTGCCTAATGCATCGCATACAAAGTGTTGCTAGAATAGGCTCGGCTATCCTAAACATGGCATGTGAAAAATGCACAACTATCACATATTCAGTTTAGAATTTGAAGTACAAATGCAGTTAGCATGATGTACCGAGCCTAATGTATGTAATACAAATGCATGAATGCACGCATGCGTAGCATAAGGTATGCTAATTTAAACGTGCCCTAATACTAACCATCAAAGCAGGTAAGTAAAAGGGAAGAAAGAAGTGGGGATTGGAAGACATACACACCACCCACGCACACTTATTACAGATTTGCCCTCGCTCGGAAGGACCAAATAAATATTACAAATTAATTAACTACGCAAGCTAATTAATATTACAAATTAATTAATTTAATTAACAAATTAAATAAATTAATTAAAACAGGAAAATCGCCTCGGGAAACGTTCCGCCATGCATAGGCTGCCTCTGTTTTCTTTCCTTCACTCCTCTGGAGGCTGTCAAAACCTCAGGACTGCATCTCTGGACACTGGGGAGTGCCACCGGCTGAGTGGAATTACCACCGGCACTGGTGTGTGGCCATCGGCACATAATGGAGTTGTCGGCAGAGAAAAGATTGCCGGCCGGCACCTTACACTGCCGGTCGGCAAAGAAGGCCTGCAGAACCTGCAACTCACAGCAACAGAGGGCAAGGCAAAGCATGGCAGCACAATTCAAGGCATGTATGCAATAATCATGTCCCTTATCATGATAATGACTCAAAGGGGCATGTGCCTCGATTCTCGGACCACCAATCACGCATTTCCATGCAGGATGGCCCAAAGAACCAAGTATGCAACTTTGATTTCAAATGTATGCAAACCAATCAAACAAAACTCCCAATCCCTATCACCTAAGTCAAGGGACAAGGAATGCATGCAAAATGCAATGCAACCTAGGCATACAAGCTAAGGATGCGACATGGCATAGCAATGAACTTATGCAAGCATGCAAGCATACGTATGACAATGCAAACTAATGCTAAGATGGTCTTATACATGAATTAGGCAGCTCTAATAAGGCCTAAAACAGTGGCCATTAATGCCCAAAATGGATGCTAAGCACACATGCACACACACATGTTAAGACCCAACACTTAGGCACAAAGCAAGCAACATTCAAGCACACTTGAAAGAGACATTCATGGACTAAAAGCATGCAACATAAGCTCTGAAAATCATGCTAATACATGGTGCCAAACCAAGCAACAAATCAAGCTAAACATGCAACAAATAGTCTAAGTGTTCAAAGCAAATCCAAGGAGCATTGAAATACACTTACAAGACTAAACATGGTATGAGCTTATTGACCCAAAACAGAGTTTTATGGCATTAATACAAAGCCTAAGGACCACTTAGATGGCATCTAAATGGCTCGAAAACAAAGGCATGCATAATGGTCAAAACATGGAGCATTGCTACACAAGCTTCCAAAGCATTAAAGAGGCATGCAAGGCAATCAAACAAGAATGGAAATGGGACTGAAATGGCATATAGGATGATCCCAAATCACCAATTCGATGCAAAGATGTCATGTTACACATGCACACTCTCAAGGCTAACAAGCCCAAATACAAAGGAGCTATATCAAGCATGCCAAAATCAACCCAAACACTTATGGACAGACCTAAAACATGGCAAAATAAGCACATAATCTTCACAAGACTAAGCCTAAAACATGCTCCCACAAAGGCTAACAACCTAAGGCACATTAAGGCATAAACAAGGCATTACATGGCAACTATGCTAAGCATGCATGGAGCACCAAAACCAACTTGAAATCATGTTATATTATGGATATATAAGCATGAAAAACATCCTAAACATGCTCAACACACACTCAAGCATAGGCTTCCTTAGGAGGCCAAAATATGTCCTTTTCAAGGACAACAAGGAGAGGGGGTGGCCCTCTCCTTCTTGGGACTTCAAGGCATCATCTTCACCACTGAAATCCCTCAAGATTTCAGTGGTGAAGAGACCCCAACACCAAAATCCCGGAGCTAGCACAAAATGGCCTAAAATGAGGCCTTTCAAGGCCTAAGGGTGGTCAACAACCCTCAAACAACAAAACACTCTTAATAAACAACAAAGAGGGTCTAAAAACAGAAATTTTTTATGTTATACAAGAAGCACAAAAACAGCTCTAAGATAGGTATAAAATCAATGCATAAATGGGGGAAAATGGGACTAGATTCTCACCCTTGATGACCCCTTTATAAATGGTGTTCCAAAGGCCTCCTTTAGCTTGAATCCAACACCAAAATTTCAAAACAAACCCTTTAGAACCTCAGCTCCAAGAGGAAGGTGAAACACTAGGTGTTTGTGTGCAATAGTAAGACACAAAGCACCTAGTGAACAAATGAGAGGGAAAGAGAGATATAAAATGTATCTAACTCAAACCCTAGAACAAGAGCTCAACAATGGCTGTTTTTTGCTCCCAAAATATCTCTCTCTCAAACCTAAGTCCTCCTCTTCTTGCCTCAAGAGAGAGCCTCTCTATATCTCTTGTAAAGCTTACAAGACAAGCTTTACAAGAGGGAGATCCCTCCATACACGTGTATGGAGGGGAGCCAAAGCAAGACAGCTGTCTAAAAAATATCTGCAAAAGCAGATGAACAGCAATCGGCCGGCCAAAAATGCCATCTTGGCCGAAAATAGTGCCGACTGGCACAACAAAGTGCTGACCGGCAACAAATAGTGCCGGCCGGCAAACTACGTTGCCGGTGGCAGCAAACACCAGCCAGTGGCCTCTAGCCATTGCCGGTGGTGGGTAGGGATGGTCTACAAGCCCTACCCTGCCTCTCAAAGGCAAGATGCAAGTGTTTGGTGCAAAACCAGACACTAAACGGTCAAGTTCGGAGATCCTGAGGCAAGGCGCGCGAGCCGAGGCCTCCGGGAACTCCAAACGAACACAAACATGGATAATCACCGAGTGTTCAAACGGTGACGTCCAAGTCTTGAGGACGGTCAAAAATGGGGTGTCTACAGTATTTGAAGCCTTATTATCCAACTGTGTGGGAAACACAAGGAGTATAGTAAGTGTTAAACAAAAGAAGCACGAAAACACTCAAATAATAAATAAAGATTTTATTTCATAAGGAGTTGAATACATGCAACCATATATTGGCCCAATAGTCAGTACAATGCTTCAGTTGTTCCTTTACAATTGACTCTCTACTCTTAAGAGATGGGAACAACTGAATGGCCGTAGTCGTCTCCTGCTTCCGATCAGCCAATCCTTGGTTGGTGATTTGTAGCTTGGTGGCAGTTCGATCCAAAGCCAGGTTGACTACTGATAACTCTTCTTCTAGTTAAGCTTTCTTCTCCAAAAGTTGGGCTCGAAATTAGGAGAAAATGGAATGTTGTTCTTTCAATTCAGACACTTTAGCATGTATCACAAATTTCTGGTCTCTCAACAATTTCTTCTCTCCAGCTTTGGCAACATGACAGAGTCAATGGTAGCTGCTGCCTGAGATAAATGACTTGAAATAGCCATGCTAGATTGCTCAATAATCTTGCAGCACTGGAGGAAACCATTCTTGATAATAGGTCTTTGCAAGGCTTTGAAGGGAATCCTCGAGAACAATGTCAGTAACTCCAAACAGCTATCCAAATCCAGTGAAGGCGAGGAACTCCTACCGATGGTGGAAGAGCTCTCAAAAATTTCCAAGAGAGAATCAGCCAGAACTAATGGCTCAGTTTCATTGCTAGCTGTTAGAATGGTAGAAGGTATGTCAAAAAGGCTAGTTAGTCTAGTTTCGAAAAATGTCCACCTCTTCTGTTGACATGGTTGGTACAGAAAGGGCGCTTATAGAAGGAAGAGATGGCTGCATAGGGACAAGAGAGGAAGATGAAGTATCCCTAGTAGTTTCCATAGTCCTGGCTACCAATAGGTCAAGAGAAGAGGGACTAGAGCCAGATAGGGATAGTGGACAAGGAACTGGTGAGCTACCAATGTCTTCTCTGAGAGAATCAGCTATCACTGGAGATGAAGTAATAATTGGGATTTCCTCAGGAGGGGAAGGAACATCAAGGTTTGAAGGGAAAATAAATTGGGTTGAGTTAAAGGATAGAAGAGGAAGGTATGGAGTTAAGCCAAATGATAAGGATATAGGAATGCTTTGCCTCAAAAAGGGTATGAAAAGTGTGGAACCAGGGAGTGGGAGTATTGCCTAAATGGGCCCTACAATTCAAGGCATTGCTTCTGATAGTCTTTCAATTTCAGATGAAACTGAAGAAGTCCTTATTGAAGGAGAATGCAGAGTGGTTGTTGCTGCAAAAGAAGAAATATGAAGTAATGTTAAGTTTCCGTATCAAGAACTTGAGAAAGGAAATTGGTATCAGTATCAAGAACTTGAGAAAGGAAATTAGAGACAGAAAAGAAAATTACTAGTTTCAAAAGTGGTAGCAATGGTTGGAGAGCTACGAAGGGTATAATGTTCAGCAGTTTGTTGTTTCCCTACAGTTTCTCTTTGGAGTTCATTAGTAGCAGTAGCTTCATCCCTAAGCATTTGTTGTTATCTCATCTTCTCAGCCCTCTGGAACACAATGATTTCTTTAGAGTGTTCTGCTTCCACTACTTTAATAGATGTTTCATGAATGGGGTCCCCAGTGAAATTAGAGAGAGAGACTGTCATTTTCTTCGTTCTTTTTAATGGTGTCTCTTGCTCTTTTTCTGCTTCCCCTTTCTCTACGTAAGCCTCAGGTACCTTTTCTTCAGGATCAAGCAAGAGCTTTCTTTTCCTTTGTTGCTTCTACTTGCTGTTAAGGAGATTTAAAGCTTAAGCTCTTTGAGGAGAGTCTCCCTGTAAGGCGCCTATGCCACCTACACCAAAGAAGAAACTATAAGTTAAAGGCAAAAGTATCATAAAAAGGAGAAAAGAAAGAAGCAGCAGTGCATACTTTTCTTCGAAATAGCTCGAGTAACTCTAGGAAGAGGTGAGATAACAAAAGCAGACTTTGTAGTAGTAGGGGTAGGAATTGGGATAGCATGAGCAGTGGAGGAAGTAACAACTCCAGTCCCTTTAGACTTGGTTTGAGGCACGTCTAGTACCATTAATAGATCTTGGGGAGAAATGGCCAAGTGCACCTCTATATTGGCCATCCACCAGTTTTGATGCCTTTTTAATGTATTGCTTTGAGGTATGAAGGGTAGGTACTCAAAATTAATTAGATCTTGGATAAATTTGGAAGTTGCTTTTCTAATCTGGATCTTGGAACCTTCAAATCTTTGCTGGCAAGGTTTAAATTGGACTGACTATAGAGAGGGATAGGGATCCCCTGTGAGAGTTCAAATTGCCAGCAAATTGGGCCGAGCAATAGGGCTCAGAGATACACTTATAAGCTTTAGGGTTCATAGTACCAATGAATAGTTCCCTTGGGATCAAAATAGAAGCCCACAAGGTTTTGTGCTGAGGCCTAGAGCAGGACCTATCACTCAAAAAGGTCCTTAACCAGGCTAGGCCAATATTGGTAACTTCAAAGGGGCAGAAGGTGTGAGAAGAAGGGGAAGCTGGGAGTTGGTGAAAGAAAGAAAAGTATAAGGCAAAGTTAGAAGGATAGGGTAAAATATTGGCTAACTTCATACCATGAGTGGTAGGATTTGACGTTAAAAACTTTAAACGTTTAGACTGCAAATCAATGAAGTATATAAAAAGCCAGAGTTGGAGTATCCAAAATGGGCCTCTTTGATTGGCATCTATAGGTCAGGGTAGTCTGGACCAATGGGAGTGCCAATAGGGGATAATACTAACATGTGGCAGATGTTAAGGACAGTATGAGCCATCATCCCACATCTAAATTAGAAGAAATTGAAAGCAAAATTCCAAAAACAAAGAGCAACATGTATTAAAAATGGGTCCTCTAAAATAGTAAACCTTAACAATTGAAGGGCGTCGAAGAGGCAAAGCTCTTGAAGATCCAGTGTCCTAGCAGGGACGACTTGATCATACCATTTCTCCCATTCTGGCCTTATTGTGGGCCAGCAGCGATGGGGTCGGTTCATCCTCCAGCTTCCCCAATCAAGATCACCTTCATAAAGGAGGCAATGATCCTCCAGATGCGGATACAGTGCTGGAAGCTCGGTAGGGACCTCTTTAAAAATAGGCCTAAGCACATATTCTTGTTGTTCATGGCGACAGGGAATGAAGATGCGCCCATCGATAGCACTTTTTCCACCAGCCTTGTATTTCTCACACTCTTCAGTAATGATCCTTTTTAAGGCTACAGATGGACTCACACGGTCCACGACTGGTATCTTCCAGGAGGAAGAAGCCATTGACATGAATTTTCAGAAAACAAAGTTGAAAAAGAGGGTAAGGGAAATGAGAGGTCAATAGAGATGAAGGGTTTGTGTGTTGGGTGAGCAAGTGAATTAAAAACACGAAATAAAAGGGTTTTTAAACCTTTCTATCTGAAAAATACCCAATCGCTTTAAATAGGTAGAATTCATAAAGCAGTACTGAAGGTACGGATGTGAAAAGTCTCTCCTAATGTTGATAATTTGGGAGGAAAACGTATCTCAAATACTTATATTGGTTTCAAAATCAAGTATTTGGCTTCGAAGCCAAGCTTTGGCTCCAAAATCAGGTGAGAAAAGCTTCGAAAGTAGGAAGTTGACTTCGAAGCACATTTCACACCTAAGAGTACAAGAGTGCTCAGATATTTGTTTACTTCAAGAGGATTAAAGACCTACTGTTAGGTTTCTTGTTGAAAGTAAAATCCTTTGAAGTAAAATTTGAAATACTCTGCAACCAGAATTTATTTGTTCTAGACTTTGAAGTAACATAAAACTAATATTTGGTGAAGTAGTGAATGACACAAAGGGAATCATTTTTTTTGTAAATAAAATAGTGCAATCCTTAAGGGAAGTTTCCATATTTCGGAAAAGGTAGACTATTTATTCGAAGCAAAAATAGTTGATTCGAAACTATTGATTGTGTTGACATATGATTGGAAAGAGAAGACCTAAGGCAAAGGTTGTCAATTACACTCCATATGTTGGGAAAGTTCAAATTAGGTCTCCAGTATACCATTGGATATGATCAAATCAGGTTTCGAAGGACAAAATTGGTGAATTCGAAGCTCTGATTTTGTTTGTTTTGGACAAATAGAATAAAATCAGACTATGCCGAATAAAGAAAGGAAAACTTAGCTTTATTAAGATGAAAGTAATTACATCAAAAAGCCTTTTTGGCTATATATTCAATTTCATAAAAATAAGGAATAGAGAAAATGACAAGGTCATGGAATTTATTCCAACTCTGGTCAATGAATTTCTGCTCATTTTTTATTCTGTCTTCAATCTTCTCCAATCTAGGTTGCTGAAGTTGATATGCTCTTATTTGATAAAACAATTGTTCGGCTTTTATTTCGAACTCTGTTTCCTTCAATCCTTGTTCCATCTCATCCATATCCAAGTCATCCCAGTATGCAGAGTCTTTATTCTTGAAATCATTATATTCATCGATAAGGTTATCTGCTTCATACTGGGTGTGAATTTGACAGGCTGAGATTTTGTCCAAAGATTGAGCAGTAGCCAAAGAAGTTTAGTGCGAATGAAGAAGCAGTGAGAGTTGATCCAAAAACATCTGAAGCTCTGCTTGGGCAATGGAGTTGAGTACATGACCCCGGGTCATAACGTCACAAGCCCATCGAAAGTTCTTGAGAGGAACATCACCCTCAAGAACATTTAAGGGCAAGTGAGAAAAGGCTGCAAGCAGAAGCTGAGCTTGATATCGCTAAAATATAGTGGGGGGAACTGGAGGTTTATAGGAAGGAAGAAACTGATTCTCAAAGAGAGTAAATCTTAGTTTTTCCATCCAGTGAGGATTTTGCAGAATAGGAGGTGCCGGAGGATCCATCTCAAAAGAAGAAAGGAACTAGGGGTTGTTTACGCAATCAAGCCAGTTAGAAGAGCAAAATTTTGCCCTCTAGGCTAAGAATGACGGGCGGTACCCTTGTGCTTTCTCTGGACGACGAGTGGCTTGCACTATCTTCGTAGATATAGAGGATGTGTACCATGCTATAAGTAAGTTATCTTCCAAACTGCGTTAGCGATCGATGGATACATATGGGTAAACCACCGAACTCCGAGTGAAATGAGGGAAAGATAGGGGATCAACGAATTCAACGAAGTGATGATTAATTCAGTCTCTCAGCTTGGATTCCTTAGGTTCTGGCTAGCTTCCCCAGCCAGAAGTCTTAGAAGAAGAAGAAGAAGCTGCAGCCTCATCCCACGCAGAAGGTTTTGGGTTAGAAGAAGCGCTTCGAATATCCATGTTTGAAAAATTTTGGGCTAAAGAATTATGAACAATAGGTTCGTAATCTAAAGGTCGATAGCTTGCAAAAGCTTCCATGACTTGAATCTATGGAGATGGATAGGTGTGGCTAAGAAATGCATGAAAATTCTTTCGAGGGCGAACATCATTATCTAACAACTCCTTGTGTGCTCGATCTATGTCAAAGAAAGCTTGTTTGGCCATACGAGCTGTATCAGTCTTTTCAAATGCTCAGATAGTGGGAAATGTTCAAGAATTTAATGCAGTCGGTTGCAGTTCTAAGAAGATGAGAAACCCATGCACGTCCTAGGATGTGGGTGGAATGTTTTGATCCACTAATATCACCAAGTATTGGGTATATTAGTGCGGGGGGTAATGTTGGCTGTATAAATTGTATAAGCCAATCACAATTCAACACGTGACATGAGAAGGGCAATTTGGAAAGGTAATATAAATTGCCAACCATAGTCAAACACGTATCAACCCATACTGGTAATAATGGGTTTGTGTAGCACTAGAATGATCGAGGGATATAAGATGATGTGGCCTAACGGTTACTTACAAGATTCAAATTCAAAATCATGTGGGAAACCTAACAGCGAACATGGCGTAGTGGAGCTGATTGGGAGAGAGCATGATCAGCGATAATGGAGGTATATTTCGACGGTCAGCAGCCCATTTCGACGGTTATCATTGAGAAGTATAAATAGCAGAGAAGGCCCCAAAAAGGAGGACCCAGACTCAGATTTAGAAACCAGTTTTTATCTACTTTATTTTCCTTCCAGTTTTTACAGTTCTTTACATTTCTGTACTTTGAATTCCTGTATTGCACTTCATTCATAGGAGTAGTTTCGAATAGCTTGTTGTTGTAAACCTTTACGAGGCTGGGTCAAATCATTGAAAGTTTTCATTTTTATTTAATGAAATGCTGCAATTATTCTTCATTTAATAGTTGTTTTCTAAATTCTCCTAAACAAGCCACTAGCAAAAAGTCTTCTTCATTGAGGCTGAAAGAACTAAAACACAATCATCTGATAATTGGTTGGCAATTAATCTTATGTAAGGACTAATTGATCCTTATTGGTACGCTTAAAATTACAATACTAACCTTTGAAAGCCAAAAAGCCAACAATAACGACTAGCTTAACTTTTTATTTGTTCACTTCATTTTCATCCTCTTCTTCTTCCTTATCTTCTGATGATGAATGTGATGATGAAAAAATTGTGAAACTTATGGGTGCTTATGAGATAAACAATGCTAGTATGATACAAATTCTGAGAGCAAGTGATCAATCAAAGAAAAGAGGTGGTTCTGTTATAGGACATAAATGCATAGGTCGCGATAGAAGGAAGGGTCATGATCGATTGTTTGCGGATTATTTTGCGGCAAATTCGATTTATTCACCTGCAATATTTCAGAGACGTTCTAGAATGCGTCGTCTTCTGTATTTACGAATTTTGAATGCCATTGAAGCACACGATCCATATTTTGTTAAAAAAAAAGATGTAGTTCATATCCTCAGATTGTCTCCACTTCAAAAGATGACTTCAGCAATTAGAATACTCTCATATGGAGTGGCAGCAGATACAATTGATGATTATGTGTGAATTGGGGAATGCACGACAATTGAAAGTTTGAAATACTTTTGCAATTCAATAATCAAAATCTTTGGACCTGAATATCTTAGATCTCTAATAACAACTGATATTGCTAGATTACTTGCTATCGGAGAGGTTCGTGGGTTTAGGAGTGGAAAAATTGTCCAACAGCATGGCAAGGTCAATACGTAGGCCATCAGAAAAAGCCAACCATCATTCTTGAAGCAGTAGCTTCTTATGACTTGTGGATTTGGCATGCATTTTTTGGAATGCTTGGATCACACAATGACTTGAATGTCTTTGATCGGTCGCCCTTATTTTCTGATCTTGCCCAAGGTAAAGCTCCGCCTGTCCATTACACTATTAGTGGACACACTTATAATATGGGTTTTTAACTTACTGATGGTATATACCCTTAATGGGCAACACTGGTTCAGATAATCTCCTCCTCCCAAGGAGCAAAGAAGCAACATTTTGCAAGAATGCAAGAGTCAACAAGGAAGGATATAAAGCGGGCATTCAGAGTGCTCCAATCCCGATTTGCAATTGTAGGTGGTCCAGTACATTTTTGGGATCCCAAAATGCTTGATAACATAATGAAGAGTTACGTTATATTGCACAATATGATTGTCGAAGATGAGAGAGATGAGCATATTGATTTCAATTATGAAATTTCATCAACCAACTCACCAGTACTAGTTTCGTGTAGCAGTAACAATGAATTTCAATCATTTATGTCCTGTCATTTAGGTATTAGAGATAAGAATACATATTATGCCCTTCGCAACGATTTGATAGAACATATGTGGCATCTTCATGGTGAAAACTAACTTCACCACGTGGATGAGAACATGAACTTTTAATTGGCTTTTTGGATTGGGAGCTGATTACGTAAGGAAGGTTGTCAGTGTTTGTTGTTGCTCTTAAATCTCATTTACATACATCATTTTTTTTGTTAGTCAAATGTTGTCAGTGTTTGTTGTTGGTGCTCTTCAACCTATACACATTTGTTTTTGCTAGTATTATTGGTCCGTTAACTTTGTTAATATAAAAAATAGTGTTAATTTTGAATGTACTGATGTGATAACTTTGTTAATATAAAAAATAGTGTTAATTTTGAACGTACTGATGTGATAATTTACTGATGTTCTAAAGTGTGCATGTGAAATGTACTGTTAATAAAGTGGTTTTTATGAACATATTTACTACATAAACACAAAAAAATAAAACTAAAAATATAGCCATTAAGGAATTGAAGTAATTGAAGTAATTCCAGTAACAAAATATTTCAATAGATTGTTCATATTATTTTGGAATTATAAAACTGATGTTGGGTATTTATACCCTTAAAAACATTCATTTACACATTCTTTTTAATTGATTATTTTGACATATTGTGAATATGATGATTGTATTATTTCAATGCACAAGTATTAATTGTGTTAATGAGTCCTTAAGATTGAATTTTAAATGATCATAGTGTATGGCATATGATGGCTAATGATATGGATTTGGACTACTGATATGGATAACTATAACATATAGCTTACTTTAGTGAATAACTAATTTACTTGTTCTGTATCTAAATTTAATAAATTACAAATGACTCATGATTCTTATATATATATATCCACCATTCACGAAGTCAATATCTTGATCAGTGTAAGAAATTATGAGAATATGTATCTTCCATGCCAGATTGATTTTGGATGGTATGCCTCAACCACACAAATTTGAGTATTTGGTGAATTTTTTATGTTACTAATTCTTTGTATATTTTTATGGATGATTATGAACAACTTGTTTGCTATATTTATTTTGCATACAATGAAAAAGCCTGCAAACTTCACCATCTTCATGAATGCTTCATTTACACACACAACCACCCAATTACTTCATTAAACAAATTGAACCACCTCATTACTTCCCTCCACCACCTACCTCAGTTAAAGCTATTGAAAATGGACTCTATATAGACATAATGCTACGCGCTTAACTTCATCAACCTAAAAGATGAAAATTATAAACATTTCGATAAAAAGTAGACTAAGAACTCAAAAAATTGATATTTAATAACAAAAATGAAAATTACCATGTTTGCCTCAGTTGTTCCACTTTGTTGCCTCACTTGGATTTGTTCAAGAAAATCATAGAATTTATTAATTGCCTTTTGCATGACAGACCAACGGTGAGACAAAGAAATACGGTTTCGATTTGATTCACCATTCAATTGTGAATTAAAATAAACAAGTACTCATTCCCAAAACAGTGCCATGGTCAGACTATTACTAGCAATGGGATCTTGAGAGACAACCAACCAAGATCAACATAAAGTTTTATCTTCTATAATGGTGAATGCTTTACCACGAGAAACACGAGAACTTTTCGAAATAAAAGTAATATCAGTGTTCTGCTTTGAAGTTTGTGATTCCTCAAACATTTCAAAATCTTCTATAGATTTAAGATAAAATTTGTATAAATAAACAAGTTAAAAAAATTCAATAGGATACAACATCCAACACACAGTGAAATATATTGTAAAAGAAACAAGAAAAAAATTAAAGAAAAAAGTGAAAAATTGAAGAAATAACATAGACTGAAGGTCACACAATGAGAAGTCAAATGAAAGAAAAAGTGAAGATTGAAGTTAACAATGACAAAGAAAAGAGAAATTGTAATGATATTGTGAAATTAAAAGACTGGTAGAGTCTTATTTTATAGACCACAACAATGGCAACTTTGTCAAATCCTATGCAAAACCAACGGTAACCTTATTGGAGTTGCACCCTGGTAAATGAACGACTAATTTTGGTACAAATTTAAATCTACATGCAATGTATTTGCCTCTGCTATCCATGCATCAATATTGGTAAGAGGTGTCGTATTGGTGCCACAAAAACCAAACAATTCTACAAGCCAATTCGTAGTCCAAACCATGGCTGTGTTTTGGGAATTGTTCAGTTAGGCCGATTATCTGGTGGGTCCCACCCCCAACGTTCACGCACAGTAAACTAGTGAAAGCTTGTAATAACCCCGACCCATGATTAGCGCTAATTCATGCTTAAGTATGCCTAATAAGTAATTAAGAAGAAATCCTGAGTTAATTTCATGTGCATTGCATTATTTTGTGTTTATATCTATTTAATGTAAAAATATCTGTTCATGTTTTTATTCGGTTTGCCAATTGAAGGCCTTATTGACATCCGATTTAGAAATTGGCTTGATTTATGTGTTATTTGGAATTTTTAGAATATTATGGTAATTTTAATTAAAATTTGATTCCGAATGAAATAATTAAAATGATTAACGCTCAGTTAAGCCCAAGTTAATGAATTTATTAGTCAAGCCTATATAAGGCCATTTCATTGACTACTACACATTGTTTTTACACTTCCATTTCCTCTTAATTGAACATCAAAACGTGAGAGAGGAAGAAAGAAGAGAAGTTGAGCTAAATTATAAGGATTGCTTGAGAACTTGTGAATTTACACGAAGGAACTCAAGGATCAAACTCCTAGCTCTCATCTTGACAAGTATAGGTAAGAATTCAACCCTTTGTTTGAGCAACTATGAAGTGCAATACATGAACTCTAGAGAATTGAGATGATTAATGTAAGAATTGAGTTAGAAATGAAGAGTATTGAGCCATACCATGCATGCATGCATATTCTCATATTTTGAGTTTAATTTCTAAGAATTCCCTTATGCATGTCTTGAATTCACCTTAATTTTGGGAAATCATCAAGTTTCATGTTGTTTTGTAGCAATGATCATGTTTTGAGAAGATTAAGTTCAAAGAAGTTCATGCATGTCATGTTCATGAAACATTCATAAATTTTAAGTTGAATGTTTGTGAAATTGGCAAGTTATTGGGCCATGATTTCTTGAAATGATCATTAATTCATGATGTTTTATGAGTTTCTCAATGTTTCCTCAAGTTTTGGCCTAGAAAAATCAAGCTTGATGTTTTAAGATTGAGTTTTGAAGCTTGGAAGCAATTCTGGAAATTCCAGAATTCTGTTTCTACGCTCGAGCAACGGATTCCACGCTCGAGCGACCACTCTGTGTCTCACACTTTCGCTTGAGCAAGTTTTAATGCTTTAGCATCCTTGCATGTGTGTGAGTGAGTGCCATGATAGCATGTTTACCATGAGGCTATGTGCTTATGTGATATACCTGCCTGAATGCCTGTGGATGAAGGTTGGGTTGCTTGAGTTGGAATAATTTGTCGAAACCCGCATTTTAGCCTACTTACGAGTAGCAAACCATTTTCAAAATAAACAAACATAAAATGTTTTGTTCCAATTCAGGCGACCTAGTCTATACTTGTATGCTATGCGCATCACATAGTAAATCTAGGCTAATAACTGGAATAAGAGCACATAATGTTTTCAAAACTCGATATCATGGTTACGTGGCGACTCTGTATCTGGCAAAGCAGTCCATGTTTGGCACTTCTTTCAAAAAAATCTGTTTTCAAAAACGATTTGCCGGATTTGGACTCTTTGATGATTCATCGGTCTTGCATTGCACTCTGCGAGATTAGATACAGGACCGTGACTTTTGAGTCCTGAACTGTAGTGAGCCCCAAATGAACAGAACAGGATTTCCCTCCTGGGACGTTCAGGGATGTCTACAGTTTCTAGCGACTCTGCTGGGGATTTAGAGAACTTGACTCGAACTCATGATATCTTGTTTTGACTACACTTATGTGTTTCTTTGCATTGCATGTGCATTGGTGCGCCTAGGACACCGTGTTTACCGTATGCTATTCCTGAACAGTTTACCGGAGGCTCGCTTCGAGAAGCATGCCATAAGGCTGACCGGTTGTGGGCTCTGCCACGACGGGAACACAAATCCCGATTTTCACCGAGGCACCCTTTTGACCATTCGACCTAGTGCATATTCGGAATCCATAGTGACCATTCCAAACTAGGACAGGTTACCTACTCGATTATAGGTTGTTTGAAACCGCTGCGTGTGTAGTGAAACCCTAGCTCCTGACAAAATAGGACAGAGAAACCCTACCCCCAACATAGGGGTGTTTTGGCTCTCACTTGCTTGTTATGTGCTTTTAGAGTGCGTCTCTATAGGAATGCATGTATTAGTTTGCAAGTTTGGGCATCAGGACTGCGGGCACCAGTTCAGTATTTTGGGAATCAGTTATCTGCGGGTTTCAAATTCAGTTTTGGGGGCAGTGATTTGAGAATAATGATAAGTGTTTGAGAACAGTATTTTCAGCTTATCGACTGTGTGTTATGATGCCCAACTGTGTGTTGCGTATTTATTTAAAGCCGTTATGTTGTCCGTTTGTCTGGTTGTTTATTTCCTTATTATTGCTTTATTTATCTTTTTGCTAGGGGTAGTTTAGCACAATTGCTTTAGACCAAGCAGATATTTCCCAAGCACTCTAGACAAGAGGTCGCCGACTCAATCGATTTGAGGATCTGGTCGACGGACAACCAGTGTTCTACTCTCTACCCCCGGTTATTAGACGGAGGCCGAGAAAACGCAATGTATTTGAACAGAGGTTGCCAGAGTAGTGGTCTACCCTATCAGTGGACAGTCGGGCTGAGGTCTCAATTGTTGCCATAGAGATAAATATACCAGTCGGTCAAATGGATCAGCAGAACACGTCAGGGATGGAGGCAATGATGCGTCAACTCCAAGAAAGTATGAAACTTATGCAGTAGGACACCGTCTGCCAAGCGGAATTTTCCAAGCAACAGGCTGCAATCATGGCCCAGCAGGCTGAGCTAATCACCAAGTTACAACAGCAAAACGGAGCATCTACTTCGTATCAAGCTCCTCCACCACCAGGGGTTCAAACACCCGGGGAAACACCAAATGTCCAGGAGGGTACAGACATTCCGATAGGGCCAGCTCCGCTCCCAATCTTACCCTAGCTGTCCAAAACACCTACCAACCTACCGGACTCTCCCTTCGAATTCGAGGTCGACCCTACAGCATTGAAATTGAGCAAGCTTGAGAAGTTGTTCAAGAAATCCCAAGGGATAAAGTCCATCCCAGACATTGAGGACGGGTACACTGACGTGGTTGTGACACTGCCAGATAGGTTCAAAATGCCACAAATTGACCGCTTTGACGGATCTAGGGATCCCATGGTGCATCTCCGGTTGTTCTTAGATATATTACGACCGATGGGCCTCACCAGACCACAGAAGCTTTCATTATTCGGCCGGACCCTGTCGGGTGTGGCCACTATCTGGTACGCAAAATTAGAAGACAATGTTAAGCGGAACTGGGATGAGATGGTCTAGGCCTTCATTGCACAGTATTTCTATAACACGCAAATCGAGATTACAACCCGTGATCTTGAGACAACAAGGCATGAGCCTAAGGAGAGCTTTTCAGAGTTCATAGCCAGATGAAGGGCGAAGGCCTCAATGATGACCCTAAGGCCTACTGATAAAGATCAAATCTGGATGATTGTGCGCAATCTCCAGTCTAAACTGATGTAAGAAATGATCATGTTCCCTTTCCCTACCTTTTCAGATTTGCATGAGATGGGAGTACAGATTGAGGATGCCTTGAAGCAGGGCTTGATTGATAATGACAGAGAGCAACCTAGAAGAACCTTCAACCGTAACAACAATACAGGCACCAGCAATGCCGCAAATGCTAGAGCTTCAGAAGTAAGCATGGTCACCACCATTCCCCTTCCAAGACCCATGGCAGCTACACCTTTCTCCGGCGCGTCCGGAAGCAACACACAAACCACCAAATACCAACCTCGAGGCCAGAGAACCTTCACCCCATTATATATGCCCCTGTCTAAGGCTCTAGGGGTATTAATCAAGAAAGGGCACTTAAAGCCCCTAGAGTCGAGGCCATTGCCAAATCCACTCCCTTCCTCTCATAACCCAGTAAAATACTGCGCATATCACCAACAACATGGTCACGACACTGAACAATGTTTTAGATTGCGTCACGAGATTTAGGATCTCGTTGACAAGCAGGTGATTGTGCTTCCAGAAAAACCCAATGTCATAACAAACCCTCTCCCACCGTATAACCAAGCTCCACCCCCCAAACGTATCAACTTTATCCAGACTGCGGTCATGTCTTACGATCCTAGCATATATATTACCCTGTCCCACTTACCCAAGCCGGAGGTGCTCCTTCCTGACTGCACTGACTTGTGCATGTTGGACATCTCCAGAACCCAACCCGAACCAATGGTGGTGATTGTCGAAGACAGAACATGGGAGATTTTAGGGGAGAATGGGATTGTTGAGTCAGAATCTGAGAAATCTGGGAGTTTTGCCGAGGAGGTATACAGTTCGAGTGACTATATTCTATCAGTAGGCCAGGTTGGGCCAAATGTGGAATTGCCGGCAGAAGCAGAGCTTTGTGTGATACAAGGGGATGAATCTGGTCAGAGGATAGATGACTTGGCAGCTGTGGAAGGGGACTTTGCTAACCTCCAATTTTTTAATGAACAAGATCTAGAGGGCATGGTAGTCAACTGGTTAGGTTTTGAGGAGTCAGCAGAGGTCACCGGGTGGCTTGATGACCTACCAGATGTTGTTGACAAAACTCAGTTGAAACAGGGCCCAGTAGGGGCGAGGATATCAATTGTGGCCGGAAGGGCCGGAGATCAGAATGCATCATCGGAGAGCCCCGGTGCTAAGAATTTCGCTCAGGATCTGGGCATTTTGAATATAGGAATTATAGAGCAGCCAGCTGTACTGACGCGGTTGGAGCAAAAAGAAATCGAGGAGTTTAAGAGAATCAGAAAATCCAAGGCCCTTGTGGGGACTAAAAGTACTGTGTGCACGAGGATGGAGAATGCTGCGAGCATGTAGACAGAAAGTACTGCAAGTACAATTGTACCGGAGCTGGATAGGTGTCTGTTGGCTGCCGACAGAATGTGGTGGGAAGACGATGATCTATGTCTTGTCCACACGGATGAGGATTGGGGGAGCAACCAGCCAGACGATACCTGGTACATCAGCAAAGTCGATCATATGACTAGAAGCGGGCAGTATTTCAAGCCCCCACATCTAGATCAGCTAGAGGCATCTTGGAAAGATAAGGAGGCGGAGAAACAGAAAGAGAAGCAACTCGAAGAAGAGGTTGTACTGAAGTAGTTGAAAAAGATACAGGCAGACATCTCCATCTGGGGACTGCTTATGGTATCGCGAGTGCATCGACAAGCTATCTTATCAGCCATGGACAAGGCCAAGCTCTCAATAGACACCACCCCCGAACAGCTGGTGGGCTTAGTTTTTCCGGGAGGGGCTACCCCGATGTTGACTTTCTCTGACAAAGGATTGCCACCTGAGGGTGTGAACCATAACAAGCCACTCTACATCTCTGTGGAGTGCAGAAACAAATGGATACCCGTGGTGCTTGTCGACACAGGTTTGCCATCAATGTGTGCCCGGCAAGGACTGCATATGCAATCGGTTTAAAGATCGCGGACTTTGTGCCGACAGCCCAAGTGATTCGGACATATGATAACATAAGCAGAGAAGTAATGGGGACAGTGAAAATTCAGACCAATATTGGGCCGGGGCAGCATGAGGTAGACTTTCACGTCTTAGAAGTTCTTACGACCTTCAATCTACTTTTGGGGCGGCCATGGTTGCACCAAGTAAAGGCAGTTTCGTCCACCTTGCATCAGATGGTGAAATACCCCCATGGGAAGGGAGTAGCCATCATTTTTGGAAATTCGTCGATCCATCCACCGCCAGAAGTATCTACGCCAATTTTGGAAATTGAGCACGGTATGAAGGATGTGTTCATGTCAGGTTTTACCCTGGCTGAGGCCCGGGTCGTGCAGAACATCTTAGTTGTTAATGAGGGGGTATATGTTAACGCACAATCAGTATACCTCATGAACAAGCTTCAACATATCCCCGGGATGGGATTGGAAAAGAGTGGCCCGAAGGACGTTGCAGTATCGGCCAAAGTGTCGCACAACCCACATACCTTTGGCTTGGGTTATCTGCCCACCAAAGAGGATTGGGTAAGGAAAGGTAAGGAGATGGCTGGGAGAGCCAGAGCAAAGAAGGCAGGGAAGCCATATGAGTTAACGCACCGACCCATCCAGGGTACCCTAAACGGGCGCTTTGTCCGGGAGGGGGAGGACTTTCCATTTTGTGGCTTCCCAGAACCATGGTTGAACGCAGAGAGGAAGCGAGTGCCAGGGTTTGAGATCTTCTTCGACCTGCAGTTATCCGGGGATGACATTGTCGTAGAGCAGACGGACCCATTAGCTAAGGTTGAGCAGAGCAAGAAAGTGGAGTCTGAGGACGCCGAAAGTGAAATGGGGGTAGCGCTGGCATGTCTACTTTCAAATCCTCCGATCGAACAGAATTGCTTGGGGGATAACTTCTCGGTATGCGTGATCAGGAATGAAACGGGTGCGGGCCTACCAGCAAACATTTTGGATGCATCTATCGCACCCTCTCTCATTTGGCAGTATGAAGAGGGATTTTTGTTAAGCAGCACCGGGTCAGGTAGTGAGCCGAAATTTGATTCCACCGAGTCTGTTGAGTTGGAATCAGGTTCCAGCTCGACTGAGTCTGAGTCCAGTATTCCAAGGGGTGATAACCCGAATACCATAGTCCTGTCCAAGTCGTCTTTTTCTTTTTCTTTTGAGTTTGTTGTAACCGAAGAATCGGACAATTTGGATGTGCTTAATGAGAATGATGTGGCTTTAGTTTCTGAGTACTTTTCTGTGCCCTTGATTTATTGCATTAACTTAGACTTTCAAAATTTTGATGAAAACAACGAGGAAGAAATTCCTCCGATTTTGCAATGCTTAATTGAACAAGAGCAGGAAAGATTTGTTAAACCCTTAATGGATGAAATCACTACTGTGAATATTGGTACTGAGGAGGACCCGCCGCTGGTCCAGATCGGGTCCACGTTGTCTTCAGAGGAACGCGAGCGCTTAGTCGTTTTATTAAAAGATTTCAAAGATGTTTTCGCATGGTCCTACGAAGACATGCCTGGAATCGATCCTGAGATTGTACAGCACCGGATCCCTCTTGACCCCGAGGCCCGACCCGTTAAACAAAAACTCAGAAGGATCCGCCCGGACTGGGCCCTCAAGATTAAAGAAGAGGTCACTAAGCAAATTGACGTAAGGTTTCTGCTGGTATCTGAATACCTAACTTGGTTGGCCAACATCGTCTCGGTGCCGAAGAAGGATGGTAGGATCCGGGTATGCGTGGATTTCAAGGACTTGAATAGAGCTAGTCCGAAGGACGACTTCCCCTTGCCGCATATCGATGAGTTAGTGGACTTCACAGCAGGGCATGCTTTGCTTTTGTTTATGGATGGCTTTTCGGGCTACAACCAGATAGTGATGGCACCTGAAGATCGAGAAAAGGCTGCATTCACCACCCCGTGGGGGACCTACTGCTACAAAGTGATGCCGTTTGGGTTGAAGAACGCTGGAGCTACATATCAACAGGCCGCGACCACGATATTGCACGACATGATCCATAAAGAGGTAGAGGTGTACGTGGACGACATGATTGTCAAGTCCAAAGAAAAAGGGGGCCACTACACCGCCTTGCAAAATTTCTTTCAAAGGATCAGAGAATTTTGGTTGCGGATGAATCCTCAGAAGTGTACGTTTGGTGTTACAGCAGGGAAAATGCTGGGGTTTCTGATTACACAGAGAGGTATCGATGTCGACCCTTCCAAAATCAAGGCCATCTTAGAAATGCCACCACCAAGGACTGAAAAGGAGGTGTGAGGCTTTCTGGGTAAAGTGCAATTTATAAGATGGTTTATCTCAAAATTAACCTTGACTTGTGAACCACTTTTTGGCCTCCTGAAGAAAGGAAAGAAATTCCAATGGGACGGTCGATGCCAAGCTTCTTTTGAACAGATCAAGGAATACTTACAGAACCTGCCCGTGTTGTCACCGCCAGAGCCGGGGAGACCGTTGATTTTGTATCTTTTAGTAACTAAGACTATAATGGGCTGCATGCTCGCGCAAGAATCAGAGGACAAAGTGGAGAGAGCAATCTACTACTTGAGCAAGAAGATGCTGGAGTATGAGACTCGCTACACACCGTTGGAAAAGACTTGCTTAGCCTTGGTATGGGCTACCAGGAAGCTGCGGCACTACCTGTTAGCTCACTCTATAATATTGGTTTCACGACTGGATCCCATCAAATATCTTTTCGAGAAACCGGCACTTACGGGTAGACTAGCTCGTTGGTTACTGTTGCTTTCTAAATTAGATCTAAAATATGTGACGCGCAAGTCAGTTAAGGGAAGAGCGATAGCGGAGTTCCTAGCCGATCATCCAGTGGAAGGAGGTGAAGCAGCTGAGTACTTATTCCCAGATGAGGCCATTCTTCATATCGACGATGAATTTTGGATGATGTACTTTGATGGAGCATCAAACCAATACGGGTATGGGATAGGAGTGTTACTGATAGCACCCGATAACTCCCGTATCCTTCTAGCATTCAAACTCTGGTTCAAAGTCTCGAACAACGAAGCAGAATATGAGGCATGCATTGCCGGTCTAGAAGCAGCCCTAGAATTAGGGGCAAAACGGTTAGACGTCATTGGGGACTCGAACCTTGTTGTATCTTAAACAAAAGGAAATTGGAAAGTCAAAGAAAAAAAGATGATTATGTATCACCAGACCTTGGACTTGTTAATTCCTCGGTTTGAGAAGTTAAACTTTGCTCATCTGTTAAGAGAGAACAACAGGTTTGCAGATTTACTAGCAACTCCATCTTCCATGATAGACATCCCGTTTGGAGTCTGGATGCGTCCAGTCATTTTCGACCAAAAATTTATGCCGGCTTACGAGTCGATTGCTGCTATAGATGAGGTTCAAGATGAGAACCCCTGGTATTACGATATTTGAAATTTCTTGGAGAATGAAGCATATCCACCAGGGGTAAATGCCAAGGATGAAAGGGCAATCAGAAGAATGGCCGTTCAGTTCATCATCTGCGGAGGTAAATTGTATAAGAGAGGTCATTTGGGAATGCATAAGCTGTGCGTTGAAGCTAAAGAATCAAAACGCCTGATGGAGGCCATCCATGGAGGGGAATGCGGTGCGCATATGAACGGGGTAATGGTAGCGCGAAAGATCCTCAGACAAGGTTATTATTGGTCCACCATGGAGGAGGATTGTATCGGCTTTGTTCGGCGATGCCACAAGTGTCAGATCCATGCAAACCACATGAACATTCTACCGTCGAAGCTGTACAATATGACTTCGCCATGGCCATTTTTAATTTGGGGAATCGATGTGATCGGGGCTGTCACTTTGAAGGGGTCGAATGGGGATGAGTTCATCCTAGTCGCGATAGATTATTTCACGAAGTGGGTTGAGGCCCAATCTTATGCGGTGTTGAAGGTGTCGCACATTGCAAAGTTTATCAGAAACAACATCATTTGTCATTATGGGGTCCCAAACGAGGTCATTTCAGATAATGGTTCCCACTTCAAGAGGGAAGTGATTGACTTGTTGGAGAAATACAACGTGGCTTTTCATAAGTCATCCACATACCGGCCGCAAACCAATGATGCGGTTGAGGCCGCCAACAAGAACATCAAGCATATACTGCAGAAAATGGTGGAAACCTATCGGGATTGGCCAGATAAGCTGCTGTTTGCTCTGTGGGGTTACCGGACGTCAATTCGAACTTCTACTGGGGCGACTCCGTATTCATTAGTTTATGGGATGGAGGCCGTTCTACCTTTTAAGATTGAGGTTCCATCTTTACAAGTGTTGGCTGAGTGTCAAATAGCCGAAACAGATTGGCAGCAGAGCAGATTTGAAGACCTCATGCTTTTTGATGAGAGAAGACTGAAAGCACTGTACCACGTTCAAGGTTATCAGCGCAGAATTGCCAGGGCTTTCAACAAGAAAGTTAAGTCTAGGAATTTGAAAGAAGGAGATTTGGTGCTCAAAGACAACCGAGCTCCTATCCACGACCCTAGGGGCAAGTTCAGACCCAATTGGACTGGCCCTTACATTATCAAGTCTATCTGGTCAGGTGGAGCTGTGGTTCTGATGGACCTAGATGGCCTAGAGTTCTCAAGGCCGATCAACATGGACAAGTTGAAGAAATATTACCCCTGAGAGGCTCACTAAGCCAAAAACCCGAGAGGGCGACCTAGGCAAAAGTTAGAGCACAAAAAATTTGAAATTACAAAAACTGAGCTCGCAAAGTTGAAAACCCGCAAAGGGCGGCCTTGGCAAAAGTTAGGGCGTAAAAGGGGAGTGAAAATGCTCGAGTGAACCCGAGCCTGAACTACGTAAGGCTTGATTCCCATCTTTGGGATACGTAGGCAACTTCATCCTGAAGTTCAGCCATAAACTTTTTCCTGATCAACTTTGTCCATTTGATCATCTCGGTCATCTTTGTCTATTCAGCATTCAAGAGTTCGGTTATGATCTCCGGTGCAGTGCTTTTCAGACTAGGGGCAACTTTCCATTGCTGTGCAGTGCCGCGGTACTATTCAAACTAGGGGCAACTTTCCAGTTGCTAGGATCCGAGGTTGTGCATCTCAATGACAGATTTCAGGTGTGTCCAGCTTTGATCCATATAGAAAATAGTTTTGAAAAGTTTTAATAAAAGTTGACTTTGTTCAAAATTAATCTTTTTACAACTTAGACCATTTTTGGACCAAAGCGGAAAATTTTCAGTACCCACAACCTTCAATTTCATTGATTTCAATACAGAGTTCTCCTACTCTTGCATATAAATTGAAGTTGCTTTTTATTACATTCGTAAAGAAAACTTGAAAGTACTAATAAAGCAATAAATCCGGGGCATAGATAAGTCAGGTGTTCCTGCGCCCCCTTCTAGAGCTGGTCGAAGCCTCTGATGCCAAAGTGGGCCCTTCCTGTGCCTCGTCATTGAGCCAGTCCAAGCACTCATCAGACAAAGTGCAACTGAAAGTGGGAGCGGGGGCCAGGAGCTCTCTAGTCCTCTATGCTGTGGCATACCGAGCAAGCTGTGCGCCTCGGACTGGAAATGCAGCGGGGTACTCTATCCCCTCTAACGGGCAAGTCTGATCATGTCCGAACTGGCGCCGGAACCGGAACGGAAAATAAAAGACACAGTGTGTCATGCCAATCAATTGAATCCCAGGTTGACGAGTCATGTTGTAACTCATTGCGGCAGATTGAGCCAAGGGCAGCGCCAAGCGATGCGGTTTGCAGACAAATTGCACATCCAGTTGTACCACCACCCCTCATCCAGGGCCTCAACTAGACGTTGTCGAAAAAAGTAGCCGCGAGCTGAGTATGCTGGGCAAGACTCCACAATCTGTAACCTGTCCATCAACCACACCTGGGGAGGGACGAAAAATGAGAGAATAAAGAATAGAGAGATGTACGATGAGAGAAAAGTAAGAAAAGGGTTTTGTGAGAAAAACCGAGCCTGAGGGCCGAGTGATGTGAGCAATACATATGTGAGATTGGGTGGGAAACATTACCTGCAATAGTAGTGGGCTCCCCGCAAGCCTAGCCGTCTCTCGGCGATGAAAAGCGTCTAAGCCCATCAATGTCTCAACCAATGTCATGGCAATGCAGCTCTTGCCCACCTTCAAACCTTGGGCAACCTCGATCAACCGGACACTGAATCCACCGGAGCCCGGGGCAAGCAAGAAATGAGATAGCAAGCATAGGCAAAGCGCTTGTCGCCGATAGCCCTGCCAATGATGGTCGCCGCGGTCACTAGCATCAGAAAACCAGCGAACCAAGCTTAGGATGTCCAGCTCCCTATCGTGAACCAATGATCGAGCATCATGCAAAGTGAGGCTGCACATTCGTCCTAGGGCTTGGATGTGGCCAAATCGCAGTTGAGGCAAGATCTCTTCATTGCTCTCGGATTCCATCAAAGCTTGGAAATCTTTGAAAGTATGACACATCTCTTGCCCGCTAAAGATAAAAACGTGTGTTACCGGATTCCAAAACCTTGCCACGGCATGGAGGAAAGGAAGATGCAGTGGAGTACGGCCCAGCGTGAATAGTGCATTCAAGCCGAAGCCCCGGAAGTTCAACTTTCCCGAGCCATCTAGAGAAGCAATCCAAGCTGTGAGATTTTGGATGAGGAACGCCTCCATTTTGATGCAAAACTGAGATAAAATGAATGAACCACGAGGCTGGAACTTTTAAAGAGGATAAGGCACTGTTCGGGGGACACATGTCGAAAAACTGGTGGTTGCCAAACCAGGTGGTCGGCCGACCACCTTTTCTGGTAGGCTGACCACCCTTTGGTCTCCAATGAAAAAAAGCTGGTCGGCCAGCTTCCTTAAGTGGTCGGCCATAGAGAGAAACAGGGCTTTGGTCTTGTCCTAGCTTCTAGAAGAAAGTTCCTAGCATTTCCATGCGTCGGGAGTGTTGAAGGTTCAAGTTTACCTCAGTTTTGGATACGTTCCGTCACCCAGATCGTCCGAAATGCATTTGTTTATCGAGTTGTTGTTAAGTCCTGCTTATCGAGTTGTTGTTTTTGCTTATCGAGTTGTTGTTTTGCTTATCGAGTCGTTAGGTTTTGTCGAGTTGTCGAGTTTTGTATATTGAGTTATTACTTTTTGTTTAATCAACATTGTCGAGCTTTGCTTATTGAGTTGTAAACTTGCTAAGGTTTTGTTGTTCTTAGTAAGTTGGGTTGTTTAGTTTGTTGTGTCGGTTCACTGCCTGACTTGGTAATATCCGTTATTCAATTTTCATTCCATCTCATTTTTGTGCGAAATGATGTGATGCGATGCAAGAACATAAAATGCAACACTTTTTCAAAATTTGTTTCATTCCATCATACTTCCCTTTGTTACAACATTTTACAACAAGGGTACAAGTTTTACAGAAAATAAACTACCTAATAAATGTACAATGTGCTACAACTACTAGTAAAAAAGGAAAATAAAGCAGGAACAGCTGCGTCAGTGCTATCAAGCACAGGAATAAGAGGCCCTTTTCGTCCTCTTCTGTGGAACAACCTGTGCACCATCATCATCATCTGAATCGGAGTCGCCGCCCTCGGAATCCTCCTCGGCATCATCTTCACTACCGAAACCGGAACCAGAGTCATCCTCCCTGCCAGCGGAGGTCTTTGATTGGGGATGTGCAGACTCCTCCTCCTCGCTGGACTCCTCCTCTATGACAGGCGCTCTGCGTCCGCCTCGGCCGCGAGTCGAACCTCCTTTCCCAGCTTTCCGAGAAGGCCTAGATGGCCCGGCTTGTGGCCCAGTATGTAGCGGAGGCATCTAAAAAGAAAGAGCGCAATTTGAATACATCAACCAAAGTTTGTATATCAGATGCAGATGCAAGAAAACTACACAGAGTGAGTGTATGCAGATACAGTACATGAATGTGGTATGTGTCAGATGTGCCCTATACATGCAGTCAATCAGTGCAGTGAAATGTTCAAGTTCAACATGTCATCAGAAGTATGACAAATGCAAGAAAACTAAAGAGTACTGGGACATCGACGATGGACAACTGCGTCTCCCTCCGCAGGACCATGCCCTCAAGTGAGGCTACTAACCCGAGTCACCCCTCCATATACTCCTTGGGAGGCTGCAGATACAAGCTCAAGTCATCAATGAGTAAATGAATGCTTAAGTATTTGAGTGGTAAATGAAAAACAGTGGAACATACCGGCGGTGAGTCAGGATCACTGACGTATCGGTGATCAGGCATAGGGGACTCTATCGGAATCGGGTAAGAAGTCCCATATCACCATTCTGTCAAATCAGTCGGGATATCTGGCCATCCGGCGTGATGATAAGTCGGGGGGACCAGTCCAGCCCCACCTCTCGATGTGCCGGCCCTGCTGGTCGAAGAAATATCTGCAGCCCGGGCCCGGCTCGATGATGGCATGCCAGCAGACCTCCTCGTGGGAGTACGGACACCTGTCAATGGAGGCATCAAGTATGTATGACGGTAAGTCGCATACTCCCTCTCTTCCAAATGTAGAAATACGTCGGTACCCAACATGGCGTTGTTGACATCTTGGAGAGTGAGCCCCTCAGTAGACCGTATATCGTCCGGAGGTGCTGAGGGAACACTCTGCTCGGGGAAGCCCATAGTCTGGCGCATGAAGCGGTCCCCTAGAAACCAGGCCCTGCCAACGGGCCCCTTAAATAAGATCCTGTACCGAGATGTGGCCCATCCCCCAGCAAGCTGAAATCGGGTATCTCCACCCAAGGGCGCCCAGGGCTGCCATGTGATCTGCGGATAACCAATGCATAAGCTGATTAGAAATCGTAAATGTGCAAGATGAATCAAAGATGAAAACATGGAGAACTGAGAGTTCTGAATTACCTTTGTCGACCGCACTGTATCAAAAAACTGTCGTAGGTAGGGGAGAGACTCCCGAGCTCTCGGCCGGTACTGGCCCTCAAATACAAGCGAGTAAGGGAACATGAGAGACACCTCCACCTCGAGCTCCGGGGCTAACATCAGGAAATACGCGAAAACCCATAGCTGTGGAAAACAGGGCAATAGCCATCAGAATACAGAATGCTGAGTGCAGAATGTAAATACAGAATGTACAGAGAATGCAGAATGCCGAGAGCAGAATACAAAGTACAAAATGTAAAGTGTGTCGTGTGTGCAATGTACAAATAATGAAAAGCAGAAATGTAAATCAATAGGGTAGAAAGTACCTCCCAGGCTCTCCAATAGCCGCCGACTATGTTCCCCCGTCCGCGGGAGGTCACACTCATGTAGCAATAGATGATAGCCAAGCTGGCGCCACCCCAGTCATAGTGGCTGACCTGTGATAAGTTTACCAGAGCACTCAGCAGGTAAAGTCCAACTGTGTTCCCCCTATCGGAGAACAGAGTGGTCTCGAGGAGGAACATCAAAAACTCTCGAGTGTACTGCGCTATCTCCTCGGGAGTCTCGGGCTCAGTCCTCCTGAAATGTGTGGAAAACCAAGTGTACCGAACCCTGCCCGATGATCTGTCAACCGGTGGGCGAGCTCCCAACAGATAAATCCAGGCAGCCTCCCACTCACCCATGTCCTTGTCATAAGGGATCGACCAGCCTGCCACGTCAAGGCCTGTCAGCACAGCAAAGTCGAACGGGGTCATAGTCATGTCCCCGGTAGCTGAGAAATGAAAGGAGTTGGTGGTGTCCCACCATCTCTTTACAAGGGCGCCTATCAACGTCCTGCTAGCAGGATAGCGAGATATCCCCGTGCAAAAGGGTCTGAACCCTGCCTGGTCAACCCAATCACGAATGGCCTCCGGGAGCTTCGTGTACCACTCCCTCGCAACGATGGAGCCATATCCTCGTGTAATACGGGAAGATACCTGCATTCAGAATGAACACATGTATTCAGTTCAACATGAAAATATAAGCTGGCTGCAAATCAAATCAATTACAATATTGTGAGCTGTGTGTTCAACATGAAGTATATGAGCTGTGTTGTGTGTTCAACTCAAGAGTTTGGGCTGCGTGTTCAGATTTCAGAAATAATGAGCTGTGTGTTCAACATCAAGTGTTTGGGCTGCATGTTCAAACTTCGAAAATAGTGGGGTGTGTGTTCACCTCAACAGTTTGGGCTGCGTGTTCAACTCTCAACAAGTGTGTGCTGCGTGTTCACAATCAACAATGGGCTACGTGTTCAGAAATTCAAAGTTTGGGCTGCGTGTTCAACTCTCAACAAGTGTGTGCTGCGTGTTCACAATCAACAATGGGCTGCGTGTTCAGAAATTCAAAGTTTGGGCTGCGTGTTCACAATCAACAATGGGTTGCGTGTTCAGAAATTCAAAGTTTGGGCTGCGTGTTCAACTCTCGACAAGTGTGTGCTGCGTGTTCACAATCAACAATAGGTTGCGCGTTCAGGAATTCAAAGTTTGGTTGTGTGTTCAACTCTCAACAAGTGTATGCTGTGTGTTCACAATCAACAATGGGTTGCGTGTTCAGAAATTCAACAGTTTGGGCTGCGTGTTCAACTCTTAACAAGTGTGTGCTGCGTGTTCACAATCAATAATGGGCTGCGTGTTCAGAAATTAAACAGTTTGGGCTGCGTGTTCAACTCTTAACAAGTGTGTGTTGTGTGTTCACAATCAATATGTGGGCTGCGTGTTCAGAAATTCAAGTGATTGAGTTATGTGTTCAAGATGCAAACGGAATACTGTGTTATAGACTAAGTGTTCAGAACAAGCTGTGTGCTAGAATGAGCAGATAAGCACAGTGAAAGCATGAAATGCACAGAAAATGCATAATACATTGCGAAAAATGTAAAAGTGAAGTACATACCTCTCGTGCCTGATGAAAGAGGTAGGACTTCGGCTCCCGCAATAGCAGATCCACAGGTGCTCGATCATCAAAATCGATAAAATGGTAGAAAACGGCCCGAGGAAGGATGTGCTCCTGAGGGTGATACCTCTCGGGATCGAATGGCCGAACCCTCGGAGGCAAAGACATAATGTTTGGCTCATCTCCGGCACCTGGAGGACCTCCGCCTTGAGGAAAATGACCTACCATTTTAAGAAATTTGCGAAAAGGAGCAAAAATGAGCGAAATGAGCCAAAATTGGAAAAAGTCAACAAAAGTCAACTCTCGGGAAATGAAAAAGTCAACAAAAGTGAACTCTCAAGAAAATGTTCCAAATATTGAGACAAACTTACCCCAAGTGGTGAAAATGGAGAAAGAAGCACCGAAATCAAAATTTAATCGGTTCAAAGTGAAGAGAACTGAAAGTTTTTGCGAAACAACTTTGCGTAGGACGTTGGAAAACGTGTATAGAGCGCAGATCTGAGAGAGAAAATGATCTAGGAAGCAAGGGGAGATGATTTTGGATCTGAAGGTGTGAGCCAAAAAGTGTTTGGTAATGTGTATTTAAAGAAACAAGGGTGAAAGGACAAAACTGCCCCTGTTTCTGGCTAGGTGGTCGGCCGACCACCTTTTCTGGTAGGCCGACCACCCCCTGCACCAAACCTGGTCGGTGGTGTTCCCAAGGTGGTCTCCAATGTCTCTTTGAGCTCCCTGCAAAATTTGGTAGTGATCGGAGTCCCCGGCACCCAAGAAAGTATAAGAAAAGTGCACTTTTCGTCGCGAAATCCCTCCACGGGAACTTCAACTCCAACTTTCGATGCGTGTTTCATTGTTACTCGTCAAGAGCAAGATGTATCCTTTTTGAGTACGTTGTGACCCTTCCAGGAGGTAAACTGGAGGCCGCGATTGAGTCGCCCTCGTCGAAACTTGCATTTCTTTGCCTGTTGTTTTGTGTCAAATGTGCATTCGAAGTTATACTTATCCTGCATTCTTATGCACGTCACTTGTATTGTTATGCACATCACTTACATTATTGTGCACGTTTCACCGGTATTGTCATACCTCCATGCTTAACTTGCGTTGTCGCGCACATTTCTCCTCCCATTGCGATGCACTCTCCCATCGACACCATGTTTGTCTGCGTTCGATATAGCGTTGAACATATGTTGCTAATTATGTTGTGCTTGTTAAGTTTCCTTATTTTGCAGGAACGATATTGTATGTACGGTTCATTTGAGGCTAGTGCGACCAGACGAACCGCACAGGTATTGTATCTTCTCCGTGTGAGACGTGTCGAGAATTGAATAAATTCTCCGCATTTTTTTGAAACTGCATGAAATGTAGTTTTGCTTTGCATTCTTGCTTAAAACTATTGCATCTATTGTGAATATGTGCTTCATTACAGCTTGCTGCTTTGCATGATCATGAGTTATGTTCGACTTGGTGCATATCGTTTTGCATTTTTCCCTCTCCCTGCGGGCACATCTTTGTTTATCTCGTCTGTTTGTCTAAGTCTTCGGCCTTGTCAAAAATGGATCATCTTTGGGCTTTGACATTTACTCCCGTCACGTATGACTTTTGAGTTCTGTCAAAGAGGGGCAACTATAGACACCCCATTTTTGACCGACCTTAAGACTCAGACGTCACCGATTGAGCGTTCGGTGATGACGCATATTGTGCTCGTTCTGAGGTTGCGGAGTCTCGGCTGAGAGCCTTACCTCCGGACTTCGGGGCTCTTTTGTGTTTTGCCTCGATTTGCGAACCAGGTCCTGTTTTCTCTATTTTTCTCTTCCCGAAGGGAGGGAGAGGTCTCGTAGACCATCTCTCAATGGCCGTAGGCCACGTTTCGTGGTCGTAGACCACTTTTCCCGTTTGGAGACCAGTTTTTGATTTTCGGAGCCGTCGGCCGCGCGCCTCAGTTCGGGACCGCTTAACTACCTCTGTTTGCTCCGATTTTTGGCACACACCTTATTTCCTCTCCCTAGAGGGACACTGTGGCCCGGGAGACCACCTTCGGGGTCGCACGCCACTTTCGGCGCTTAACAGTCAATTTTCGGGGCCCCCGGCTGCGCATTTTGGCCCCCGAACCCTCCTTTTGCATCGGTTAGGGTTCATTTTTGGCATGGACCCTAGTTTCATTGTTAGAAAGGTGGTAGTATGGTGGGAGACCACCTTTTCTTCTTAGAGACCATTTTTCTTTTCGTCGCCCGATTTTCTTGTTAGAGAGGTGGTCTCTCTCACTTTTGGGCCATAATTTCTAGTCTCTCATACCACCATTGTGTTGCATTCATCTGGGAGGCCACCTATTTGGTATGGCCGACCACCTTTGGTGCTTGACCCTTTTGACCCCTTGGTCTCCCTCACTTTTGAGCCACATTTTCTGGTCTCCCATACCACCACTGTGTTGCATTCACCTGGGAGGCCACCTTTTCAGCATGGCCGACCACCTTTTCTTGTTGACCCTTTTGACCCCTGGTCGGCCGACCAGGGGAAGTGGTCGGCTGGCCACTTGAACTGGTCGGCCTGCTATCTCCTTTTTGGCCTTCCTGAGTTGCATACAGCTGTGCTAGCTGGGAGGCATTTGCCCCATCTTCCAAGATTTAACCCTTTTGTTTGTCTTCTTAAGGAAGCTTTGGCCCTTTTTCCTTAGCTTCTAAGGAAGCTTGACCCTTTTGGTTTAGCTTGACCCTTTTGGTTTAGCTTCTTTTAGAAGCTTGGTCCATTTGCTTGAGGCTTCTCCAAGAAGCCTTGGACCTCTTCTTCTATAAGAGAGGCTCTCCTCTCCATTTGGTAGGGTTGAACATTTTTGGCTGAGGCATACATATACTCTCCCTCTATATCTCTACATCCAAGCTCCATAGCTCCATGGTTCTTGGCCATTTGCACTACACCTCCAAGCATAACACCTCCACTACCATCCTAAGTACCTTGGAGCTGTTTTTCAGAGGTTGAGGGCTCACTTTCTTGGTCCAGAGCTTGCTGCATTGCTGTGCTACAGGGGTAAGTCACCATTTTCCTCTTTGTAGCTTTATTTTGCTTCATTCTTTAGCCTTATTTGCAAGCATTTTTGGGTTTTGTCATAAACTAAAAAAAGTTTTTTTTTGAGCTTATAAACATGTTTGTTTAAGACATTTTTTCTGTTTGGGGTCATCTTCCCCTTTGCATGCTTCATTTCCTTATGTTTAGGGCTATGCATTAGAGCATTTGTGTTGGCCTTGGTTTGGCCTTTTAGCCACTGAAATCCAGTAGATTTTCAGTGGCTAACATATGTTTTTGAGCCCTAAAATCATAGAGGGGTGACCCTCTCACCCCTTGATTTGTTTACTAGCTTTGTTAGCCTTCCAAAGGGGCTCATACTTGCATGTTTCAAAGCCATATTTCAGGCCCTATTTGGTGAGTTTTAAGGTCTACATAGGCTCTGTCCAGAGCCCATTTTGCCATATAAAGTGTCTATTATGCATGTGTAGAACAATCCTATTCAAGGCCTTTCAAAGGGGCTTTCACTTGCATGCTTCCTAGACTAATTTCAGGACCTTTTTGGTGGGTTGTAGGACCCTCATAACCTCTTTCCAGAGGTGGTTTTTCCATTTTGTGTGTCCATCATACATGTGTAAAATAACCCCTTGCATGGCCTTCCAAAGGAGCCTATCATTCTTGCATGCATTGGCTGAGTTTCAGTGAGTTTTTGGGCATATTTTGGCATGGCATACTTTTGTTTTTGGCTGGTTTGGTGAGCTCTTATATGCTTCATATAGTTGTAGTACAACTCATGGTTCACTAGCTTTCTTTGCATGCTTTGTTGACCCTTAATTTTAGCACTTTTTGGCCATGCCTTAAACTGATTTTTTGCATATTTTGGACTACCTTAGCTCTGTTTTTGGGTCTCATGGTCGAATGATGCTTGTTTTGCATGCTTGTAGTTCAATGTCCATGCTTAGCTTTGAGTTTTGAGGTCCACTACATGCATATATTGAGATGTTTTCTTGTTTTGGGGCCATTATACATCATATTTCAGAGCTTATGTGAATGCCATATTCCCATGTTTTGTACTCTTTAAATGTGTTTGAGAGTCGGGCTTGTATGCCTCATTTACTGACCATTGAATGAGCTCCATTTCTTTACATTCCGAGCCATCATTTTAGGTCATTTCCCCACTGTTTCGGACCTGCCTAGGGTCTGTTTGGGGTTGGTTTTTCTATTGGTGCATTGCTTTGTGTACCTCTAGTGTAACTCGCTTCACTAGTTTCGGTACCCAGGCCATCTAGCATGCATTGTATGACATATTCGCATGTTTCGGGATCATCTTTTATGCCATTTCAGAGCTGTGTCATGTGTGTTTGTATGCCATACTTCATCCCTTGCCATGCTTTGGTAGAGTGGCATTTGATGCCTTAGGATCGGTCCTTGGCATTCGTGCACATCTGTATGTATTTCGGTTGTCTCATTTTCATCGTATGGCCACTGATTGGAGTGTGGCTGAGGTCCACTCACATTGGTTTAAGTCCATCTTGCATTATGTATGCCATTTAGTTCATGTTGTTGCATGTTTGGCCATTGCATTGTGCATGCCTTGATCATCTCATTGATAGTCTTCATCTATGCATGATAGTCTTCGTATGTGCATCGTGTATGCCATATAGAATCATCTTGCATTGAGTATGCCTTTGATTATTTCATAACATTGTGTATGCTAGTAGCATGTTTGCATGTCATCCCTTGCATGTTTGCGTCATTTAGTGGCATTTGCATCTAGGTTGCATGTTAGAGTTGCATTCATGCATGTCATGCATATTGCATGGTATTTGGAGTAGGGTCTAGTCCAAACACGGGAAACGAGGGACGTTTCATACTCCAAGTGACGAATCGTGCCTTGATTCTCAGTCGCCGACACTCTTGACTATCCATGATAGAGTCATTGGCTTTAGTTGCTTATATGTGCATTCATGTCCCATTGAGTCGTGCAATTCGACTCCTCGGCCATTATGCATCGAGATATGTGATTGATGGCACGAGGATCGAGGACTACACTCCCTAGAGCTTGTGCAATGATAGGGAGAGTGGTCATGCACACATTTGTTAAAAATACATTGCGTTTCCTCTCTCTTGCCTTTGTTACAGCAAAACTAGAAACCAGAGGTGGAAACTGGTCGGCCGACCAAATTTTCTGGCAGGCCGACCACCCTCTTTGGTCTCCACCACAAAGGGTGGTCGGCAAGTGGTCTCCCATGCTAATAATTGGTAGGTGGCCTTCCCAAGGTGGAGTTTCAGCCTTCTGGAGCTTTGTGTAAGTTTCTGAGATCAATTGCAAACAAGGGTGAGGCGAGGCATCGCAAGGAATTTCCTGATGAGGCGATGCAGGCATACATGCATCTTTCATCATTCGGAACAAGAGCTGAGGCAGTCCATTTTATAGCTTGCATGCTAGTTTATTTGCTTTCCTAGTTAATTTGTTAATTAATTAGGGTTTTGTAATATTTAATTAGCTAGATTCATTCGGTTGTATATTATTTATTCGGACCCTCCGAGAGAGGGAACAATTGTAATAAGTATGCGTGTGTGTGATGTATGTCTTCTAACCCCACGTCTTTCTCCTTTTTATTTACCAGCTTATGATGGTTAGATTAGGGCATGTTTCAATTAGCATACTTATGCTTGCATGTTTGCATCATTCATCTGTATTGCATGCACCGGGCTCGGCGCATCATACTAACTGCATTGTATTTTAATTTCGAGTTGAATACGTGTATCAGTTATTGCATTTCATATGCCATTTTAGAATAGCCGAGTCTATCTTAGTTGCATTTTTGCATGTACTGCATTAGCCATCTTAACATGAACTAGGATCATACATTGATTACTAACTAGTTTCTGTTTTGGCTTGGAGTATTCGGTAAGTATTTATGCTTTAGCATCCTTGCATGTGTGTGAGTGACTGCCATGATAGCATGCTTACCATGAGGCTATGCGCTTATGTGATATACCTGCCTGAATGCCTATGGATGAAGGTTAGGTTGCTTGAGTTGGAATAATTCGTCAAAACCCGCATTTTAGCTTACTTATGAGTAGCAAACCATTTTCAAAATAAACAAGCAAAATGTTTTGTTCCAATTCAGGCGACCCAGTCTATACTTGTATGCTGTGCGCATCACATAGTAAATCTAGGCTAATAACCGGAATAAGATCACATAATGTTTTCAAAACTCGATATCATGGTTAGTAGAGGCCGATCTTTGATCGGGCAAGTGGGGGTGCTCACGAAGTGACCTTCTCCAATCGTACCCAAGTTCCTGAGCTGAGGCAACTTTAGTGATGACGGACACGTGGCCTTAGGCAAACGAGTCAGGGTTTCCTAAATTCTCCAAAATAAAATATTTAGGTGGCGACTTTGTATCTGGCAAAGCAGTCTATGTTTGGCACTTCTTTCAAAAAAATCTGTTTTCAAAAATGATTTGCCGAATTTGGACTCTTTGATGATTTATCGGTCTTGCATTGCACTCTGCGAGATTAGATACAGGACCGTGACTTTTGAGTCCTGAACTGTAGTGAGCCCCAAATGAACAGAACGGGATTTCCCTCCCGGGACGTTCGGGGACGTCTACAGTAGCTCACGCGCCTCAAGTTAAGTGAATTGCTTACACTACTCGTCTATCTGGAGCCACCGGTTATCTGTGAGTAATGACTTAGTAAAGCTATGTTCAAGTTAAATTATTTTCTGTATATGAAATAAGATCTATTTTATGAAATGTTATGTTCACACTATGAATGATTGTCCGCCTTTGGCAAACATTTATGACATTAATGTTAATATTCAAGTATGCTATATGTACTCAGACCGGAGGTTCCTTATTAGAACTGGCAAGTTATCTGTACCTGGCTGGAGGTTCCTTTATGGAACTAACAAGTTATCCGTGCCCAGTCTGGAGGTTCCTTTATGGAACTGGCAAGTTATCCGTACCCGGCCGGAGGTTCCTCTGTGGAACTGACAAGTATGATCTATGATGTTTTGTATATGATCTATTAGCACTAACGGATGAATTATGAATGATCCAACATGATTTCTGAATTTTGTATGCGCGTTGAATGAGAACACAAATATGAATTGGTTCTATGTACGGATTTAATTATGGGACGTCATTCATTTAACCCTTCATTATGTTATTATTCACGGGGCTCCCGCTCACTATTTATATTACGTATGTAGGTGATCAGGTACGTGACCAGGCTCAAAGTTGAGGACCTGGAGTTTCTATTTTTGTCAGCCAGCTTTCGTGCCTCCCAAGGAGGTTCCGATTTGAGTCAAGCCTCGTGGATGTGTATTGGGGATGTAAAGGTTTTTGTTCCTTTTGATTTGCAATCAAGTTTTCTATTGTGTATACATGAAGTGACTTAATTGTTGCTTTTTGTTTTGATCACACATATGATTATGAAAGTTCAAAATTATCAGTCCCATGTATGTCTTTACAGCTCATTAGACTATGCATATTTCATGTATTTGCTTCCGCAGCCCCTATTTATATGGTATTATGTTAGGAGGCCTTTGGTAATCCAAGGATTACTGGCCGGTTACGACACTAAACCTATAGGGGCGGGTTGGGTCGTGACAGAATGGTATATCAGAGCACGCGTCTTACTGCACACACGAGTCCATACAAGCTTAGGGTGTCCTAGTAAGAAGTAAGGACATTCCATCTGCATGTGTAAGTGTTCGTGTTCATTGAAAGTCAAAACTAAATCTGAACATAACCACAAGAAATGGAAACAAACAATTTGAGTGTTATAAAAGGACTGTTTGCCTATATTTATAATGTTTTGTTTACCTATAGCAAATGGAAAATGCAAGAAGTGATGGAACAGCTGAATCCTCCGAAGCCTGAATGAACAGAATGGAGCAAATGCTCGCAGCTCTAATCGAAGCAATGACACAACAACAGAGACAATAGCCTTTGCCTCATCCGCCTCCGCCAGTACAACATGAGCCAAATAACAGTGACATAATCAATCTGACTTAGAAATTTATGAAGATGAAACCGCCAACTTTCGTGGGTGGTATTGAACCATTGACGCCAGAAACGTGGCTACTAGAAATTGAAAAATTGTTTGAGATATTTCCTTATTCCAAAACGCAAAAAGTTCTCTTAGCCACTTATATACTAAACGACGAAGCCTGAAGATGGTGGCTGCTGATCCAAGCTAATAATGGGAACATGACATGGGCTCAGTTTAACGAGATCTTCTACAACAAGTATTTTCCCCAATGCTTTAGAGATCGAAAAGTGTCTGAATTTTAGGAACTTAAACAAGACAGGATATCAATGGCTGAGTACGAGGCCAAATTTACTAAATTGGCTCGATTTGTTCCACATATGGTGGATACTGACTACAAGAAAGCATGGAAATTTGAAGGCGGTTTGGATTTGGAGATACTAGATCGGGTGGGAGTTCTCAACCTACCCACGTATGTGAATGTGCTCGATAGGGCATTAATGGTAGAAGCCATTTTGGTAGCAAAAAAGCAAGCTAAGACAACAGCAACTGAATGGCGAAGCAAAAGATCTGGATCCACTTTTCAGAAGGGCCGTTTGTTCTTTACGAACAAAAAGCAAAATATTGGATCTTCAAGTAGTTCGAGCCAAAGTAGGTGGTCTAAGCCAACCTATACAGAATGTGGAAGGAAGCATATAGGCGTGTGCCATCGTGCATCGAGTGTATGTTTCCGGTGTGGCAAGACCGGTCATATGATTAGAGACTTCCCAATGAGGTTCGTTAATGCAAACCATCGAGCAGCAAGTTCAGCCGGATTTGCCCCTGTAACGAGAACCAACACAAGGACTAATAATGCCAAGGGCAACGCCGGGAACGAAACACTAAGGCAAGAAAGGGTATTTGCACTAGTGCTTGGGGATGTACAGAATACTGAACCAGTGGTGTCAGGTATAATCCCCATCTGTGCTCAGACCGCCTACGTATTAATTAATTATGGTTCTACACATTCATTTGTGTCACATGCTTTTTCTTGGAAATTGACTCGACCATTAGCACCTTTAAATTACATACTATCTGTGGCTACACTATCGGGAAGTTTTATGATGTGTGCATATGCATATCTGACATGTAATATTATGATTGGTGAGATGACATTATATGTTGATCTACTATCCTTGAGCATTGATCATTTTAATTGTATATTGGGCATGGATTGGTTGTCGAAATATTGTGCCACTATTGATTGAATGAATAAAACCATTGAGTTTAAACCACCTGGTATGCCTGAGTTTGTGTTCACTGGGCGTAGAGTAGTTCCACCACCATACTTGATTTCATTTATGAAAGCTAGAAAATTGTTGAGAAAAGGTTTTCAGGGCTACTTGTTTAGTGTGTTGACTAAGTCTTCGAGTAGTACTAGTGTGGACCCTATTCCTGTCGTTTGTGATTTTCCTGATATGTTTCCTGATGACTTACCTGGAGAGCTAATCGATAAGGAAATTGAGTTCACCATTAATGTTGTGCCTGGAACACAGCCGATTTCTAAGACCCCTTACAGAATGTCAACCTCAGAACTGAAAGAATTGAAAGCCCAACTTCAAGAACTATTAAACAAGAAATTCATCCATCCGAGCACTTTGCCTTGGGGTGCTCCAGTTTTGTTTGTTAAGAAGAAAGATGGGTCCTTGAGATTATGTACAGATTACTGTGAATTGAATAAAGTAACGGTCAAGAACAAATACCTTTTACCCCGAATAGATGACCTATTTGATCAACTTCAGGGAGCCCAAGTGTTTTCTAAGATTGATCTTAGATCCGGGTATCACCAGTTAAAAGTCAAGGCAGAAGACAGAGAAAACTGCATTCAGAACCAGATATGGGCACTATGAGTTTTTGGTAATGCCATTTGGGGTAACTAATGTACCTGCAATGTTCATAGATTTAATGAATAGGGTGTTCAAACAATTTTTGGATGAATTTATTGTTGTCTTTATTAATGATATATTGATTTACTCTAAAAGTAGGGAAGAACATGAGAATCAATTGAGAACTACCTTGTAGATTCTGAGAGAAAAGAAATTGTATGCAAAATTGTCCAAATGTGAATTCTGGCTTGACAGTGTGGTATTTTTGGCGCATGTAATCAACAAAGATGGTATCTCTGTTGACCTACGAAAAATTGAAGCTGTTGTAGACTGGACTAAACCGACAAATATGTCAGAAGTTAGAAGCTTTCTGAGACTTGTAGGTTATTACAGAAGATTTGTAAAAGACTTTTCAAAACTTGCTATGCCATTGACCCAATTAAATCAGAAAAATGTGGCGTTTGATTGGAACAATCAAAGAGAGTCTGCCTTTGAAGAGTTGAAGACTAGATTAGTAACTGCACCGATTCTAACACTACCTAATGGTACTGAAGGATTCCAGATTTATAGTGATGCTTCCTACAAAGGCTTGGGGTGTGTCTTAATGCAAAATGGAAGGGTAATTGCTTATGCCTCTCGACAGCTCCGTTCTCATGAAAAGAATTATTCGACCCATGACCTTGAACTCACCGTAGTGGTGTTTGCTTTGAAGATTTGGCAACATTATCTATATGGTACGACTTGTGAAGTGTACACGGATCATAAAAGCCTCAAATATTTTTTCACCCAAAAAGAATTGAACATGAGACAGAGAAGATGGTTGGAGTTGATCAAAGACTATGATTTACAGATTTTGTATCACCTGGGAAAAGCTAATATTGCGATAGATGCCTTGAGCCGAAATTTGATGGGAAATTTATCATGTTTTCTTACCGGTCAAAAGGAATTACTATGCGACTTGGAAAAGAATGAGATTGAAGTTGTATTGCGAGAATAGGGTGGGATCTTAGCCACTATCTCTACCCAGCCTGCAATCGTTGAAGAAATTAAAGAGAAACAACTGCAAGATGAGTTCTTGAAAAAGATTGTGAATGAAATTGACTCAAAATCAAGGCTCGGGTTTGTATTTAAAAACAACATGTTGAAATTTCAGAGTCGTCTTTGTGTACTAGATTGTTCTGATTTAAGGAAACGAATCATGACAGTAGCTCACAACTCCAAATTTGCCATGCATCCAGGAAATACAAAGATGTATCATGCTATGAAACAAAATTTCTGGTGGCCTGGAATGAAAAAGAGCATTGCAAACTTTGTAGCCCGATGTTTGTATTGCCAACAAGTCAAACCTGAACATCAACGACCCATTGGGTTACTACAATCGCTTCCGATACCAGAATGGAAATGAGAGCATATCACTATGGACTTTATTGTGGGATTACCTTGCTCTTCTCGAGATATGGATTCTATCTGGGTAATTGTTGATCGTTTAACTAAATCTGCACATTTCTTACCTGTTAAATCATTGTATAATGCGGATAAGATGGCTACCTTGTACGTTAATGAGATTGTGAGATTACATGGCGTGCTAGTATTTATTATGTCTGACAAAGATCCTAAGTTCACTTCAAGATTCTGGCAGAGTCTACAGCAAGCTTTGGGAACTAAATTGAGGCTAAGCAGTGCTTACCACCCACAGACAGATGGCCAATCTGAACGGACCATTCAAACGTTGGAAGACTTGTTACGAATGTATGCTCTAGATTTTCAAGGCAGTTGGGAAACCTACTTACCATTGGCCAAGTTTGTGTATAATAATAGCTACCATTCAAGTATCGATATGGCTCCTTACGAAGCTTTGTATGGTAGAAAATGTGGATCTCTGATTTGCTGGGCCGATGTAGGTGATAGACCGTTATTGGGACCAGAACTGGTGCAAGAAACAACTGAGAAAGTGAAACTGATTCAACAATGCCTAAGAACCGCACAGAGCCGACAAAAGAGTTATGCGGATGTCCGGAGAAGAGATAAGGAGTATGAAGTTGGTGATTATGTGTTCATAAAGGTGACTTCTATGAAAGGGCAAACCCGATTTGGCGTTAAGGGTAAGTTGGCGCCAAGATATGCTGGGCCATATGAGATTCTTGAGAAGATTAATTCAGTAACATATCGAGTAGCCTTATCTCCAGTAATGGAAAACATGCACAATGTCTTTCATGTCTTTATGCTTTGGGATTATTTGAGAGATCCACTACATGTGATTGAGCTGACACATGTACTTCTAAAAGATGATTATACATACGAGGAGAGGCCAATGCAAATTGTGAACCGCCGAATCAAAAGATTGAGAAACAAGGAAATTCCGTTAGTGAAGGTTGATTGGCAGAATTATGGAGGAACTTGTGCAACTTGGGAGACAGAAGAAGACGTGATGAGAAGATACCTTGAGTTGTTTCCTCTGAATCCGGTGTTCTTCCAAAATGAAGATAATTCGAGTTCAGAGGACCAAACTCTTTAAGGGGGAAAGACTGTAACAACGCTAACCCATGATTAGTGCTAATTCATACTTAAGTATGCCTAATAAGTAATTAAGAAGAAATCCTGAGTTAATTACATGTGCATTGCATTATTTTGTGTTTATATCTTTTTAACGTAGAAAGATCGGTTCATGTTTTTATTCAATTTATGAATTGAAGGCCTTGTTGGCATCCGATTCGGAAATTAACTTGATTTATGTGTTATTTGGAATTTTTAGAACATTATGGTAAGTTTAATTAAAATTCGTTTCGGAATGAAATAATTAGAATGATTAATGCTCAATTAAGCACAAGTTAATGAATTTATTAATCAAGCCTATATAAGGCCATTTCATTGACTCCTACACATTGTTTTGACACTTTCATTTCCTCTTAATTGAACATCAAAATGTCATAGAGGAAGAAAGAAGAAAAGTTGAGCTCAATTATGAGGATTGCTAGAGAACTTGTGAATTTGGACTTAGGAACTCAAGGATCAAACTCTTAGCTCTCATCTTGACAAGTTTAGGTAAGAATTCAACCCTTTGTTTGAGCAACTATGAAGTATAAGACATGAACTCTAGAGAATTGAGATGATTAATGTAAGAATTGAGTTAGAAATGAAGAGTATTGAGCCATACCATGCATGCATGCATATTTTCTGATATTTTGAGTTTAATTTCCAAGAATTCCCTCATGAATGTCTTGAATTCACCTTAATTTTGGGAAATCATCAAGTTTCATGTTGTTTTGTAGCATTTGATCATGTTTTGAGAAGATTAAGTTCAAAGAAATTCATGTATGCCATGTTCATGGAACATTCATAAATTTTAAGTTGAATGCTTACGCAATTGGCAAGCTATTAGGCCATGATTTCTTGAAATGATCCTTAATTCATGATGTTTTATGAGTTTCTCAATGTTTCCTCAAGTTTTGACCCAGAAAAATCAAGCTTGATGCTTTAAGATTGAGTTTTGAAGCTTGGAAGCAATTCTGGAAATTCTAGAATTCTGTGTCCACGCTCGAGCGACCACTTTGTGTCTCACACTTTCGCTTGAGCGACCAAGGGCTGGCTCGAGCATGAAATGCATGCTCCCAGAAGTTTTTATGTTTTACAGCATGCTCGAGCGACAACAGTTGCGCTCGAGTGCGGGCATATCTCTCACGCTCGAGCGAGTGTTGAGTGGGAAAAACAAGCAACCAGTACTTCTTCAAGGTTTGTAGACCACTCGAGCGAAAGAAGTTAAGCTCGAGCGGACCCTCACATTTTGTATGTCCACTCGAGCGAGGAAAGCCACACTCGAGCGTGGACCCTATTTTCAGCAAGTTTTGAAAAAATGTTTTCACGTACATTTTTGCATCTTCATTCCATCCTAGGCATTTCTAGGCCAAGATTAAGACACTATGATGAGGATAAAGGCTAGAAACACACTAGGAACAAATGAAATAAGTTGTGTACAAACCTATCGTGTGTTCAATGTATGTATCTGTCATGTTATGTAGGTCACACGCCTCACGCTAAGTAAATTGCTTACTCTACTCGTTTATCTGGAGCCACCGGTTATCTGTGAGTAATGACTTAGTAAAGCTATGTTCAAGTTAAATTAATGAAACGTTATATTCACACTATGAATGATTGTCCGCCTTTGGCAAACATTTATGACATTAATGTTAAGATTCAAGTATGTTATCTGTACCTGGACCGGAGGTTCCTTAATGGAACTAACAAATTATCTGTACCCGACTGGAGGTTCTTTTATAGAACTGACAAGTTATTTGTGCCCAGTACGGAGGTTCCTTTATGGAACTGGCAAGTTATCCATACCCGGCAGGAGGTTCCTCTATGGAATTGACAAGTATGATCTATGATGTTCTGTATATGATCTGTTAACGCTAACAAATGAATTATGAATGATCCAACATGATTTCTGAATTTTGTATACGTGTTGAATGAGAGCACGACTATGAATTAGTTCTATGTACGGATTTAATTATGGGACGTCATTCATTTAACCCTTAACTCTGTTATTATTCACTGGGCTCTCGCTCACTATTTATATTACGTATGTAGGTGATCAGACACGTGACCAGGTTCAAAGTTGAGGACATGGAGTTTCTATTTTTGTCAGCCAGCCTTCGTGCCTCCCGAGGAGGTTCCGGTTTGAGTCAAGCCTCGTGAATGTGTATTGGGGATGTAAAGGTTTTTGTTCCTTTTGATTTGCGATCAAGTTTTCTATTATGCATACATGAAGTGACTTAATTGTTGCTTTTTGTTTTGATCACATGTATGGTTATGAAAGTTCAAAATTATCAGTCCCATGTATGTCTTCACAGCTCATTGGACTATGTATATTACATATATTTGCTTCTGCAGCCCCTATTTATATGCTATTATGTTAAGAGGCCTTCGGTAATCCAAGGATTACTGGTTGGTTATGACACTAAACCTATAGGGGCGGGTTTGGGTCGTGACAAAGTTGGCCTAGGTCCTTAGTTTGGTTAAAGATTTGGGATGTTTTCAATTTGATACAAGTTTGATGAAACCATTGGAGACCAAAAAAGTGTAATTTTTCACCAAATTTAAATTTGGTGATGGATTTGGTTAAACATCGGAGATGGCCTTAGGCTAATAGTATTCAAAAGTTTAACATATAATAATACCAAAAAAAAAAAACTAAAAGGATATGATTAATGTTGTAGAGTAATTTTGATTGTTAATTGCCTCTACTTATTATTTTTTTTTGAACTCCACTTTTGAATTTAAAAAAAAAAAAAAGAAGGGATTTAGGCTCTCACCTTCTTCTTCTTCTTCTTTATTTTTTTTAATTTAATTAATTAATTTATTTTTTGGGTTTCTAAGGCCTCGCTTAGTAACAAGCTATTTTAGTAACTTTTTTACTTTTTATGAAAAGATGTGCAGAAAAGTAGATAGTGATGTGACCACTTATAGTAACATTTGACTAAAATGTATAGTTGACAAACGCGACCTAATATTACTTTTATCCTTAACATTTGGAACCCTACCTAATCCCCTATTTATATCTTTGGCCACCGGCACCCTACTTTTCCAGCAATCTATTCCCCACATCCGTATCACTCCTAGCCCATCCTCGTCCACCCTTGCCACCCCTAGCTCATCTCTATCCACAGTCATCTCTTTGTTTCATTATTTCTAAATTTTTTTTTTATTCTTGGCAATTTTACCTTTCCCGAATGAGACCCTAACTCCTTGCTTGTCAAAGACAGAATGTGATAGAGAGGGAGGTTATAAAGTGAGGAAGAGCAAGAGAAAAAGAGCGATAAAGAGATCAATAGAGAAGATAGAGAGAGTGAGAGATAAAGAGATCAACACAGAGAGAGACAAAAACAAAATGATAGCGAAGAAGGTTGTAAAGAGGAGATTGAGCGGGGCGAGAATGACAAGAAGGGACTAAGATAGCGGAGAAAGTGGTTGTTAAAGCTAATAGGTGGTAGAGGTAGGGTTAGAGTTAAGATTATGATTAAGATTATGGTTTGAATATAGGAAGTTACGAATGAAGACAAAATTAAAATTTTATGATGTGATAAAATTATAATGCAAAAACCATAAAGAGATGGAGGTTCAAAGAAAAAAGTAAAGTGTTATGAGCAACACTCAACATTAACGACATGATTCTAACATTTAAACCAACTAAATTGACAATATTACAAAAATATATATACTTTTCAATTATTGGGTTCTAGGAGAGCATGGCACGTGGTATCTTTTTTTATTGTGATTGGATTTGACAGTAGGATTCATTACATTTATGTTGGGTGTTTTAGAATCAGTAGCAGCATATACATTTGTGATTAGTGAAAAATACCACTTGATAGTGCCATGTGGTATTTTCAAGCATGTGAGGGTAATAACAAACCAAAGCATGTGAAATCAAGCATGTGAGAGTAATAATATCTTATTAGAGTTAACCCTTTGTATTAGAAATTTACATAAAATGATCATATGCAAAGTACATAACACATATATAGAATTTTTAAGACAATAAAACCCTTATATAGTGATTCCGTTTATATTTTGCTACTAAAATAAGAAAGACAAAGTGAAAATGAAATTACTAAATAAAGATATTATTGTCTTAAAAGATCAATAACGGAAACTATTATCCTAAAAATTCAATAAAGATGTCTATGCTTTACCTATGATTTGATTGGGCATAAAATTTTAACAAAATAATACTTTAAGATGATTAATAATTAAATTTTAAAGTTTAAGACAAAATGCAAATAGATCATAGTAAAGAGAATATACTTTAATTTACCCTTATTTAAAAGAAGAAGAAAATAAAAAGAGTAGATGAGCTAAGTCATGAGAAAACAAAATAAAAAAAATGAAACAACAAAAGACAGATATATATATATATATATATAGTGAGAGAGAGAGAGAGAGAGAGAGAGAGAGAATGGCATAAGAGGGGAAAGGAAGAAGAAGAACCGTCGCTTTTGTTAACCCTCATACATTAATATTTCTTCATTTTAATTATTATTATTGTTACTTTACAAAGCAAAAAGAAAGTAAAGTATTGCAAAATCTCCACCTGTGTTTAGACACACACCCACAGAGAGAGAGAGAGAGAGAGAGAGAGAGAGAGAGAGTACATATTCATCATTTTTGATATCATTCATTCCTTTTCATTTATATCGCAAATGAGTTGAATTACAACAAACCTAATCATTCAAGCTCGAATCTTGTGAAGATGATTTCCATATTCTGTTAATGTTGTTCGTTCGACCTCTTCTCTGATTCACCTTTTCATCTCTTAATCCATCCAAAAAATAGGTTTTTTTTTTTTTTTTACACACTCTCTCTACATATATATATATATATATATATATATATATGTATATGCATGTATGTATGATTCATATAGGTTTATCGTAATGATTTGTGGAGAGTGTTATGAGTTTTGATGTAGGTGGAGACATTTAATTTGTGCCTGATTTGATCTGGATTTGATGATGTAGAGAATATGGATCTGGATACTTTTCAATTCTTACGTTACGGGGACTTGTGTTTGTGTCCGTGAATGTGAAGGTGAAGCGATAACAATTAAGACTTGAATGGTTAAGCTTGTACCTGTAGCAGATAAGGAAGGATTGATTCAAGCCAAAGCTTGTTTCCAGAATCAGACCACGTGATGGAAAAATCAATAGATTGACGAAAAAGTGATCAAATTACAGTGACTTCGGATGATAAGAAACAAGTGATCGAAGTAGAGAGATGAATAAGTTGAAATACGAATGAATGATTCGAAGACTCACTGAGACAAGAGAGAGAGAGAGAGAGAGAGAGAGAGAGAGAGAGATTGAGAGTTCATACCATTGGAGATCTCTTCTTCAAATGACCATGGTGATCTATAGAGCGAAATCGAGAAAGGGAAATCAGATTCTTTTACTCAGACACGATCGAGCAAAATTAGATTTGGGGGAAATGAGCGTCTAGGACAAGTTTTACACAATCAAATTTGGAGGAAATGAGAGTTTAAGAAAAAAAGAAAAATATAAATAAATTGGGCTGAGTGGGTTCCCAATAGTGGATTTACAAGTTTTTGCTTCCGCTGATTGAATTCACAAGTTTTTGATCGTTGGCTGAGTGGGTTCACGAGTTTTTACTTCGGCTGATTTGCCGTTGCAAATAATTTTTTTTTGCAATGGTCAAATAATCAGATGCAAAAAGATATTTTTCTAGTAGTGCCATGACCAAGATTGAAGAGTGTTGTCTGCACTTGTGAAGTACACCATGGATCTCGTTCGATGATTCAAACAATTTATTTTGTAGGATCATTCATGTATACTATTTATTAAAAAAAAATATTACGTTGATTCGATAATTATAACGTATTCAATTTATTACATTTGTCTTAAAAAGAATGCACGATAAATATATTTTTAAAAATATATCATATATTTTTTTGGTAATAAATACAATAAATTGAACATGTTATGATTATCTGGTTAACCTTTTTTTTTTTTTTTTGTAGGTGATATTTATGAAGAATCTTACAAAATAAATAGTTTGAATTATTAAAATGAGACCGTTGATGGACCCATAGCCTTCTCGAAAGAGCCTCAAATATATATTCTACTTGCTCTTTGTGTTTTATGGCCCTATTTGGGAATATGCTATTTTAATTGGCTATTTAATTTTTTATAATAAAAAAAATGTAAAAAGTAAAGAGAGTGATGTTATGGGATGTTTTCTTTTAGAAAAATGATATGCAAATACATTTTCTAGACCCATTTTTTAGACTCAATGATGTGTAAGTCATATAATTGGTTGATGATTAGAAAAAGATTTGAGAGAGTGTTTATCTTTAATATCTTAATTGATTACCACATCATTGAGTTTGAAAATTGAGTTTAATTTTTAATCTTAAATAACAATGATTTTTATTTTATTGACTATTTTAGCCTGAAATGGCTTAAAATGCCCATCCCAAACACCCACTACCGTTTCGCTACAAGAAATTAAGGTTTTAAAGACAAATTTTTAGGAATAAAAATAATTTTTTTGTAAAAAATATACTTTTAAAGACAAAATGAAAGAATTTTTTTGAAAATATATTTAATCATGTTATTAAATTTTCTAGATAAATTTATTTGGTTGTAAAATGATCAATCACTTTTTCCAACAATTTTAATTGTTCCCTAATTAACTCAAATCATATCCTTACAATTTTAATTGGTCCCTAATTAACCCAAATCATATCCCGATAATTTTAATTGGTCCTAGTGAACTCGAATCATATATTATTATATTTTATATATTAATTTTTGATCTCAAAGTCGGGACTACCAAAAACAAAAACAAAAAAAAGTTTCATCACTCCATTGCCGCCTCCGATTTTGATTCTCCTTCTTTCCCCCCCCCCTCTCTCTCTTTCTCTCCCATTCTCTCTCAATTTAAATTTCTTTTCATATATCTCTTCTCTACTGATTCATATATCTCTTCTCTACGGATTCGATATCTGGATCGCTCCGTTGCCGCCTCCGATTTCCCGATTAAATAGATGAATTAGTCTGGATTCGATTCTCCGATTTCCCGGCGAGTCTCCGGTAGCGATTCTGATAAGGTATCATATATTATCAAGTTAGTTGATGATTGACTATCATATATATGAATTGCCTATATTTAATATGTTTGACGTAGCAGCAGCTTCTTGGATGCTTTTAACATTCTGAGATTTGTTGGAATTGAAGTGAATGAAAATCTCCCTATTTCAATGCATGATATATGGATGTAAAATTTGAAGTCAGTTGTTTATAATTGTTATGTCAATGTGGATTCGTTTTTGTTTTTGTTTGTTTGTTTGTTTGTTTTTTTTTTTTTTTTTTTTTGAGAACTAATATAGATACGTGGATGTAGCAACCTACATTTGCTACATTTACAGACCATTGAAATCTCTTATTTCATTCATGTAATGATGAGGATCATATCCAATCTAGGCTTCAGTCCATCATAGATCATCCAACTGATGCTCTGTTAATGTGAAGCCATGATGGAGTGAGGGGAACAATTTCACATTCAGAGGGCAAATGGAATTATGAGTGGTTGAATGTAGTACCTATAATCTGTTAACCTCTAGAATTCAGAACAATACCAGACCACATTTGCCTACCAACATGCACATAAACTTATCTCCTTGTTACTATGTCTAATCAGTAACTTCAAATCTTCATTTATACGTTAATCTGCTCTTCATATTGTCATTTTAGATTTTTCTTGATATCTTCAAATTCAGCAAACAGAATAAACCTACAGAGAAGATTCCTACGTATTACCGTCAAAAAAATGAAATAAATTTGGCTTTGGCTGATCTGCTTTCTTATTTTTAGAACTACTTGTTTTCATACATAACAAAACAATTGGGTCTTTTGTCATTTGCAGAGAATGTGGATGGAGGTTCAGTGATAATACTCATGCATGCTTAGACCCTTGTGTTGTTTGTTTGGAAAGAAAGTGCACTGTAGCTGCTTAAGGTACATTCCTTTCCAAACTTGCAAACTAGCACCATAAGGATTCTAATCGATTTTTTTGAGTAATTTTTTTTTTAAAAAAAAATGTTTGGATTCTTCCTAAACGTTAACATGTGAAAATGATGCAGTTCAATGCCATCTAAATGTTAACATGTGACAGTATATATCTTGATGCTTCAATTTACATTAAGCAGCAAACTTGGGTATGGATTTTAGCTGCTTGTTTATCATGTATTGTTTTCCTGTGATTGTATTCTCATGACCTACTTTGAACTTATATTAATTGCTGTATTGATTTTTCCCTAAGAGATGAATCCATGTAAATCAAATATATGTTCTTGATAATAATGTTCTTTAAAATTGTCAATAAATAGTTGAAACTTCAACTAGAAAAGAATAATAAAATAGTTGAGTAACTGCCTAATTACAGACTAGCAGAAGAGTTCATTGATTCTTGGGATTCTGTTGGATTAGTATCTGCTTGATATTACATACTGCTGATGAAAATAATGGTCAAAAGTTATGTGCAACAAACCTTTAAAGAAGAAAAGCCTAACATGTGAAAAGCGAAAACAACTTTGCTCAAATAATAAACTAATATCTTGACTAATAAACTAATAAACTAATTTCTTGAACAACTTTGCCCATATATTAGTTTTCAATTTTGCTCAAATAACAAACCTTTCTTGAATGTTCTCACTAAATTATGTGAATGTTCTCTTGAATCAGTGAGATATTAGTTTTTGTGTGTGAGTGCACTAAATATATTTTTTCTAAATTTCTACACATTTTGAGTATTGTGAATTATTGCAAGTTGCAACCATATGCGCATTGTACAATGTAGACCTAATAATTCTAGAAAGACAATGTCACTCTTTGCTTTTGTTTTCTATATCTATTCCTCCTCTAAACCATTCTCTCTCTCTCTCTCTTTGTGTGTGTGTGTATGTGTGTGTGCATTGGTAATTCATTTGCTGAGCTATTTGTGGCATCAAATAATAAACTAATTCGTAATTTAGAATAGTAGAACCAAACTTTGATTTTCTTTGCCTTGATTTTCAAATGCTATATATATCTATCATTGGCCAACATATATATTGGCTATGGTTTTAAATAAGAGTATAGGGATATATATCAATATTGGCGATCACGAGTTATCAATATATATGTATATCACGAGTCACGGGATAGGTTGTGATCACAAGTTACTAGAAAACTCTAAAATGACAATATGAAGAATAGATTAACATATAAATGAAGATTTAAAGTTATGATTAGACAGAGTAACAAGGAGATAAGCTGTGTATGAAGAATTTGTAAAATCCCTATATTGATGCTTAATCTGATGTTTCTTTTGCTTTGATGATATGGTCTGATCTAATCCTGATTTGTTTGATTTGATTATATTTGTGTTATTTGGAAATGTAGATGCCAATTTGATTGATTGCATTGTTAAATTTATTTTGATTTGCTTGTTTTATTAGAGTAAAAAATTGTAGCATCATATTTGCTATTTTTAGTATATCCTATTTTTTAAGGTTTTTTTTTTTTTTTCTCTTTCTTCTTTAGTTCAAAGATTGCAAAAACTGTGGGGCCACTATTTTGTGATAGTGGTTCTCATCAGTTCACAACTTTATTCAAATCAATTTGTAATTATTAAAATTTTGAACTTTCTAAGGCTGCTAAAAAAAAAAAAAGAAACAATTTATTACTGATATACATTATTGTAACAAAGCAAAACAAAGTTTACAACAGTTGATGCTGATCATTGAGTTGAATTTATTAGTTTATCGATAAAATTAACCTAATACACTAAACCCAGAAAACATTTTCTTTGTCTGCACTATGTTCTGCTTCAATTGGCTTGAAGTATTCTTCTATGGTTTTCTTCCACAATAACTGTAAATTAGAATAGAAACTCTCATGAGCTAAATTCATATGTGGCCTTGAGAAAAATGTAAGCCCGTTTGTTTAAGATTGTGGAATTTCTTGTGAGATCTTGTGTTCAACTTTGTTGTTGTCAAGACCAGTAGTTAAATGAATGTCTCCCTTCCTAGCCAACCACCAATGCAGTATTCATTAAAAAGAAAAATCATGAAACCAAGAATTTGGATCATAATGTTATTTGTTATTAGACATCGTCTCAAAGCGTGCTTAGATTTGAAGCACTGAGTTACTTAAGATGCTGAAAGTGGCAATGCATTATCTTTGTGACAGATTTTATGTTCTTGTGATTATCTATGATGTCTCTGTCTTCTGTGTTTTCCCACCTTCAAGTTGTAATTTTTTCTGTTTGGTGGATCTGCAGGTATGTGAGCAGCCTTGGTAATAAGAGAGTTGAACTCTTTGATATGGAAGCAGGTGCTAGTGATCCTACAGCAGATGATAATGTTCAAATGGAGTCAGGTGAGATTAGGACCCTCTTCATGTCTGCATCTGAACAATTTGTTGAGCATGGTGTATTATTTTGAAAAGAAAAGTTGTTCATGTGCTCTATGCTTCTCATGTTTGTTGTTATTGAATGCCCCCGATATGATTCGTGGCTTATTTGTTTTTGTTGTTAATTTGTTTTCTGCAAATTAGTAATTTTTAGGCCCTAAGTTCTATGATTAGCAGCTTGGACTTTTTCTGCTATTAAGAACTTCTTGGTGGTAGAATCCTATTATATTTCTGTTGGAATTGAAATCTGCCTTCACCTCTTCTGTAGCTAGTAGCCAATGAATGTAATGATGTTAATGGGTGTGAATTATGATTGTTGCATATGAAATGAGTACAGAAACGAAGTCATTGGATAATTTTTGATTGGTAATCTATTTGAGAGTTTGGCCTATTCTATGCAGGTTCTGAAAGCTTGTGTCAATTTGAAGCTTGAGAATTGAATGCCATTTCAACGAAGCCATTGAGAAGAAGATGCGATGAGTTGAGTTGTTTTGTTATGTAGGTAGATATAACTCTAATTACAATCTGTTCATTGAATAGTTGAATGCTACAAACAATGCTTATGACACTAGCCTTATAAATTGGAAATGATACTTTTGAAATCTCTATCAATTTATGATATACAATCAAGATATTACATACTAATGAATCAAAGTATGGTATTTGTTTGTTATTGAAATATCTTTTAATTAAGCCTCTTTGAATGTGATAAGCATTTTTTTTTCCATGTAGTTGAATTTTAATTTGGAGATGAGTAGATGATCTGGTGATATGTTTGATATTTTCTGTTTGGTTGTTGAGAAATCAAGCAAGGAATATAGGTTGATGTTCAAACTAGTATTTTTAGATTAATTGTTACAAAATCAAAAGGCCAAAAAAAAAAAAAAAAAATTATCAAACTTTTAGAGACCAATTTTAGTTGTCTCAAAAAAATTATAACCTTTACATAATACTTTCATTTGTCCCAAAAACTAAAACTTTTAGAAACCACTTTCATTTGTCCCCAAAACTAAACTTTTAGAGACTAATTTCTATTGTCTCAAAAATTAATTTCATTTGTCCCAAAAACTAAACTTTTAGAGACCAATTTTTGTTGTCTCGAAAATAAATTTTGTTGTCCCCATAATAATTAGATTTTTAGAGACAAATTTTGGTTGTCTCAAAATCAAAACTTTTCGCAACTATATATTTTTGTCTCTAAAAGTCTATTTATAGTGACAAATGCAAAATTTTGTCTCTAAAAGTCATTTTTTGACTTTTCCGGACTGACCATTTGGGACAAACTTCGCGACGGAGGAAATTAGTTGGCTAAAGTTTTTCCCAACAAATATTACGCTTTTAAAGACAGAATAAATTTGTCCCTAAAAAGCTAATTTCTTGTATCCTTTCTCGCATAAAGAGAGAGAGAGAGAGCGAGAGAGAGCTCCTTGTCTTGCTCATTCAATTTTGAAGTTCATTAAGGTACTATGTGACATCCCTTACAAAAGTGCATTTTTTTTTTATTATCTTTTTATCTTTTTGGGAAATTTAGCTGTAAACCCCTTTTACCTTCCTTTTATTGTTAAAAGGACTAAGAAAAAAATTATACTTTCTAAACCCCCTCATAATTATAAAGTCTTTCCTAAAGGACAAAATTTATTATTTAAATATTTTATATGACTATTATACCCTTAACTAATTCTTCCCACTCTCTTCCCCACCCTCTTATACTTGATTGGTTCAAGTTAACCCACTGTTTTGCAGTCCTCATTATCGGAAAGGCGGTGGAATAAGAATATGATTTTTCATGTTCATCGTTGTCAGGAGCTTTTCATACTCATCCAAATACGCAGGTCACTCCATGCTAAACTTTCTTTTTGCTTTTGATAATTTCTCGAGAAACAAACAAGCCAAATATACAAAGCACCAACCAGATCAAGAGCTTTATCTATACTTCCGAAATTGAACATAAATAGACCTCAAAAGTATAATTCTCTCTTTTCCTTCTCTCTTCCATTCCTAGGGTTTGGATTGAATTCGTTCGGAGCTCTCGTGATTTCAACCAAAACTGTGAATATATCTCTATATATCTATATATATATATATGTGTGTGTTTGTGTGTTTTGAGATTTGAATTGTTTGTGTGTTTTGAGATTTGAATTCGAATATATATATATATATATATATCTACATATTCCGATCTCTAATCTATATATATGTGTGTTTTGAGTCTTTAAAATCGCAGATTTGAATGATTGCATAGATCGGTCTCGGCGATCATTTGATTCGAACTCAAAAGCTCAAAGATGTAAAGTAGAATCTGAAAATCTGTGTATGAAAAATCTCAAGATGTTTGAAAGCTCAAAGTTTCAAAAATCTGAAAAATCTGTAAAATCTGAAGAACCGGAGTATGAAAAATTGATATTTCTCTAAAATTTTCAAATTATAAGCCTGATTCAATGATTATAGGCATGATTCAATGTTTTTCAAAGTAAACATCGACTGATTCAAGGATTATAGGCCTGATTCAAAGCTCATAGCTCAAAGTTCCAGCGATTTTTCAGAGTAAACATCAAATTTCATTTGATAGAACCTGAGTAAAATTTTACTCTGGTTCTATTGCTCTGTTTTTTTCATTTGACAGAACCAGAGTAAAATTTTATTTTTATACAAAGTAAAATTTTACTTTTATACAGAGTAAAATTTTACTTTTAGTTTCAGAGTGTAAAATTTTACTCTCATTCAGAGTAAAATTTTACTTTCATACAGAGTAAAATTTTACTCTGAAATACATAGTGAAAATGTAGAGAGAATGATGTAGAGTAAAATTTTACTTTTAGCTTCAGAGTCTTACAGTTTACTTATTTTTCAGAGTAAAATTTTACTTTTATACAGAGTAAAATTTTACTTTTAGTTTCAGAGTGTAAAATTTTACTTTCATACAGAGTAAAATTTTACTTGCATACAGAGTAAAATTTTACTCTGAAATACATAGTGAAAATGTCTTAATAGGAGAGCTGATAGATATGAGGATAATATAGTAAAAGAAACAAGTTTTAAAATATCAGGAGGTTTTGAAAGTACTTATATACTTCTTGTCCTTTTGAAAGAGAAATTAGATAGTGAGGGGGCTATGACCAAATCCCCCTATCTTTTTTAAGTTATATCATCTTTCTATTTTTTGTGTATCTTTTCGTAAAAAAATCAAAAAATATATTTATTTAAATCATTCCAAACACCCTCTAAAATTGTTTATGCTCTCGCTCTTGTTTCTTCCTCCGCCCTTCCTTTCCTCTTTTTTCCTTTTTATTTATTTATTTTATTTGTCTTTTTTCTTTTAATGCCAAGCTTTCATGTCATGAGGGGTCAGACATGTATAACCTTGTATTTAATTCCCATATGTGTCTGTATATATATATAGATATGTATATATAGGATCAGTAGTAACGTGGATTACACACTAGTGTATATGATGAGGGATGGTTAATTTTTTCACAACCACCAAATACAAAAGACGTAAACATAAACTGGTTAGTTAGGCTCCCCAAAGAAATTACACAGACAAACGGCTCTTAGCTTATTAGACTTGCAAATTATGTAGGTAATCCATCTCACTCACTCTCATTCTGTGGCATTGGAAGCCAAGGGAGGACTCCAATATATAAACCCCCAGCCCACCCTCCCTTCCTATCCGCATAATTGTTCCATACATACATATCTATATATCTCTCTCAAATGGATCCAGCAGCAGCAGGAGGAGGTGGAGAGAATAAGGCAGAAGTGGCAGTGAAAAAAGCAAAGGGTTGGGTGGGTTGGGTGATTCCATTGCTGAGGGTGGTTGCATTCTGTGCGACTGTATCAGCAACAATTGTAATGGCACTTAACAAACAAACCAAAACCATGGTTGTTGCCACTATTGGAACCACCCCTATTACGGTCACTCTCACCGCCAAGTTCCAACACACCCCTGCATTTGTGTATGCCCCCTCCTGCCCCCCTTTCCTTTCCTTTCCTTTCCTTTCCTTTTTAACATCTCATTCATTCTTTCTTTTCTCTTTCCTCCATATTATATTATTTTTGGAGATGATGATGATGAGGAACCGTTCACATCACATTAAATTTGAACTTATACATTAATTACATCATACACTTTATTTTCATATTACTTTTTGATAAATTTTGTCTGTACATATACACGAAGCAAACTGTGAAAAGTAGTAAGAAAGGTGATGTAATAATTGTTGATATAAATATACAGGTTCTTTGTGATTGCTAATGGCATGGCCAGCCTCCATAACTTGTTGATGCTAGTGTTGGAATTATGTGGTCACAAGTTCGATTTCAGGGGACTCCGCCTGGTCACCATTCCCATTTTAGACATGGTATGGTATATTTAAATATAGGAATATGAAATCCAAGGTCCCAGCTGTGACCTTTGGCAGGTCCATTCTAGATTTATGTTCATGATCTAATTTGTTCATCTTGTAAGTATCGCAAGACAAATAATTTATGTAAAAAATCATTTTGATCAAATATCAATAATTACATGCTCATAACACATAATCTCAAACTAAATAAATACTCTATTTGTAAAATTATATTTGCAGTTTCTTTATTTTAAAAAAATATGTCTCTATCATGTGATTAAATAATATCCAATGAAACTAAATTTTCGCATGGATGATCTGCTCTGCGATTTCTATAAGATGCATAATTTAGATCATGGAAATAGGCTTGGGACAAGCCGCACTGAGGGTCACACAGATCTGTTTTGGATCATTTTTCTTTTTAGATTTGAAATTAATGTCCGAAAGCTCATTTTGTTGTTGTTGTGTATATGCATGAATGAATGAATGAATGAATCAGATGATAGCCAGTCTATTGTCAGCCGGGGGAAGTGGGGCAGCATTCATGGGAGAGCTGGGGAAGAATGGGAATTCACATGCAAGGTGGAACAAGATCTGTGACAAATTTGACTCCTTCTGTGACCATGGAAGTGGCGCCCTCATAGCTTCCTTCATCGGCCTCCTCTTCTTGATCCTCCTCAATGCCATCTCCATCTTCAAACTTCGAACCCTCAACTCTCTCACTTATTCTGTTGTCCCCTGAATCTCATGCACTGGACTGCATCACTCCTCTCCTCTCTCACCCTTATAATTCTCTTCCTGTTTTCCATTTTTGTGTTTACTTAATTAGTTTACTACTTTGCATGCACTGGACTGCATCACTCCTCTCCTCTCGGCCTTATAATTCTGTTCCTGTTTTCCATTTTTCTGTTTACTTAATTAGTTTACTACTTTGCTCTCTCTTTAATTAGTTTACTACTTTGCTCTCTCTCTCTCTCTCTCTCTCTTTCTAATAAAATATAAGAATAATATTAGGAATCGTGAAAAAAATATCATGAAATATTTCATGAAGATTTTTCATCCCTTGAATAGTGTGTGGTATTTTCTTATATGTGTAATCTAACGGTGAAGAATATTTCATGATATGTAACATAACTCTTAGGCCTAGTTTAGGAAGACTAAATAAGTGCACTTTTTGACTTTTTATGAAATATGGGTTGTGTTTGGGTTGAGTTTGAAGTGATGTGTTAGAGAGATGATGTGACTTAAATAAGATGATGTGACTTAAATAGGATAGTGACTTTTTGACTTTTTATCTTTTTTGTCTCATGCCAAACTTGACCTTAGTTTGTGGCTCAAAAGTCTCGTTTGAAATGGATTTTTTGGTTTTTTTTGACTTTTGTAAGAGAAAAAATAAAATGATTACGGTTTGAATGTAACATTTTGTCTTATTGAACTAAAAAGACTATTTTGTCTTTTTGTGATTATTTTAGCCAAAAAAATCCCATTTTAACCTATGCGAAACGAAAGCTTAATTAGAAAATGAGTAATGCTATAGTGAATATTTAATTATTTGATGCGCAGTACTATAAAAGAAATATACATGAATTATAAAACCCAATACACTAATATATTGTATTAATAAGTAAGATGATAAGTATAAGATCATACCAAAAAAAATATATATTATAAATAGTGTTATTGGTACAGAAGTCTTGGGTAAATTACAAATGCATTCCCTGAGTTTGTTTAAAATACAGGTTATCCCTTATAATTTGAAAAATTACAAATACATCGTTTATTAGAATTTTTTATTTAACAGAATTAACTAAAAAAATAAAATTCATAATTGCTCTCCTATACAATAACAAAATTACCTAAATTATTAATTGAAACATATTTCTAACATATTAAAAATTGTTAATTGATTTGACGATTTATTAATAAAAATAGCGATTTGATATGAAATTAAAAAATCCAAAGGTTGGAATGTAATTTTTAGAATTACATGGGACGATTCGTATTTTAATTAAATCTCAGGAGATGTATTTGTAATTTATCCTGATACCTTTTACCGAAAATTAAACTCCATGTCTAATGCTTCTAGTTCAAAGTAATAATGGATAGTATAGTATGAGTCAATAGATCAAGATCTTTTACTATAAATCTATATGAATGATTTTGTTTTATTAATTCAATGATTTAAAACATAACAATGCTATTTTTAAAATACGTGTGCTAAAATGGGGTAAGACCAGGCATGACTTGCCATACATATAGACATTATTACAAAGGCAGACAAACTGAACTTGTCATAATCTTTGAAATTATATAACTTGGTGTCATATATATAGACACTGTTACAAAAGCAAACAAACTGAATTTGTCATAATATTTGAAATTACATTATTCAATAATTTTGTCTTTCTAAATATATATAAGATAGAGAAAGAGGAACAAAAATTATGAAAGGAAAAAAGAAAAAGGCGAGTATCTTGTGTTTTTGAAGGATGTATATGTATTGTATGAAAACATAGTGAGAGATTGAGACATATTCATTTACAAACTTACGTTCCAAACAACACCATCTCCTTCTCCACACGTATTGTGAACATTTTTCATTCTCTCCGCGGATTTGCATATTCCACTGCATGACCAATCAAATGATGCCACACATACATTCCCTGCTTGTGCCTTCCATTCACAATCTATATATATATATATATATATATATAAGTAGTTGATCAAGATAATTTCATTTAAAGGTAAAAAAAGTTGATGGAAAAAAATAATAAATTATTTGTACATATACCTGGAGGGCTTCCACAGCACATAGAACGATGGTCAACATGTTCAACTTCTAAGCCAATGAACCATGACCCCAATGACACGTCCTCATTTGCATATCTATGCAAAATGGGCCTATATATACATTCCATATATATTATCAGTCCTTCAATACTCTTCTATATATTAAGAATTTGAAACATAATGTAGAGAGATATATATAATATAATAGTAGTACTAACGAGTTGATAGAGATGTAAGTTGCGAGGTCATTGGAAATTGCATAGATTTGACCGGTAGCATGTCTAAAGTACTTGTTCCCTTCTTCCCCAAACTTCCAAAATTCTGGCTCGTGATATTTTGCCCCTCTACAATAACATCCCAAACTATTTACTATAAAGTAAAATAATTTGCTAAATATATGATGTCATTGCAGCATTTTTCAAATATATGATGTCATTGCAGCATTTTTAAGAATAAAATTCATGCAATTAGAATTATGAAAATCAAATCGATATAGGAGGCAAATTAACTATGAATATGTAATTTGTTTTTATAATTAAATAAATATAAAAAAGTTATATATATATATATACATTACGTCTACCTGATGAAGACTAATTACAAATCAAGATAATTTGAATTATAGATTCACCATATCATACGATAGATATAGGTACATAAAAAATGCAATTTCTATATAAAAATTACGTTAACATAAAATTATCCTCCAACAAATTAATTATAACTTACATTCTAGAGTGAACTGGTCCAGACTTCATACATCCAATGTAGATCCTGGGTTTCGACCGATACTGCGCTAGCGTACTCGCTAGCATACCTATATATATATATATATATAACATAATATTATTAAAAGTGTAAAAGAAAATCCTCAGGAAGAAAAAAAAAAAAAAAAAAAAAAAGGGGAGGAGAAAGTGAGATACCCAAATTGACATGGACATCATCATCCACCTTAACATAGAATTGAGCATCCCAGATTGAGAGAGCGGTGGAGAAATACAAGCGAGTCTTGGTGGAGAGCCTATGGTAGGCCTCCACGTGGTTGAGGCGAAGGAAGTCATTATACTCAACCTCCTCTTCGTCGATCGCTCCATCAAGGACTCCTCCACCAGCACCACCACCCGGTGTGGCACTGTATCCTATTACAAACCTTATTATGATCCCTTTCTCTTCCTCCAATTTCCTTAGCTTCTCTCCTGTTTCATTTTACTCCATTAAAAAAAAAAAAAAAAAAAAAAAAAAAAGGGTTAAAAGTGATTGCGACAATTGAAAGTAAAGGAGGTAAGGTGGATCAGATGAGATAGACATAGATAGATGAGATGAGATGAGAAGGAATTAAACCTGTGGGCATCCAAGTTTGACGAATAGAATCTCGTCGTCTCTTGCTGCTGAAAGCAGTATTAATTCCGATGACCACAAATGCTTTCTGTATTTGATTTTGATGAGTCCTATTGGATTCCTTTTCTGATGATGAAAGTTGACTGCCTAGTCTTCTTGTTCGACCTACCGCCGCCAATTCCATTTCCAACGTTGATATTGTTTTGTCCAGTGATCTGCATACATGTTTATTACACACACAAACAAAAGCGCAAAAAAAAAAAAAAAAAAAAAAAAAGGAGATATCTCATGAGATTGTAAACAGTAAACACACAATTAATGTTCCAAAAAGATCATATCTTAACTGGATAGCTTGATGCGTCTTGGTTACTTCTCTCATAATATCGCCTGAACTACTACTACCTTCAACCAATTCCTGATCCAACAACAATAATATATTTGCTCAGAATATTCAATATAGACGCCAAAGTGAAAGTGATTGTGGCAATTCTAAGCAAAAGAGATCAAAATGCAGCACTGCCCCCACACTCACACCCACACCCACACCCACACCCACTTGCAAGCCTTTGCAATTGTATGTGGCTATAGGCTTATTCGAACCGCACAATCCGTTCAACTCAAATCGATTCGCATACAAATGGATGGTTTTGTAGACACAATACAGGCAGATGCGGTTTGAAATATGACATGATTGCGGGTTGCGAGTTTAACCCGCACTCACAAGAACCCGCCTGCACTTAAGACTTTTTTTTTTTTTAACCTGGACCGTTGTTATTTTATTATTACATTTTGAATGAATGTAAAAATTAATAAATAATTACTTTTAGGTAAGCTTAGGATTTTGAATGATTTTATTTTAATTGTATTGTTGAATAGTAGATAGTGAATGAGATCGATGATCTAGTTTAGGATTTTGAAAGATATGCTTGTGTTAGTTTATGATTTGATTTAAAAGCTAGGATTTTGAATGATTTGTTTATGTTAGGAATTGATTTTGTTATGTTTTTAATTTATAAGTTTTAATTAATTAATAATTAATGTTGGAGCATTTTAAAAAAAAAGAGACAAGGGCCCAAAATAAATATTTACAAAATGGGAAAAAAAGACTCCAAAATAAATTTTTAAATAAAAAAGTCAAATCCTCAAACCGCCCGCACATCCGCGAATCCTATCCGCATAAACCGCAACCCGCATTGCGGGTAGTTGTGGGTTGAATTTTTCTTAAACTACATACATGCGGACAGATCTAAACCGATTCACAAACCGTCTGAAATTGAACCGCAACCACCCCCAAGTGTAATGCCTCAAATATCATATTTTATTCCTATAAATTGAACGAACAAAACCAACAATCAATAGTTAAATTGGCAAATGGAGAGTTTTGAGCCATCAAAAAATTATTGGTTAATCTAAGCATTACGTAGTCATATTCTTATTCAATCATAAACTTTCATATCTCTTACGTTCCTTAATCATCTGACCTAAAATTATAAATCTTGCCCCTCCATCATCTTGGGCACCACGTGGTTGTAGCCCAGGACCGAAGAATAACTTCTCCGAACCATCTCACATATTCATCATCGGACGATCTTCCCAAAGTGGGATCAAGTATTATAGCTAACAAAGATAGTATGTTTACAGCTGTATTGTCATAGCCCTAGCCTCCCATAAGCCAATTGAAAGTAGAGAGGGTGGCTGGAGCTACAATTGAAAGTAGCGGGTTCAAAATATAATTTTAATGAAAGTGTATGAATCATAGGTATAACTAATTTTAAAAATTCTAAAAGAAAAATAAAGTCACATTTTACAAAAATTTCTAACTGTGATATCAGAGATTGACCAAAATTCCAACATTATTTGCGTAAATAAATAAATATATTCTATTAGTAATAGAAGTTTTGTCAAGTTTGTTTGTTTGTTTGTTTTTATTATTATTTTATTTTTCTAAGAATATTTTTAAATTTGTTAAATACAAATTTCACATCACATCCAATAGCTGTCTTAAGTCATTTTCAAATTCAACTTATCTTCTTTATTTATTAAACGTTTCAAAAACAATTAAAAAAGAAAAAAGAAAAAAGAAAAAAAAAAGGGAAAAAGAAAAACTACACTAGCAAAGGCATCATTTGCATCCACCTAGTATAATTATAAATACATATATAAGGGTACTCACGATTTTATGATCAAAATCATTTGCAATTGTGGTGAGTTCGTCGTCTGCATCTTTATTATGTAATAAAGAAGAGTGAATAGATGTCCTGATGGTAGTAAAAAGTGATCCTCCCAGGAAGCTTGCAATGCAAAGCATGAGAATGACTTTTCCCGAAACTGCCTTTATTAGCTTTACACGCATATTGCCCTTCTTTTACTCTATCCTATCTCTCTCTGCCTCCTTTAATTTCTGTTGTCACTCTGCCAAATGCCACGCGTACGGATGATATCAAATGCTGAAGATTAACCCATTACAAAATATGATTGGTAATAAAATTCTTCATGAACCAAATTAATTAGCAGTATAGAAGCAAGTATAAGCCCAGTTTGGTGCAATTTCTGGAGCTAGTTATTAACTCTTTTTTTATTTTTTTAAAATTTTATATATACATTTAAAAAATGAGATTAAATTCAAAATTAACATCAGTCGCAGACAAAAATGAAAATGTAAGCTCAAATTAGTTAAAATAAAAAATAAAAAATAAAAAAAAAACTAAGTGAGAGTGAGTACCTGCTAATGACATACAATATCAAAATGCTTGGTCAAATTAATTGGAGGATATATATATATATATATATATAAGTAATATTCTCTTTGTTAATAGATAGGATAGATATATAGGTTTGGTTGCTAGGGGGATGGTATGCATGGCAGTTCAGTCATGTGGTTTTCATGTCTCAACAAACTGTCCACTTCAAATGACATATAATAAGAGATTTTGAATCCATTAGGGTTTCCTCAGCTAAGTATCACTTGCGTGTATGCATTTATTTACATATGTGTGAGACTGACAGACAGAAGCAGTCGCCCTACATTTTAGTTGTCTAAGTGTCTAAAGAGGGTACACCACAATTCATCTGTTTCACTTCCCATCTCATCCCCCATATTGTCATATTGTGTTAATGAGAAAACTTGAATCTGTAGTCACCAGAGTACCTACTACTCCTATTCTATAAGTCTGTTAAATTCTAAGATTGTTAGAAATTTCTTTCAAATGAATTCTATATTAATTATAATAAACTGAATAGTACTAAGGCTTTTAACCGTTACATTTACAAATATGAGAAACTCTAAGCGAATTAAGAAGCAATCCAAATAAGACAGCTCCTTAATTAACACCGCAAAATTAAAGAAAACAAGAAAATTGAACCCCATTCATATATAGATCAAGTAATTGGCAAATCAAAATTTTCTAAAAATTGATCAAATCACTCTTGATTGATTGCATATTGTGCCATACTACATATATGATATGATTATTATGCTGAGTAATATACTATTTAAATTTAATTTGAAAACTTAACACATTTTAAAATGTGTTCAAATTTAACTAGTTTAAAAAATGAGTCAATCTCAATCGAATTTTAAAGTTAGGCTCAAATAATTTAGTTTGTTTTACAACCCTACTCACAAAACATATAAACAAATTCAAATGTGCATCAAGAGCTATTGATAGCCAGTTAATTCACATACAATTCACTCAACTGAATCTTCATCTGATTTTGACAAAGAAACTTTGAGAAATTGATCGAAGAATTCCATTTAAAAAGATTTCACCTATTACCAAGGGATTTCTTGACCATCCCAGGCAAAAAACTTGCCATTATCATGACTTTTAGCACCATTGATGATACTTAAGAGCTTCTGCACTGAAAACTGCTTAGTGAAAAGCTTGCCTTCAGCTATATTTCTTTGAAATGGCCTAGAGAGATCAGTATCCACTGTGCCTGGGTGCAATAGAAGGCATATGATTGGATCTTTCTTTCGTGCAAATTCCACTGACACAGTTTTTGTCACTGCAAGCATCAGTAGATGTAGTTATCATAAATACACAATTCAAATTTAACAAATCAGTGCCAATTTACCCTGAATGGTACTTCAAAACTGGAGTCAGAATAATACCAAACAAAACACAATGCTATCTATATGAAGGTCAATTAATGGCAGATTTTCCTCACATCCCATGAAAATAAAAATAAAAAAAAGTATATTTTATTTTGATAGTAAAAAATAGAAAATCTAAATTAGAGAAACTTCAGAACAAACCATCATACACTGATTAAGTGCAGCCTTAGAAGATCGATATGAGTGCCATCCCCCCAAGCGATTATCCCCAATGGATCCCACTCTGGCACTTAAGTTGGCCACAACTGCAACATCTCTTTCAGTCCCATACCCTCCTCCAACCTTTAGGAGAGGCCACATGTGCTGCTCATACAAATCACATAGTATACAATTATATTCTGAGTTATTGAGGCCTAAGATGAATGATAAAAGGTGCAAAAAATCCTATTTAAATGGCATGTTATTCAGTCACCATCATCTGACAAGTTTGTCGGAGTGTGTCATATATGGATACTTGTCTATGAATTAGCACTGTCTAACCTCCATAAAAAACCTATCTTAGCTCAACATCTTCTTCCTCACACCCTCATGAATTGAAATGTCTATGTAACATGGCATGCGCCTAAAACAGCTGGTAAGTTTTTTAATACCCATATATGCGTACGAAGTCAATAAATGATGTTTTCTTCAGTTGAACAGACCAGTTGGGTGACATATCCACGAGCAGGCTCACTAAATGCATATCTGATATCCTTATTGTGACATTTTCAGGCAATTTGGAAGGCAACAACCTCTACTGAAATAATTTGTAGGAAGAAAACTACGAAATAAGAAATTTTATAGTTGGCTAAGTTAGTCAACCCATTGTGGGGATGGCTGCCATCTTTCTTTTGAAGATGGTCTCCAACCTTCGATGTGTTGCCCTGGGGTATGCCCTTGCATGGTGTATATTTTCTTATCTTTCCTTTTTGACTGACTTACTTTCACACACACACACACACAACAAAAAAAAAGTAAGAAAGAAAAATAGACATTTATTTGCCACAGACATGTGCTTCTGTTCATGCTTGATGTATCCATATACCTCCAATGCAACAAAATGGGACTTTGAAGAACATTATCCACTAAAATTATTCAAACCATGTATTTGATGCATTTTTTAGCACTCAAAAGTACTAACTTTCTGCTGAAACAAATGGAAAAAGCCATAAAAAATTGAATAAATTTTCATTAGTTGAGTGATCATACCTTTATCACCAAAATTGGACCCACAGCATTAACCTCGTAAGCCAGTAACAAGGATGATTTCTGTACTTTGCTCAACGTTGTTTCTGTACTGGAAATTTTACATGATAAGTCTATTCATTTTTGTTGTCCAGCAAAAGGAAAAAGAACTTTAATGAATACTAGTAACTATTTGAATATATATTGCTGTTGATTAAGTTTATGGGTAAATTACATTGGTAGTCCCTGCATTTTTCTGCTTGTATCATTTTGGTCTCTGTAATTTTAATTAGCTCGATTTTGATCATCAATTTTATATTTTATGTCAATTAGTCCAATTGATAATGACGATTAAGGTTTTCGAAAGAAAATGATCACCGAGTTGGTTCAAGTTAACTCATTGAGTTGAACAAGTTTATAATTTTGCCTATAAAAGCATAACATATGTTGCTTATGTGCGCATTTTCCATTGAAAAACATTAACAATCATAATCAATTGGATTAAAATGAAACAAAATTATAAATTCAAGGTCAAAATTGAGCCAGTTGATATTATAGGGACCAAAATCACACAAGGTTAAGGACTATCAGTGTAATTTGCCCTAGGTTTATTGTGATTGAGAAAATCCTTGACCAAGCAATGAAGTAACAACATCTATACCTGGTTGGAAAACATCAGGTATTGAGAGAATGCCAGACGCATTAATCAGAAGGTTTAAAGAGCCATATCTCTCTCTTATGGATTTCGCCGATGCCTGATGTACAACATTATATAATGTGACTTGCAAAACTGAAAATAAGAAAGATTGAAGAGAGAGAAAATTTGGAACCACACAATTAACTTTCCAAACCCAAATGGTTGTAGGATTCCAAGTGTCTATTCTCTTAACTGACACTTTCACTAAAATATAAGCCAGTACCTCAATGACACCAGTCAACTAACTCAAAGTTTTTGTTAGAATAGGAAATAGGAAATATTAGAATTGTAAATAATTGGTTGTATTCTTATTCATTCATTTTTTGATTACTCAAACTATGCTTGTAATTGCTCAGTTATCAATATGAAGTCTAACTCATTCCCTAACTCTTTCTCTTCTCTAAAACTACATGGTATCAAAGCCAAAACCCTAGCCCATCCGTCCTTACCTTTCTTCTCCTCTGTCGGCAGTCCTCTCTTGAGTCCAGGAGTCTCGATAGCCCTTGTAGACCCTCCGACAGCCAGTGTTGACCTTCACCCAGTCTCCGACAGCCACCGTCGACCCTCACCCAGCCTAAACCAGCCTCCGACAGCCTTGCCCAGGCCTTCAGCAGTTCGCCTAGGCTCCCCGACAGCCTATTCAGCTTAGGCGGCAGCCCCTCTGGCCTCCTAGGGGCCTGTCAGCAGCTCCACTGGCCCTCTTGGCCTCAGTCGGCTTCTCTCCTACCACCTAAGCTGCTGTCAGCTTCTTGGTATCATTGTTTCTCTCCTCGCGACTATCTCCTGTAATGGTTTCACCCTAGACTTTGTTTAAAACACAAAAACAAAAACAAGAACAAAAACAAAAAAGAAAAAAAAAAGGAAAAAAAAAAATGATGATACATTAAAATAATAATAATAATATATATTCCTTTGCTGATCTCTTTGTGGTCATAGTGTTTGCTATTCCTCTACTATCTTCCGAGTTTGTGATTGGCACTGGGTTTGAGGGTTACTTAGTAACATATTCATGGCAGATTTCACTAGTGAGTCCACAATCTCTCAGCCACCTAAGAGCGAGAGTTCCCTTATCCCTTCTACTATGACTGATAATCTCAACCCTAGCCTTAAAATCACCACTTCTCTATTCAATGGTCAGAACTATCTAGTATGGTTGTAGAGTCTGACTATTTTCTTAAAGAGTAGAGAGAAGATGGGGTATGTTGATGGCAGAATCCAGGCTCCCCTCACCACAGACCTGAGTTATGATCAGTGAGAGATCACCGACTCCCTTATTATGGGTTAGTTGATACATTCTATGGTCCCGGAGATTGGAGAGGGCTATCTCTCTATGGGCACTGTCCAGGATATTTGGGAGGCCGTGACTACCACTTACTCCCGGAAGAGGAACTTCTCAAAGGCTTTCGAGTACGTCGCTCCATTGAAAGGTCGGTACAAGGTGAAATGACGATCCTCCAATATTTTACCTTCCTTAGCAATGGGTGAAAGCGACTTGATCACCTTCAGGATTACAAGCCTGTCTGTCCCACTGATTTTGCTGCTTACCGGACATTTGTGGCGCAAGAGAGGGTCTTCAAGTTCTTGGAAGGCCTTAATGTGGAGTATGATTTGGTTCGAAGCAGAGTACTTGGCATGGATGTGCTTCATTCTCTCCAATAAGCCTTTGCTTTTGTGCAAAATGAGAATAGTCGCCGCTCTGCGATGCTTCCTTCTACTACTCCTGATCGCTCGGCCTTGGTTTCTACAACCCCTTGCGATGGAGACCATGTGACTCGTGGTTCTTGTTCTTCCTCTGAGAAGGATAATCTTTTCTCTGACTACTGCCGTCGACCTCACCATACACGAGAGACCTGTTGGAAGCTGCATGGGACTCCTCCTTCTGGTGGCTAAGGAGACCGTCTTGGTACTCGAGGGGGTAGGTCTGGTCAGTCTAGAGGCCGAGGGGCCAATGCTCGGGCACATTATTCAAGCACTGTTGAGCCACCATCTTCTTCTCCAGTTGTCTCTCCTGCTGTTGATGTTTCGGGTTATCTGCCTCTGATTTTGAGATTACTCTTCGCCATTTGTTGGACCGTCGAGCCTCCACTTCTGCTACAAGTGCACCATCTTCTTCTTTTGCCCATTCAGGTAACTTGGCTTCCTCCCCATGTGCATTGCTCACTCATACGACTGTACCATGGATTATTGATTCTGGTGCTTCCGACCATATGTCTAGCTCCTCTAATTTATTTTCAGAGTATAAACCCTCATCAGGTCAGGAAAAAGTGTGTATTGCTGATGGTGCTATGTCCTCGGTGTCCGAGAAAGGTTTAATTCATGCAACATCCTCCCTCCCTTTGTCCTCCTTCCTCCATGTTCTAAATTTTGGTATTAATCTTTTATCTTTAAGTCATATTACCCGTGACTTAAATTGTAGCGTGACATTTTTTTCCTGATCATTGTCTTTTTCAGGACCTCGTTACGAGGAAGAGGATTGGCAGTGGTAGCGAGGAATATGGTCTCTACATTCTGGATCAGACCAACAAGTTGGCTCACTTATCTCTTCAGCTACCATCCACCAAGGAAGACATTTGGTTATGGCACCGTCGCTTAGGACATTCCTCTTTTTTATTACTTAAGCATTGATTTCTTTATATTTTTGAGAAAAATAATGTGTCAGATTTTTAATGCGAGTCTTGTCAACTTGAAAAACAACACAGAGCCTCTTTTGCTCATTCTCTTAATAAAAATTTAGTTCCATTTTCTTTAATTCATTTTGATGTATGGGGTCCATCCCGTTTTGTGTCTTTGACCGGTAAAAAATGGTATGTTACCTTCATCGATGATTATTCCAGGGTCACTTGGGTCTATTGGATGAAAGATAAAAGTGAGGTCTTTTCTGTGTTTTAAAATTTCCATAAAATGGTTTGTACTCAGTCTAGACAGTTGTAAAAATTCTACATTCTGATAATGGAGGGGAATATATTGACTCTAGCCTTGCCACTTACTTCGCCACTCATGGTATTATTCACCAGACTTCATGCGCTAATACCCCTCAACAAAATAGTGTTGCAAAACGAAAAAATCACCATCTCCTTGATGTCGCTCGTTGTCTATCCTTTGAGATGTGGGTTCCTCGATCCTATTGGGGAGACGCAGTTCTCACTGCCGCTTATTTGATTAATTGTCTTCCTACCCAAGTTCTTCAAAAACAGACACCTCTTCAAGTTTTGTTCGGGTTTACCCCTTTCGGGTTCTCTATTCCTCCTAAGATTTTTGGCTGTGTTTGCTTTGTCCATAATCATTCACCCACTTGTGGTAAATTGGATCCTAGGTTTCTTAAGTGTGTTTTTCCGAGTTATTTTGCCACCGAAATGGGTTATAGGTGTTATCATCCTCTCACTCGCTAATGGTTTGTCTCCATAGATGTTACTTTCTTTGAGTCTCAGCCCTATTTTCTGACCCCCCCCGGTATCACAGTCATCCCTTCAAGGGGAGCCTTAGTGTGAAGAGATTCCTGTTCCTGTTAAACAGATAGCGGATGATGAGCCAGCAGTTGTTGAGAAAAAGAAAGCAGGCAAAGTTTATATCAGGGACAAGGATAGACAACAAGTCACCTGGATGCAAGAGACTACTTTTCTTCCTCTACTGCCAACTTCTTCTCCGGATGTGTGTCCAGAGTCACCTACCTCTACTGAGAGTCCAGGTAATTCTGATTCTAGTGCTTCTATTCCTGCTTTTTCAAATCTTGATGTTCCCATTGCCAATAGGAAGGGGCTAGGTCATGTACTCAGCATCCTATTAGTAATCATGTCTTTTATTCTCATCTGTCTTCCTCATATAAAGCTTTTCCATCTAAAGTGTCTTCTGTGAGTCTACCTACCAATTTTCAGGATGCTCTTTCTATTTCTGAATGGAAACATGCCATGATGGAAGGGATGGGAGCTCTCTCAGCAAGAGTGGCACTTGGGAGTTAATGGAGTTACTTAGCGACAAAAATTTAGTTAGGTGTAAGTGGGTGTACACGGTAAAACATAAAGCAGATGGTTTCATAGAACGATACAAAGCAAGACTGGTTGCTAAGGGCTTCACTCAGACTTATGGGGTGGATTACCAAGAGACATTTGCACCGGTTGCTAAGATGAATTCTGCGAGAATTTTACTCTCTCTTGCTGCAAATTTGGATTGGCCCCTTCATCAATTTGATGTGAAGAACGCCTTTCTTCATGGAGATCTAGCCGAAGAAGTCTATATGGATATTCCTCCTGGTTTTGCAGATGCTAAGTCCAACGGTAAAGCATGCAGGCTCCGAAAGTCTCTTTATGGGCTAAAGCAGTCTCCTAGGGCTTGGTTGGAAAGGTTTATTCAAGCTATGCTGAAATATGGGTTCAAGCAAAGTCAAGCGGATCACACCTTGTTTGTAAAACGCTCCTCACATGGTAAGACCACAGCTCTTATTATCTATTTTGATGATATTGTTCTGACAGGAGATTATGTTGAGGAGATTCCTCGTGTGAAAGAACACTTAGCCAAAGAGTTTGAAATCAAAGACTTAGGCTATTTGAAGTACTTTTTGGACATTAAAGTAGCTCAGTCCAAGGATGACATCTTCATATGCCAGAGGAAGTATGTACTTGACTTGCTAAAAAAAACTGAAATGCTTGGAGGTAGACCATGTGATACACCTTTAGAACCGGGCCAGAAACTGAGTGAGGATCAAGAGAGAGATCCAGTGGACAGGGGGAGATACCAGAGACTAGTGGGCAAGTTGATATACTTATCCCACTCACGTCCAGACATTGCCATTGCCGTGAGTATAGTGAGCCAGTTTATGCATGCTCCTAGAGCTTTCCACTCGGAGGCTGTTATGAGAATCCTGAGATACCTGAAGTTTTCTTTTGGAAAGGGTCTCTATTTCTCAAAACATGGCCATCTCAGTGTAGAGGCATTTACTGATGCAGATTGGGCTGGATTAGTCACTGACAGACGATCAACTTCCGGATACTGCACATTTATGGGTGGTAACCTAGTCACATGGCGAAGTAAGAAACAAAATGTGGTGGCTAGATCTAGTGCTGAGGCAGAATTCAGGGCTATGACTCAGGGTGTATGTGAGTTACTATGGATTAAACTATTGTTAGGAGACTTGGGAATCCATCAGACTGACTCCATGCGACTATTCTGTGACAATAAGGCCGCAATCAACATAGCTCATAATCCAGTTCAACATGATAGAACTAAGCATGTGGAGATTGATAGACACTTTATCAAGGAAAAAATCACTAGTGACATCATATGTATTCCATTTGTGCAGACTGGGGACCAACTAGCTGATGTTCTCACCAAGGGACTAGGGAGCAAATCCTTTCATGGCATTCTCAACAAATTGGGCATGAGAGATATCTTTGTACTATCTTGAGAGGGAGTGTTATAATAGGAAATTGTTAGAATAGGAAATAATTGGTTGTATTCTTATTCATTCCTTTTTTGATTACTCAGACTATGCCTGTAATTGCTCAATTATCAATATAAAAGGGAATGAAATCTAACTCATTCCCTAACTCTTTCTCTTCTCTAAAACTACAGTTTTAATATACCAATCTTGGATAGATATATTGCTATTATTGTCAGTTTTATTTGCTTTAAATATTTGACTAAGTGATGAGAGAGTGAAGTAACCTCTATGGTGCTTTCTACAGTCAGATCTAACTGTAGAATGTTAAGGCGTTCAGCAAACTTATTTTTTAGTTCAAGAAGCCCTGTTGCCCCATTGGGATTGCGGCATGTAGCAACAACGTGCCTGTTCTCATTTTTCTCCAGCAGTTGCTTAACCTATATATGGCAGCAACCAAATCAAGTGAGACAGAAATAACTGATTTACTGCATGATTGGTTTCAAATATCAATACTAGGAAAATTAAAAGATACAAAGAAAATCTAGAGATCTCATTATATCATGCATTCTGTAATGGTAGATCGCTTATCAGGGTTAACTACAAAGGTGGTCAATCACAGAGCAAGATAATGAAGAATTACCACAAACATCAATATAGTATCACAGCCATAGAAGTTACAGCATAAGGAATTTAGAGGGTTGAGTTTTTATGCTGTCAAATAGTGTACAGTCATGTCCTGTTGCTCAACTTTTTGTTATTTTTTTTATTTTATTTTCAAAAATCAGGCCCTACCTTTTTTAGATTTTGTCTGAGTGTATAATTCTTAAAAAACTCATTTTGATCTCAAGAACCTTAACCTTTTGATTCCTCAAATATTTTTTGGAACATTATTTTAAGCATATTCTAACCATCAAATCTTTTTGTATAAAAGTGTTAAATAATATTGATTTTCTTTTTATGCATGATCTTTACAGTGAGCTCCGTCAAACAGTACTTTTTTCACAAAATGTTAAATTGCATGCTAAAAATGTTGAAAGTACATGGCTGCACATATTAATTTGTAACAGTAGCAAAACCTTCCCCAGAATTTAGAATCCCGCGAAATGTTATATGCAAGGAACAAAATTTTGTTTTATTTCCATTGTAACAGGTGAAACAGTTACGTTTTCCAGGAAACTAACATGAAACATTAACAAAAAAAATCAAAACTCCACAGTTTCCACTGATACATTCCGAAACTCAACATTCTGAAACAATGAATTGTTTCGACGCCTATTAGCGAATTTAAGAAAGAAGAAAGGAGAAAATGAGAGAGAGAGAGAGAGAGAGAGAAGACATGGTGAACTTTGTTTTATTTCCATCTTTCTTCTTTGTGGCTCAGATTTGTGTTTAATGATCACACAGCCCTTTATCATTGGCTCTCTTGCGAGGGCTGTGAGCCTGTGACCACAGTGTGTTCAATTTGAAGACAGGGCTGAAAACTGGATTTCCTTTGTTGCTTTGAACTGGATCTTGAGACCAAGATACTTTATGTATGGTCCTCCTTCCTTTGCATGAGTAGGACTAATAAAAAAAAGTCATCCAGGTTGTAGTCTGGTTTTGCTTCAAGATCAAGAAGGTTCCCCCAAACTGATCTTCCTTTTGGCTGTTGCCCTTGTCATTCCTGCCATGTTGATAGACACCATGTTGGTTCCAAACTCAGCACGGAATGGATCACAATCTACTACCATCACATGCTTCTCCTTTTTCGGGAACATGAATTATCCTTGATCAATTTGGTCATGGATAACATTTCTAAAAACAATGCAATTATTGGATGCTTGATTCCAACAATTGTGGTACTCAATAGTATTCCTTATTTTTTTCTCTCTTCAGCAAAAGAATCTTGTGGCCAACGGAGAATCAAAACATCTTTTCCGTCATCAAATGGTCAAAAATCTCCTATGCTTTGGTGATGTTGGAAGTGTACAAATTTCTGTTTAGGATCTTGGCCATCGCCACCTCCGGGTTGAGGTTGGCATCTGCATTAGCAACAATGTAATTAGGGTCACTCTAGTAGGTTCCTTGGGTGATGCTTTCAATCCTGCTCTTCTTTCAAGATTTGTTCAAACTTTGTTGCCTTCACGGCCAATTCAACCAAGTCTCTTTTTTTTTTGATTGGCATTGGGGTCTCTAGATCAAAACCCAACTAATCCCCAAGGGTGCATAGGCTCTCGGTAAGGAGTTACTCGCAAATGTACCATGGTTAATTCAAGGGTTTCCCTAGTCTGATGGCCCCAAGGAATTGTTAGCACTTAAGAGATTTCGATCCTTGAACCTTAGAGGGAGCACACACCCAAGACCCAAGGCCTTGCCACCAGGCCAACCCCTTGGGCTTCCAATTCAACCTAGTCTTTGAACTCCATGCCTTCGAATTTCTTGTGAAGCTCAAAGTCTAGGCCGTTTTGGGCTAACCTAACATATTCTATATGTAGGAGGACCACTAGTATTTGAACCTTGCTTTCTTTAATCTAGCAATGTGTGTCTCAACCGATTCTCCAGGAAGTTGGAACATCCAGGAAAGGTCAACAATGGTTATTTTTGGTTTCGTCCTGTAAAATTGTTGATGGAGCATATCCTCCAACTGTTGCCAGGAATGAACATAATTTGGTTGCAGGCTGATATAACAATTAAAGGTTGTTCCTGTCAAAGAATTTGTGAGCAGCCTCAACTTGAGAAAGTCATTCTTTCCTATTTCACTACATTGTACAGTGAACCTTGCAATGTATTCCACAGTAGAATGGTTACAAACTGGGGCACCTTTTACTCTTTAGGGAACTCATATTCCCTGTCAATAGCTTTAGGATAGGACTTCCGAAAGATTGGTTTGCTGATGTGCCCAAGCGTAAGACCAAATTGATCCTGAATGAGGTCTATCATTTGTTCTCTATTCATGACCATGTTGGGCCGGTAGGCTCCTCAAGCTACTTGATTCAAGTGAGGTTTCACCCCCTCTTGTACAAGTGAATCAATATAGAGGATTGAACTCTCTCCATCTATTCACCCAAAAAAAAAACTCTCTCCATCTACCTTGAGACTGACCGTTTGGAGTAGGTCTAGAACCCTTTCCCTAGTTAATCTGGCCGTTTGTGCTTTCTTACGGCCTGAACCTAGAAGGTTGCCACTCTTGCTCACCGCCCTGCCCCTTGGCATTGGGCTGACAAGGCATGGAAAAAGCATAGGGGCAAGTAGGTAAGTGACAAATTGCTTGGTTTGATTTTGGTCTGCAGTAACGTTGGGTGGTCCTGTTGTTTCAGGCTATGATGGAACAAGTGGTGAAGTTGTTGGAGCTCTCTCACCTAAAGTTGCTATCATTCTGTTGATAGCCTTCGCCAACTCAGCCATATATTGCTTGATCTCCTGTAGTGACATAGTTAAAGAATAAGAGACTACATGAGAAAGCTCTCTTTGTTGGTTGCGATGATACAATTCTTAAAACTTTGTCACTTCTGGCAATCCTTCAAGACTAGACTGCGACGCTGAATGTTGGTGCTACTCCGATCCTGAGCAGTTTGAAGAACCTTATGCTGCAGTTTCGTCTTGTTGATAGCTTTTCCTCTTCCTCTACCAGCCATAGTATCATTGCAACACACCTAAAGATCTCATTGGGCATGCCAAAATTGTTTGCACCTTAGGAAAAGTAAAAACTTAGACCATGTGTGTATTAATGTGCAGGCATGCCAAGACTGGATGCTGTCCAATTGATGACTTCGAATGATTTCTGACTTCTAAACAAAGATGATTGTGTGAGGTCAAGAGGATAGACCACTTGGTCCAGATCTTGCCTCAGTGAAGAGGACTCCTATAAATTTCTAGGTGTGTGAAACTAAATGAAGTTGTAAGACAAGTATTGGAAAATAAAGAAAATTAAACTTGCATTAACAAGTAATGACGTACAATTGGAATTGAAGTTGACAAGTGCTTGAATTGAAAGGAAACTCAAATTGACAATTGCTGGAATTGAACAATAAGTGAAAGACAATTGCCGGAATTGAAATTGATAAACTGAATTAGCAACATTTGTCCCATGTATTGTTGACTTGTAGCTCAATTCTAGTAACCACCAGCCCACTTTCTGCATTTATATAGGAAGATGCAACAAACGAAACCATGTGTCCTATTTGGCGCCCTCAATCTCCAACTCCTTCATCCCTATGGAAGCATGTTCCTAGAATATTTAAACCATTCCAGCACTATAATAGGAAAAGGAACAAACAGGTTCCCTACGGCTTGATTATCTTGTTGTATTCCACTTACTACTTTATATGGGCAACTTGTAACAACATGCCTACTTAGCTCTTGACATGTCATTCTTTCATTCCACATCGCATGCCACATGTTTTTCTTCCCCATCTCATTCACGGCCACCTACGTGTCACCGAGACAATTTTACCACAAACAATGTGTCAAGGCCAAACACCTCGTTTCCACTTCAGTCTATAGTGAATTAGCAAATGTTAAGTGGTGGGGGATGGTGGGTTTATGCAGGGCATGATGGGAGTTATGGAGAGGGATGGATTCAACTTTTTTTTTTTTGGGTGGGAGGGGAGGGGGTCTAATTTTAATCTCTGGCCTAATCAATGATGTAGTGCTAGGGAGGAGGATTTCAATAGTTGGTTTGTCAGTGTTTTCTGGGTTGATTTCAATTGTTGATGGATTTCAATCGTTGGTTTGTCCATGGTTTCCGTTGCTAGGTGGTGATGATGGGTGGTGGTGGTTGATTTAGGTGATGGGTGGTTGTGATCGGTGGTGAGTAGTGGTGATGATGGTTTTGGGTGGCATGGCAGTGACTAGTGGTGACGAAGGGTGATGGTGCTAATGGGTGTTGATCAGTGGGGCTAATGGGTGTTGATCAGTGGGGCTAATGGGTGGTGATAGTGATGGGATGAGAGAAGAAAGAAAAAGAGAGAGAAGCAACAAAAGAGAAATAAGTGGTTATTTTTATCTTTTTAACATTTTCATTATAGCCATCCATTTTCATAGTTTTGTATTGACCCTAAGAGTTTAGTGTCACAGATCAAATTATAGATGGAGCACACCTCATTTTTAGAACCAATCCCAGGGATAAAGTGTAATATACTCCAAATAAAATCTCTGTGAATATGTATTAAACATTCTATCAAAAAATAAAAGAATAAAAGAGCAAAAGAATCATCACTGACCAAAGAAATAATCTATGTGAAAAAAAAAAAAAAAAAAAAACTAGAACCACAAGCATTTCAGAATTTTGAGCAATGTTAGACAATTGTACAAGAGAATCTACTTTTTTTAGGTCAAGGAAAGATGCGATCCTTCGAGCATCAAGCAAGCACTAGAAATGAAAGCGGTATAGCCAGCTCATAATGGGTCTTGCCACAACGTCATGTGAAAGAAGATCAAATCCAGCTTACAAATAAGAAACCAAAATGCAAGAGACAATCAATGCATAGAATTGTAGACAATGATTTAAGACAAAGTGCTAATAAGAGAGAAATGTAACAAAGTTGGAGAATTCGCTCACAAATTCGAGGCCAATGCCTCTGGAAGCTCCTTGCACCATTGAAACACCACCTTCCCACTTCAATGCAGATGTACAGAAAGAAGATACCATTTTGACTGATCTCAGATACGGTGTTGCCATGTAACCGTGATGGAAGAGAAGATGAAACTTCATACCTTGGTTGTATTTCAACAGAGAAACTAGTAGTAGTTAGAGAAGACGAGAAATGGACATTGAAATTCCACATACTCTTTCCCTGCTATGCCCATTCCACTCATGCCACAACTCATGACGACACAGTCTATTATTATTTTTTTTAATTTTTCCTTCCAGGGACTGCCGTGCCAACTTCAATTACTTATGAACAGTAGTGACATCGAATGCAGATTTCTTGATCATCCATGAAAACATTTGATCAAACACATGGCGTGCATATTAATGTCTCTAAACAATTGATCAAATCTAACACATGGATTAAAGGCATGCATAAAGGCTGTGGTTTTAGATAGACTCTTTGGCTTCTGAATAAAGACATTTACAAAGACACAAATACAGAGAGAGGGAGAGAGAGAGAGAGAGAGGGAGAGAGATTTACCTATGCGCAGAGCGGCTCAATGAGTGGCAGGTGAGATAGAGAGAGGATAATTGAGCGGATACCAGCGGCCGGGCTGGGGGCATTTCCCTAAATAAGCCAAAATAGTAAAGGAATTTTCAACTAAGTCTAGTTTTGAAAGATTTTTCAAAATGAGCTAACTCGCGGTTCACAATCGTGAATTCAACACTTTTTCACCTCCGTCGCTTGAGACTTGCTAAAATTGAAACTCGTTGTTACGAAAAGCGAGTTTCATTAAGAACTCGCGGTTACGAAACGCGAGTTTAATTAAATTTTTTTCCTTTGAACTCGCTTTTTACAAGCACGATTTCATGCTGAACTCGCTTTTTCAAAACACGAGTTCATCAAAAAATAGATTTGTTCTGAACTCGCTGTTCATAACCACGAGTTTAGATCAAATTTTTTTTCTTTAAGTGAAATCGTGGTTCACAACCACGATTTTAGAACTTCTATTTAAACCCCTCCAGCCCCGTGTTTTCCATTCACGCTTTCTCCTCTCCACTGCTGTCTCTCTCTCGCTGTTTACTCTCTGTTCTCTCTCGCTCTTTACTCTCTGTTCTCTCTCTCTCTGGAGCTCGCTGCTCTCTCTCTCTCTGGAGCTCTCTCTGATTGATTCAGTACTGTCTCTCTCTCTCGTTGGTATGACTTCTATCATCTACTTTACTGTAAATAAATTAGGATTAGAGTTTATATTTGTGAATATATTTGTGTTTGTGAAAATGTGAATAAATTAGGGTTAGGGTTCATGAATGTGGGGTTAGGGTTAGGGTTTATATTTGTGAATAAATTAGGATTAGGGTTCATGAATGTGGGGTTAGGGTTAGGGTTTATATTCGTGAATAAAATGTTGTGAAATCAGAAATAATAAATTAGGGTTACGGTTTATATTTGTGAAATTTTAAGTATAGATAATTTGTTGAATATGTTGAATTTTAATTATAGATAATTTGTTGAATTTGTTTAATTATAGATAATTTGTTGAATTTTAATTATAAATAATCTGTTGAATGTGAAATCTTTTGCTATAGATAATTTGTTGTTGAATTTGTTGAATGTGTTTAATTATAGATAATTTGTTGAATTTTAATTATAGATAATATGTTCGATGTGAAATCTTAAATTTTAAATTAGGGCTAGGGTTAGGGTTAGGGTTAGGGTTAGGGTTAGGGTTTATATTTGTGAAATCTGTTTAGAAATCTGTTGAATGTGAATGTTGAATGGTTTATATTTATCTTAAATCTGTTTATAATTGTGAAATCTGTTGAATGTGAAATCAGATTTGTATTGAATGTGAAATCAGATTTCTGTTCAATGTGAAATCTGTTGAATGTTACATCTGTTTAGCAAAATTTAAATATTATGTTTGAAATAAGAAAATGAGGGTTATGCTTTTCTATTGAATGTGAAATCAGAAATGAGGGTTTTGGTTTTGAATTAGGGTTTTGAATTGATGAATGTGAAATCATTTTTCAATTAACGATTCTAAATTGTGAAATCGGAAATGAGGGTTATAGTTTCAGAAATTAGGGGTTAAGAAATTTATGATAAGTTAAAATTTTTAAATAATGTTATATAATTTTTTTTAGGAACAAATAATTTTTACGTAATGAATAGATAATTATCTATAATACTAATAATTACATAAGAAAGAGAAACGTTAATTTGGCTGTAAAAATTATTATTAATTAGGTGATGTGGAGTAGTAATAACTTAAAATTAATAAAGTAACAAAAATAATTTTGTTCTAACTTTCAATTTTTTAAGTAAGAATAAGAAATTGAAAAGTAAGGAACAAAATTTGTGATAAGAAATTGTTACGGAAGTTTTCTCATCATTTTGGCCAGAAACAAATATATATATATATATATATATTGGAGATAGGGATATGGCAAAATAGAAAAGTTAGATAATTAAATTTTATGTCGGTGTAGGCCTGCTTAATATTTTCTATGGGTGACCCTTTAAGTAGTACACTAAAATTTTATTAACAAATTAAAAATCTAACTACTTAGAATGTTGACCCAAAAATAAAAAAATAAAATAAAACCTTAAAATATGCCATTAATGCCACATGCCCCTACGATAAGAAAAATTGGTTTGACTAAATTTATGCACTAAATTCAAATGTAATCGTGGTTAAATATAAAAAGTATAGTTTACTTGAATTTCTTGCCCCATTTACGGTTGAATTTCATTTTCGAGTTTTTCCTCCTTAAAATTCATGACATTCCCTTTTATAAATTTGATATAAATAAATGACTTTTTAGAAGTGATCTACAAAAAATTGATATAAACATTAGAGGTCGAATAATTTGATCCACAAAAAATTAGAAGTCAAAACATTACTTTTTACCTCTTTGCCAAAAGAGACCTTCCAAGTCGTCATGGAAAATGCTATTTATGAAAACATTTGATATTAAAAAAAAAAAAACAAATTTGTTTAGGAATTATGTTTGAAAAAATTAAAATATTTGATTTATAAAATGAGTCATTCTCGATAATTTTTACCCACTTGAATTATCCAATTGACTTATTCTCTATGCGCCTGCATTATGTTTATTCAATTAAGTTATAACTTTTTATGATAGTCGGATGTCTGAATCAGTTTACGTATTTATCAACTAATCTTACAATCCACACCAAACGTCCATTCTACGTAGATCCGACAAATCTCAATTAATGAAACATACTGAGATTTCAACTTGAGATCTGAAAGGAGCATACCTAATTTCTAACACATAATGAGAGCTCTTTAATATTAATGAAACTCAAGTTTGACTCGCTTCAGGTCGATAATTTTTTTGTTATGTTATTTCCCTAAGTTATTTCCTACGTTATTTCGAATGAGGTTATTTCCCTAAGTTAGGGAATAATGTCATAGGAAATAACCTATCAAATAACTTTGTCATTAAGGTCCTTATTGGCAGAGGGAATAATGTCAATAAAAGTAACTTCTCTTTAATTGTCCACAAATCTCACTAATTTGACCACCAGTTATAAAAAATGACGTGAACAATGTTTGAAATTAAAATTAAGTACAAGTCATACAAAATCAGTCGAGTTTATTTGAACTCAATGAAAAAAATAATAATTTCATAGAAAAAGTTACACTATGATTTAAGATTTTTGTATGACTTGTCCAGTTTTGTCCAATCGCACTGAATAAATACAATACTTCATACAAATTATAGTATAAAATTGTAAGAATAGAAAAATAAAAGAAGAATCTTCGTAATGTCTTCATATTGAAAATTATTGATATATCTGTCTAGGTTACAAATCACGCTTTTAAGGAAATTTTATTTATACAAAAATTTTGAAGTAATTACTTTTTTAAAGTAAATCTGATTAAGAAAATTTGATTTATACATAACCATGCTGTGGTTAACTAATTCTTTCTATCTTCAGAAAACGTGGTTGCAAACCACGGTTTTATTGTTGACCCGTGGATAATAATCACTTCTAAGCAAAATGTAAAAATTCAACAAAGAATTCAAAATCAGCACTCATTCTTGTTTGTCACAGACACTTACAAACACTCTCTCTATCCCTCTCTCTGACACTCACACCCACAACACTCACACTTACATCAAACATATAGGCTTTTTAATATATATATAAATTTTATTTTGTAAAATTCATACCAATATTTTATTATTATATATATATATATAATAATTGATAATAGCAAATAATAATCAACTATATAAAATGATTATTTTTTTACTTTAATTCTTAAAATGTAAATTTTTTTTAAGGTAAATTACACTAACACCCCTGAGGTTTATTTGAAAAAAAAAATTCATTGGAAAAAAATAAAAATAATTTGAAAAATAAATTATTTAAAAAGATAAATTAAATTAAAAAAAAATTAATTGTTCTGAATTGTATAAAATAAAATTTATATATATTAAAAATTATATATGTTTCATGTGAGTGCAAGTGTTGTTGGTGTCTGTGTCAGACAGAGAGATAGAGAGAGTGAGTGTCAGTGTCTGTGACAAATAAGAGGGAGTGCTGGTTTTGAATTTTTGTTCAAAATGTATTTTGAAAACACGTTTTTACATATTTTACTTACAAGCGTGGTCAAGAATATGTATAAATCAAATTTCTTTATGTATAAATCAAGTTTACCAACACCTTATAATTTATATAAGGTCACAACCTAGGGCTATTTCCCAAAATAAGTCAAAATACTAATTCAATTTCCAAACTAAGCCTAGTTTTGAAAGAATTCCCAAAATAAGCTAACTCGCGGTTCACAACCACGATTTCAACATTTCTGGGCCTGTCCCGCGTGGAATTTGGAAAATCTTAAAATCGTGGTTACAAAACGCGATTTTGATTTAGAAATCGCGGTTACAAAACGCGCTTTTAATTAAAAAAAATTTATTATGTACTCGCTGTTCTGAACCACGATTTTAGCCAAAAAGAATTTTCTTCTGAACTCGCTGTTATAAACCACGATTTTAGTCCAAAAAAATTTTGTTCTGAACTTGCTATTATAAACCACGATTTTAGCCAAAATTATTTTTCTTCTGAACTCGCTGTTATAAACCATGACTTTATCCAAAAAAAAAAAAAAAAGACTTGTGTACTCAAAACATATATATTAAAATGTGAACAAAGCATCATTTATGTTGTTGGTAGCTAAAGTGGTAGTGCAATGGTGATGCCGAGGTAATTGTTTGAAAATTGAGTTTTTTGAAAATTGAGAAGGAGTTGGCGTGGTTTGAACCCACGCCTCTGCCTGGGCATCACCATTGCACTACCACTTGAGCTACCAACAACATAAGTGATGTTCTGATCACATTTTAATATATATGTTTTGAGTACACAAGTCCTTTTTTTTTTGGATAAAATCGTGGTTTATAACTGCGAGTTCAGAAGAAAATTTTTTTTGGCTTAAATCGTGGTTTATAACAATGAGTTCAGAACAAAATTTTTTTTGGCTAAAATCGTGGATATGTGCATACCTGATGAGAAGTATCGACCATACATATGATACACTTATCTAGGTGTCAAGTGTCTGATATGGTTACTTGATTTGTTTTCAAGAATCCATGTAACACAGACATTTTTGATAAATTTTAAATTACAACTTCAGAAGTAAAATAACAAGTCCTTATAAAATTAAGATGTTCATCACACAAATAAAATTATATTTATTTAATGATTACAAATGTTGTTACTTTCTAATTTATACAAAATTAATCCAAAATTAATAAAGATGTTTTTTGACCTAAAATTTAGCTGAATTACATTTAATGTGCACAAGAGCATGATCTTAATCATAATAAGTAATGTAAAAAGCATAGCATAAGAGGATGATGTTAATTTTTTCATAAGTTGTAAGATGTATTTCTTAAAAAGCTAAAACATCTAAACCATTATCATTATTTTAACTCATATCTTAATTAAAAAATCAATAATGAATGTTGGATTATAATTGATGATTACTTAAATAAAGTTTTTGCGTCACAAGTAATTGTAATTGAATGAGTATAATTTCATATAATTCTTTTACAAGTACAAGGACATATAAGTATATTGTTGCTATTTTAATGTTTTTTGTCTTAATTGAAGCAAGTATATGGAGACTGTTCCAATTATTTTCTACTGGGGGGGAAACATAATTCGGGATCCTGATGAAGGCGTAGCATATGATGCTGAGCCGAAAGGGATATATGCGGTGCAAATTGGCACCACGCTTAGCAATTTGGAGGAGATGTTTACGTCAAAGGTGGCAAGTTACGGGGAAAGTGTCCGATTGACCTTCAAATGTAGATATCCTTATCGCCAGTGGCAAGCACACAGCAAATACAAGATATTACCGATCAATGACGATGAGGCGTTGAACACCGTATTAAGTATCGGTGCAAGTTTTCAAGCACCAAATTGTTTGGAAGTCTACATTGATAAAGAGATTGTACACAATATCCCGAACATGACACATATGGATTCTCGTCCGTTCACTACATTGCTGACGCATGGGATTGACACAATAGTGTTTCAGTCTCCTATGTATAAATCAGATCAATGTTATCCATTGGGCTACACACAACAGTCATTTCAGGGCCATGGTGTAGAATCAAGTTCACGTGGTGGATATGGTTATGAATTTGATAGTAACACACAAGATGTGCTGACATGCAGCCATCATACCACTCCGGTTGAAGTTACTGGTAATATGGCTGAAACAGTGAACGAGGTGCAGTTTGCTGACAGTGACATGTACGGTCCTGATGTCGACCTAAACGATTATGACAATGAAATGTGTGAGGAAGAAAATGTATTAGGCGGATCAGATGATGATGATGATGAAGAATATGATGCCCAGGCTCCCGTTCAACCTGAAAATGCCCCCATTCCACCTAGAGTTGAAATCCCTTTCTATGACAACATTCACATGGGTGGTGATTTTGACATTAGTACCCGTGATGTCGTTCCCCGTAACCGGATCTAGAGTGCTGAAAATCCAAAGTTAGACAGAGGAATGGTTTTTGTTGATAAGGAGCAACTTCTATATGCTGTGAAATTGTACCATGCAACAAATAATCGAGAGTATAAGGTCGTAACCTCCAAGCGAGACCTTTGGGTGTCTGCTTGCAAGCACGACTACAGTTGGTGGTTGCGTGCATCTCTTAGTAGGAAACATGGTCTTTTTGAAATAAAGCAGTACAGGGGTCCTCACCATTGTTTATACCCACGAATGAACAGGGACCACACTAATATTAGCTCCAGTTACATTGCTTCTCATATTTTGGGACAAGTTGCGGTTAGTATAAAAAATAAATGTTTACATATACATACATATTTGTTTGTTTATAGTGTTCACATTTAGATAATCCAACTCATATTTGATTGTCGTATGCAGAATGAACCTGATATGCCAATTAAGAATGTCATCGAAGATATAAAAAAGACCATGAACTATAGTATATCATACAAGAAGGCGTGGCATGCAAGGGCAAAGGCAATTAAAATGGTATTCGGTGATTGGGATGAATCATAGAGGCAATTGCCTAAATTCATGCATGCATTACAGACATCTAATCCTGGCACCATCGTGACATGGAAGCATAGATATACCGGGCATGCAACCATTATACCCGTCTTCCACTTTGTTTTCTGGTCTTTCAAACCCGTCATCGATGGCTTTAAATATTGTCGGCCTGTTATAACTATAGATGGTACATTCTTATACGGTAAATACACTGGTGTGTTACTTGTAGCAACGATTGTCACTGCCAATGGCAAAATATTACCGCTTGCATTCGCTGTTGTCGATAGGGAGAGTTTGGAGTCTTGGTCATTCTTCATTCAAAATATCAAGGAACATATTGTCATGGACCAACATGGAGTAACTTTGATATCTGATCGAGCTGAGAGTATTTTAGCTGCTATGAGGCGGCATTGGCTGAATCCCTCGCTTCAATTTGTTGGATATCATCGGCACTGCCTTCGACATGTTTGCAGTAACTTTAACACACATTTCAGAAATAAGGAGCTCAAACAACTTCTGTGGAAAATAGGGAGTGCTGATCAACGACGAAAGTGTAATGGTTACTTAGATCAGATACAGGCTATTAACCAAGAAGCCATCGATTGGGTCCACAAGATGAATCCTGAGGACTGGGCCCTTGCATATGACGGTGGATATCGCTGGGGGGTATTGACCAGTAATGATGCAGAGTGCTTCAACAGCGTCTTGAAAGGTGCAAGGAACTTACCTATTTCAGCTATGGTTGAATTCACATTTCGACGACTCGTCAAATATTTTGATGACTCGTCAAATATTTTGACGAGATGGGAGCCCAAGCTGAAACAGATGTACGCAATGACTTCCAATACCCTAGAGAGATGCAAAGAACTATGGAGGAGGGTATCGCAAGGGGAAATACTTTCAAGTTGATATCGTATGACAGGTTAGTTTGTAATGTGAAAAAATTGTTATTATTATGTTGTTAAGTTAATTACATCTAAAAACATGAACTTGATTAGTTTGTTTCAATATTATCTTATAGGCCCCGCCGTGTATTTGAGGTGCAAACATCCTTTCGCCGTGGACGAGGTCGCAATAGACAGATTGTGCGGATGAATCAACCCACGTGCAGTTGTGGGAAATATGAGATAAGACACTATCCATGTTCTCATATGCTCGCTGTAATGTCTGAATGCGGTGACAATCCATTCCAGTACGTTGATCTAGTATACAGGCTTCCTGTATACATGAGGGTTTGTGAAACTAAATTCAACCCAATACCGCATGAAGATTATTGGGATGATCCGCAGTGGACCTTAATGCCTAATGACCTTCGTCTGCGAAAAGTAAAACGGGGTCGTTCATTTATGGCTCATATTCTGAATGAGATGGATATATTAGACAGGCGTTTGACAGCTCGTTGCAGTGAGTGCCACCAGACAGGTCATGACAGGCGAACATGTCCGGCGCGACTTGGTCGATGAAGACTATGTAATACTTACATGTTGTAATATATCATTTTGAAATTCTTAATTTGTAATAGATCATTTAATTATGTATTTTTAAATTCTTTATTTGTAAACGGGGTCGTACATTTGAAGTGTGTATTACAAAATGTGTACTTGAGTCAAAAATGTGTAATGCAAAATTGAAAATGTGTACAATTTATTCAAACTTTTATAATTTATTGAAAATGTGTACTAGTTTTTCACGGAGTACTTGATTCGAAATATGTATTACAATATTCTATACTTAATCACGTAGTTCTTCTACCATTTCAAAATTTCATATTTTTAAATAAATGAAATATCGAATGCTGCAATCATTGTTCACATTTTATAATTTAAAAAATTTACAAATTTTAAAAAAATTAACCTATTAGAAATTAAAATTTTAAAAATTGGAATGCTGCGGTCATTGTTCACAATTACAAAATTTTATATGTATTTTGCAAAATTTATAATTTATTCAAACTTTTAGCATTACAAAATAAATATTTCGGTTTTGTCAAATATGCCATAAATGTAATCATTAATTTCGAATTGCTTTCGTGTAAGTGGCACATAAATTTGTCTTTTTCTCGAACCCATAACATTTACTTCATTGTATTTTACATCGTTCAGTACAAAATCAATAATTACAGTTTTCTCTGTTATTATGTTATGATTAAATGAGCTTTTGATATGGATCAATAATTTCAGTTGTACAGGCTTCATGGCACATGTACCTGAGGAGGTTCCACTGTTCAGACAGGCACATCAGGCTGACAGTATGTGGGACCGTCCGGTATGCAATAACGTTTGTTGCACTTTACGGCTACAATTAAAATACATTGCATTTTGTTGTATATTTCGGGATAATGTTATTATTTGAACTGGTAATTCTGTTGTGCAGGATGAGGCACGCACCGTGTTGACATGCCGTTGGGCAGATTCTGGATTGTGGGAGCATCCGTTGGACCATAGAGTCTTGCAGTATCTATTACGCGCGGGATTCTATGGTGTGTATCGTATCGGGCATATTCGACTGGACCACGCACTCATCACTGCTCTCGTTGAGAGGTGGCGCATAGAGACTCATACATTCCATTTCCCGATCGGGGAGGCCACCGTCACGTTGCAGGACGTATCCGTCCTATATGGTCTTCGGATTGATGGCTGAGCAGTTACTGGAGTTGACTCTTCTCTCGCGACGGAGCAGTGGATAGCCCTATGTGCTGAGCTATTGGGAGTAGCACCTACACCAGCAGATTTACAGGCAGGTAGAGTGAGGGTGAGGTGGCTGGCCGAGCACTTTGCTCATCTTCCAGATCATGCTCCAGATGAGTTGGTACAACAGCATACCCAAGCATATATTCTGTGGCTTATTGGGGGGGTATTTCTCCCTGATAAGTCACAGAACCTGGTCAAGCTGATGTACTTGCCATTACTGAGAGACATTGAGGAAATTGGGCAGTACAGGTAGCGCGGCTCTGGCATGGTTGTATAGGATGCTATGTTGAGCAGCTCAGGTGGGTACGAGGGAGATTGGAGGACCACTTGTGTTGCTACAGGTTAGTAACAATTTTATTACATGTCAATTCATATTTATAGCCATATATCAGTATTGTAATTGTATTCAAACTATTGCAGATTTGGGCATGGGAGAGATTGATTCGCATTGCCCCGTCTAGGCAGCAACCGGTTGGTCCTGGTGAGCTTCCTATGGGTGAGGGGGACATGCAGGTGCCCACTGGACCGCGAGCTAGCCGGTGGAGGGTTGACATGGGCCACGAGGTCATCTCGACCCACGTAGTGGTAGTTTATAGAGACCAGCCGGGCCACATGATCGAGGGCGAGGTATGAACTTTTTTGATTGCGTTTTAGTTGTCTTCTTCATTGTATATGTTTTGAGTTCACGAGCAAAATTTAAATTATTTGTCGTCATTGTAGTTTATCTGGCAGCCTTACGCTGGGGTCCTCGATATGCTCCCCGACTACTGCCGACTGGGTTAGGAGATATGGATAGCGAGAGTGCCACTTATTTGTTTTGACATGGTTGAGTGGCATCTCCCCCATCGTGTCCTCCGACAGTTTGGTCGGGTGCAGTCCGTGCCGGATCGGTTCGACACTGAGTGGCAGTTGCACGTCACTGATAGGCGTGGCCGAGCTGGCACTGACTGGCGTCTGTTTTATATGCGATATATACAGTTGTGGGATGCCCGCCGGGATAGTATTGTACAGGCTGACTACAGCGATGACGTGATCCCCTCTTCCGACCCTTACATGTTGTGGTATCGGCGACATACACACCTACTAGTCGGGAATCTGAGCCACGTGTCTGAGTCTGGATATCAGGGAGTTGGCCCTTATCTTGAGGCATTGGTGAGTATCATATTATGTGTCAGATAATTATTAAAATCATACTTGATTTACTTTCAATGAACTGTAGCCTAATAATACGTCTGAATGTTTGTTCAGGTGGCTGGAGCTGGGAGGTCGTTTCACTTGGCTGAGGATGCCCATTTGAGACGTGATGCACAGCATGCCTTGGAGGCCGTTGCAGAGATCCGGGAGTTATTGTACCAGGCATTCCAACTTGCCCATCGGGGAGATCGTTTGCATTTCGGCCACTACGGTGTACACACTTCAGCAGCTGCTCCAGACACATCAGCGCCGTCCACGTCAGCGCCTTCCACTTCAGCGCCTGCCACATCAGCTCCTTCCACACTGCCTTCGACCCCACCACATACTACCCCATACATATCTACAGATTCCCTCAATGTACTTCTTACGCAGCATACTGGCATACCTTATGTGCCTGACCCTGATTGGACACCGCCCCGATATATGCATGACGTTGTTACCCCACCCACCCAGTTACCACCACCAGACAGTTCGACCGTGACCATGAGTACACATGATGCAGTTCTCACTGACATCTCCCACGTTGACGTTGAGGGCCATATTGAGCCCCCCCCAGAGCGCGCGGGAGAGGCCGAGGTTTTGGTCGTGGCGGATGTCGCGGCAGAGGTCGGGGTGCGGGCAAAGGCAGAGGTCGAGCTCCAGCTGCAGATCCTGATACAGTTGCACCAGATGATGGAGTTTCACAGCTCACAGCAGTATCCGATCTTTCGCCACAGCCAGGATCAGGGGCAGCACATGCAGTAGATGGGGAGTCACAGTCACAGGCTCCACAGGAGCCAGATATTCAGAGAGTCTACCGCAGGAGACCGAGGAGAGAGGTCCACGGTCGGGGTTGTGGGACTGGGGGCAGGTTAGGGCATTAGCGGGTGTGATGTGGAGTGTATAGTTTTTGTATATCAAACTTGTACAGATGATGTAAATGTGTCATACTTATTTCTTCGAAAAATATAATTTCACAATTTTTTATTCTTACTTGTTTTGATGATTTCCATAAAAATGAAAACGAAAACAGGAAAAAAATGATAAGAATTGATAGGATTTTATGATTAAATGAGATTGGAGGACCACTTGTGTTGCTACAGGTTTGTAAAAATTTTATACAACAAAAATCTGGGAAAAAAATGTGAACATTGCATAATGGATAGTTGTGGGGAGCAATATGAACAAAAAGGAAACAAAATAAATATCTAAACAAACACAAGTATTTCAACTATCAATCGATATGAACTCATACCTTGTTCATTAAGTATCATTATTATATTCCACATCAATAATGCATGAAATCATGAAAGTCTAGTTCAAGTTGCGTTCTTCAAAATAACAATAACAGAGAGAAAGTAAAGGTAGAATTACAATAAATATTCGAAAACAATTGAAATATCTCCCTTCATTGATAAGATAAGTCGTGGATAAGCATTAAAAATTGCATGCATTGCAGAAATGGTTTGGGCGTTCATCCAAACAATTTCATTCATTATCATCATCATCTGACATCTCAATATCAGATTCATACATAACATCTATGCTCCGGGCGTAGTACTGGTGTGCATCATCCATTAACCCATCTTCGGCACGCTCATTTGTGGTCTTCATTAGTCTGGACCTTTGCAAATGTTGGGTCATGCGATTAACCTCGTCGCGGATACGATGCAATGCCCTTTGCAACAATTGTGGAGTGTCAGTTGGCATACGCATGGCTAACCGGCGAGGAAATTTAAGATTAACTTCACGACATAGCTCAACGGGAACGTTTGCTCGAGTTTTGCGAAATTCCCACTCAGCTCTCATGGTATTGACGGTGGCACGTGAGTAACGCAGATTTAGATTCATTGGGTATTCAAATTCATCTCCATTTGCAACCCAATAGCGACCCATTGCTGAATATAGATCAACCACCGTATATCTCATGATGATATCGCTCGAAATAGCTGTAAAACTTTTGTTATGGTATGATGCGGTATTTATACCATATATACACATGGTAGCTGTATGTATGAAATTATTGTAATCAACTATGCATCAGAGTTGTCATGTCAACTTTTATGACCTGAACAACTATGCATCAACTTGATAGGAGTTGTCACTTCGACTTTTATGAATTGCATAATTTATTGTTATTCCAAAACAAAAAGTAAAAACATAAAAAAAAAATAATAATTATGAATTGCATAATTTATTGTTTTATTTGACAACTCACTGCACCAATATGAAGGGATTGCAGTGTCATCCTCTGTCCTACAATGATGACTTTATTTGACAACCACGTCCGTGACTACATCACAGGTACACAAAGTCACGGGTACTCAGGATTGTATGAAATAAAAAGCTAAAAAATAATATCACGGGTATCACTTCTTCCATAGTGCCCCAGCATGCATTATCGTCACTAGATCATCTCTAGTTAACCCTCAGTATGATGTCTATAAATAGCGACAACCCCAGTATGATGTTTGTTCAAGTCATAACAATAGTAATATATCTACAATTACTATTATTATTTGTTTGTTTATTTTAGGAATAATGTCTTCAAGAGGTGCAGGAAGTTCACGCCAACAAAGAAATCCGAAAGTGTGGCTGCTACCTCCATTTAGTTATGACTACAAGAGCGAAAAGTACTCGAGTCCGAAGGATTATTATGCTGGTATCCGAGCAGAATGGGCGTTCAGGGTAACGGAGCAAGAAGGATTATTTAATGATCTACGTAACTTTGGGGCACCGATACCTCATCGTCGTTCATTAACCATGGCTAGACGAAATGTCAGTGACTATGAAAAAGCAGTTAGTAGAATTAAGAAGGAGAACAACAGAATGTTGATGCGAAGATGTCGACATTTCATGCTTCAGCTAGCCACCGAAATGGCAGAAGCAAGCAACAGAGATTTGAAAGTGATTGAGCGAAATAATGTCTTAAACAATGAAAAATATCTCTCTGACTACTACATGTCAGATGAGGAATGAGAAATCAAACACCTTTATCTTTCATATATATTTGTATGTTGTCTGGAATGTAAGACAATGTTGTTGTTCATCTAACGTACGGATGTATTTGAAGTATTTGTTTAATGAACCTGAAGTTTATGAAATAACTGCATTTATAACAGCACATTTATTAGTTCATGACTTTCTTTATTGAATTGCAATGAGTTAATGAATGTTCTGGATTAACAAATGGATTAATATATGTTGAATTATGTGAATACTTAAAATACATAAAACAGAACAGGTAGCTCGGTGAAAAGCTTCCCCTAACTGGGCTCGTGAAATAGAGATCCTGTACGTAAAGAATTTCAATCTCCATGAGGAAAGAAGAAAGAGTCGCCTTCCAATTCCTGGAAGTCTAGTCAAAATGATGACTCTAGTAAGCAATTTAAAACCCAATTGGTTTACCTCAACACCAATTTGATATATGTGTGATTCTCAATTCAGAAAGTCACATGGCAACAGTGAATTCATTGATTTACCCTACAGTGAGCATGCCCTTATTTTGTGGGTATATGCAGATGGACTGTCAGGTCAGGTGACTTGGTGCACACACTTTGGTTTTCTCAATTTTTTGCTCGACTTTTTTATTAGACTGACAACTTATTTCTTATTAATATATGTGCGATTCTCAATTCTGGATTAATGATTGGATTAATGTATGTTGAATTACGTGAATACTTAAAACACCTAAAACAGAATAGGTAGCTCGGTGAAAAGCTTCCCTTAACTAGGGCTGGTGAAATAGGGATCAATTTACAAAGAATTTCAATCTCCATCAGGAAAGAAGAAAGAGTCACCTTCCAATTCCTGAAAGTCCAATAAAAATGATGACTCTGGTAATGAATGAGGGGTTGACAGAAAACTAAACTCGGTGAAACGAACTACCACCTTCAATAACACATAAAACAAAACAGGTAGGTCGGTGAAAAGCTTCCCATAACTGGGCCTCGTCAAATAGGAATCCTCTACGTAAAGAATTTCAATCTCCATTAGGAAAGAAGAAAGAGTCGCCTTCCAATTCCTGGAAGTCCAGTAAAAATGATGACTTTGGTAAGGAATGGAGGGTTCACAGAAAACTAAATTTCGGGGGCTGGACAAACAAGCTCAAAGCCAAGCGGTTGGTCCAGTTGGGGAACTAATAAAGTTCAGACAAATGAACTACCGCCTTCAATAACATATAAAACAGAACAGGTAGCTCGGTGAAAAGTTTCCTTTAACTGCGCCTCGTCAAATAGGGATCTTCTACGTAAAGAATTTCAATCTCCATCTGGAAAGAAGAAAGAGTCACCTTCTAATTCTTGTAAGTCCAGTACAAATGATGACTCTGGTAAGGAATGGGGGGTTGACAGAAAACTAAACTTCGGGGCCTGGACAAACAAGCTCAAACCCAAGTGGTTGGTCCAGTTGGGGGACTAAGTTTAAAACCCAATTGGAATTGTGTAGAAACTAGAAATTGACGATTCTCTTAGTATAGAAACTAGAATTGTAACCAGTTCTAATGACGCTGATTTGTTATTTTTCGGATTTATACCCAAAGAGAACAACACTTCTGAAGTTACTGTGTAACACTAGTTTTCCAGACAGATTTTAATGCACCAGTTTTCTGGACAGATTTGAATGCACCATGATATTCACAAACATTGGTGGCCAAGTACTCCTACCTAACCCACGTTTCACTCACAAGGTCCACCATTATTTTAAAGTTGATTTCAAAAGTTGAGATTGTAAATGTTTCCCAAAATATTACAAATCGAATAATCAAAAGTTGATTTTAAAATAATTCCAAATGACAACAAAAATTCAAATAGTCATACTTTTCCCGTTGATAGAAATAGTAGGTCATAACAACGAATGATGCATAGCTAAGTGAAACACAACAATGCCTACATAAGCTTGATTTTTTCAAACATTGAGTAGTCAAATCGTGGAGAGACTTGTCAGTATATGTAGATGGATTGTGAAGTCATGTGACCTGGTGCACAAGCTTTGGTTATCTCGATATTTTGCTCGATTATTTGATACACAATGACAACTCATCTCTTATTGATATATGTGCGATTCTTAATTCAGAAAGTCACATGGCAACAGTGAATTCACTGCTTTACCTTACAGTGAGCATGCCCTTATTTTGTGGGTATATGCAGATGGATTGTCAAGTCATGTGACCTGGTGCACAGGCTTTGGTTTTCTCGATATTTTGCTCGATTATTTGATACACAATGACAACTCATCTCTTATTGATATATGTGCGATTCTCAATTCAGAAAGTCGCATGGCAACAATGAATTCAATGATTTACTTTACAGTGAGCATGCCCTTATTTTGTCGGTATATGCAGATGGATTGTCAAGTCATGTGACTTGGTGCACAGACTTTGGTTTTCCCAATTTTTTGCTCGACTTTTTTATTACAATGACAACTCATTTCCTATTAATATATGTGCGATTCTCAATTCAGAAAGTCACATGGCAACAGTGAATTCACTGATTTACCTTACAGTGAGCATGCCCTTATTTTGTGGGTATATGCAGATGGATTGTCAAGTCATGTGACTTGGTGCACAGACTTTGGTTTTCTCAATTTTTTGCTTGACTTTTTTTATTACAATGACAACTCATTTCTTATTAATATATGTGTGATTCTCAATTCAGAAAGTCACATGGCAACAGTGAATTCACTCATTTACCTTACAGTGAGCATGCCCTTATTTTGTGGGTATATGCAGATGGATTGTTAAGTCATGTGACTTGGTGCACAGACTTTGGTTTTCTCAATTTTTTGCTCGACTTTTTTTATTACAATGACAACTCATTTCTCATTAATATATGTGCGATTCTCAATTTAGAAAGTCACATGGCAACAGTGAATTCACTGATTTACCTTACAGTGAGCATGCCCTTTTTTTGTGGAAATATGCAGATGAATTGTCAAGTCATGTGACTTGGTGCACAGACTTTGGTTTTCCCAATTTTTTGCCCGACTTTTTTATTACAATGACAACTCATTTCTTATTAATATATGTGCGATTCTCAATTCAGAAAGTCACATGGCAACAGTGAATTCACTGATTTACCTTACAGTGAGCATGCCCTTTTTTTGTGGGTATATGTAGATGGATTGTCAAGTCATGTGACTTGGTGCACAGACTTTGGTTTTCCCAATTTTTTGCTCGACTTTTTTATTACAATGACAACTCATTTCTTATTAATATATGTGCGATTCTCAATTCAGAAAGTCACATGGCAACAGTGAATTCACTGATGTACCTTACAGTGAGCATGCCCTTATTTTGTGGTTATATGCAGATGGATTGTCAAGTCATGTGACTTGGTGCACAGACTTTGGTTTTCCCAATTTTTTGCTCGACTTTTTTTATTACAATGACAACTCATTTCTTATTAATATATGTGCGATTCTCAATTCAGAAAGTCACATGGCAACAGTGAATTCACTGATTTACCATACAGTGAGCATGCCCTTATTTTGTGGGTATATGCAGATGGATTGTCAAGTCATGTGACTTGGTGCACAGACTTTGGTTTTCCCAATTTTTTTCTTGACTTTTTTATTACAATGACAACTCATTTCTTATTAATATATGTGCGATTCTCAATTCAGAAAGTCACATGGCAACAGTGAATTCACTGATTTACCTTACAGTGAGCATGCCCTTATTTTGTGGTTATATGCAGATGGATTGTCAAGTCATGTGACTTGGTGCACAGACTTTGGTTTTCCCAATTTTTTGCTCGACTTTTTTATTACAATGACAACTCATTTCTTATTAATATATGTGCGATTCTTAATTCAGAAAGTCACATGGCAACAGTGAATTCATTGATTTACCTTACAGTGAGCATGCCCTTATTTTGTGGGTATATGCAGATGGATTGTCAAGTCATGTGACTTGGTGCACAAACTTTGGTTTTCTCAATTTTTTGCTCGACTTTTTTGTTACAATGACAACTCATTTCTTATTAATATATGTGCGATTCTCAATTCAGAAAGTCACATGGCAACAGTGAATTCACTGATTTACCTTACAGTGAGCATGCCCTTATTTTGTGGGTATATGCAGATGGATTGTCAAGTCATGTGACTTGGTGCACAGACTTTGGTTTTCTCAATTTTTTGCTCGACTTTTTTATTACAATGACAACTCATTTCTTATTAATATATGTGCGATTATCAATTCAGAAAGTCACATGGCAACAATGAATTCACTGATTTACCTTACAGTGAGCATGCCCTTTTTTTGTGGGTATATGCAGATGGATTGTCAAGTCATGTGACTTGGTGCATAGACTTTGGTTTTCTCAATTTTTTGCTCGACTTTTTTATTACAATGACAACTCATTTCTTATTAATATATGTGCGATTCTCAATTCAGAAAGTCACATGGCAACAGTGAATTCACTGATGTACCTTACAGTGAGCATGCCCTTTTTTTGTGGGTATATGCAGATGGATTGTCAAGTCATGTGACTTGGTGCACAAACTTTGGTTTTCTCAATTTTTTGCTCGACTTTTTTATTACAATGACAACCCGTTTCTTATTAATATATGTGGGATTCTCAATTCAGAAAAGTCACATGGCAACAGTGAATTCACTGATTTACCTTACAGTGAGCATGTCCTTATTTTGTGGGTATATGCAGATGGATTGTCAAGTCATGTGACTTGGTGCACAGACTTTGGTTTTCTCAATTTTTTGCTCGACTTTTTATTACAATGACAACTCATTTCTTATTAATATATGTGCGATTCTCAATTCAGAAAGTCACATGGCAACAGTGAATTCACTGATTTACCTTACAGTGAGCATGCCCTTATTTTGTCGGTACATGCAGATGGATTGCCAAGTCATGTGACTTGGTGCACAGACTTTGGTTTTCTCAATTTTTTGCTTGACTTTTTTTATTACAATGACAACTCATTTCTTATTAATATATGTGCGATTCTCAATTCAGAAAGTCACATGGCAACAGTGAATTCACTGATTTACCTTACAGTGAGCATGCCCTTATTTTGTGGGTATATGCAGATAGATTGTCAAGTCATGTGACTTGGTGCACAGACTTTGGTTTTCTCAATTTTTTGCTCTACTTTTTTTATTACAATGACAACTCATTTCTTATTAATATATGTGCGATTCTCAATTCAGAAAGTCACATGGCAATAGTGAATTCACTGATTTACCTTACAGTGAGCATGCCCTTATTTTGTGGGTATATGCAGATGGATTGTCAAGTCATGTGACTTGGTGCACAATATTTCCTTTTTTCTGGTTTTTCATTCTACTGACAACTCATACCTTGTTCGTTTATGTGGGATTGTCATGCAGGGCCATATTTCTAAAGCTGTTCATAACCAACTATATAAACGACTAAAGGTGAAGACACAACCTTACAACTCATTTCGCCCTACGAAATTATCTTTCATTTGTTTTAAAAAATTAGCATGGCTACATGGTTCATGGGTGGGAGTGGGAATCGCAGAGGTGGTAGGAACTTGCAAAGGGGTGACAGTTCACGACGAGGAGGGGGAAGGGGAAGTGGCGATGCTGAAGATGATACACCATTTGCTTCGTTAGATGCCTCTTGTGCTTATCATGATAGGTTTGGGAAGCGACATTTTGTCTTGCCCAAGCACTATCGAGATCCATGTGGTTTGGTGGAGGAACCATCAGATAATCAAACAGGATATGGTTTAGCAAATGCTAGACTTCTGAAGTGGCCCGCACTATTTATAGAGCGAGTCCAAATGGAAAGATTATGTCGGAAAAATCGATTGAAGGTGCCAAAAGCACGTTCTGTTGAGATCCAAAAGGAAGATCCTGATAATGTTGATCGACTATGTGAAAGACTACAACGTGAGATTTCTCAAATGAACCGTAGGTTAGCCTGCGATATGCAGCTATACATAGTTAAGAAGGATGCCCAGAAGAACAAACAGAACCAAATGATGCGGCTATCAAGGGTATCATGGAGGATCCTCAGCTTGTCTCTGATGCTGAGCTTTCGGATTGTTCAGACTCTGAGCCGCCTACCGATTTAAGCGCGAATTAGGTGTTAATGTCTACACTTTGGCAATATTAGGTCATGCATTAATATGTAATGTCTGTGTTAGAGTAAGTGTTTCCGTAATGAGTTGGTCAGATTGTCTGGCTAATATTTGTCTATCTAACTGTTATGTTTATCTATGTATTGTGTGTTCAGTTAATGGTGTCCACAATGTATTGTTGTTCGAGACTTATGTTTGTACTACTTATGTATTTTTGTGGGAGACTTATGTGTTTTTTCCTTAAGGTTTTATGAATTACATTATCAGTTTCTAACCCAAAACAAAGACAACAGAAAAAAAAAATTATTTAAATGAAAACGGCTTTAGTAAAGCCAAAACCAATTTCTGAATAACACATTCTAACCCAAAACAAAGAGAAGAGAAAAAAATAAAAAATATCAAAGTTTACATAAAAACGGCTTTAGTTTAGTCCAAAGAAATTTATGAATTACATTATCAGCTTCTAACCCAAAACAAAGACAACAGAAAAAAAAAATTATTTAAATGAAAACGGCTTTAGTAAAGCCAAAACCAATTTCTGAATAACACATTCTAACCCAAAACAAAGACAAGAGAAAAAAATAACAAATATCAAAGTTTATATGAAAACGGCTTTAGTTTAGTCCAAAGAAATTTATGAATTACATTATCAGCTTCTAACCCAAAACAAAGACAACAGAAAAAAAAAATTATTTAAATGAAAACGGCTTTAGCAAAGCCAAAACCAATTTCTGAATAACACATTCTAACCCAAAACAAAGACAAGAGAAAAAAATAAAAAATAACAAAGTTTACATGAAAACGGCTTTGGTAAAGCGAGAAGAAATTTATGAATTACATTATCAGCTTCTAACCCAAAACAAAGACAACAGAAAAAAATATATATTATTTACATGAAAACGGCTTTAGTAAAGCCAAAACAAAATTCTGAATAACACATTCTAACCCAAAACAAAGACAAGAGAAAAAAATAAAAAATAAAAAACTTTACATGAAAATGGCTTTAGTAAAGTGAAAAGAAATTTATGAATTACATTATCACCTTCTAACCCAAAATAAAGACAAAAGAAAAAATATATATATTTAAATGAAAACAGATTTATTAAAGCCCAAACAAATTACTGAATAACACCTTTTAACGTAAAACAAAGAAATAATAATTAAAAAAAAATTGACATCAAAACGGCTTTACTAAAGCTCAAAAAATTTATCAATTACATTATTACCTTCTAACCCAAAACAAACACAAGGAAAAACAAAAGAAATTTACTTTAGTCAAACAAAATAAAAAAATGCTGAATTACACATTCTAACCCAAAATAAAGACAAAAGGAAAGAAAAAAAAAAATTAATATGAGAACGGTTTTAGTAAAAGAATTTTAACCAAAAAAATTATTCTGAAATATATTATCACCAAAACAATGACAACATAAACAAAAGAACGAAAATTTTTTCTTTAAAGTTCAATAAAATTGAAATTAAAAAAAATTACGCTAAAAGCACGATTCATAAAAAAATTTGGCAAAAAACCGTGGTTCTAAAGAGTGAGGTTAAATTTTTTTTTCATAAAATGTGGGTTTTGATGAACTCGTGGTTACAAAGAGCGAGTTCATTAGAAATTTTTTTTTGATAAACTCGTGCTTACAAACAGCGAGTTCAGCACAAAAATCCTTTCTGATAAACTCGTGCTTTCAAAAAGCGAGTTCAGGATAAAATTGTTCTTGTGAAAAGCGAGTTCAAAAGAAACAAAAATTATATCAAAAAAATTAATCAAACTCGCGTTTTCTAATAGCGAGTTCTTAATTAAACTCGCTTTTCCTAACAGCGAGTTTCAATTTTTACAGGTTTCAGGCGACAGGGGTGGAAAAGTGTTGAACTCGCGATTGTGAACCGCGAGTTAGCTCATTTTAGGAATTGTTTCAAAACTAGGCTTAGTTTGGGAATTCCCTTATTATTTTGGCTTATTTAGGGAAATGCCCCGCCGGGCTGTGCTGCTTTAAGTGGCCGACGATGCTCGCGACTTTTCCCAAATTAAGCCAAATTAACAACTTAATTTCCAAACTAGGCTTGGACTGGATTTCCAAACTAGATTAAGACGTGGGTGTGAACCACACTTTCAACATTTTTGTGGCTGTCGTGCGGAAATTTTGTAAAATTATAAAAGCGTGTTTTTAAACTATGCTTTTAATTAAGAAAGTGGGGAAACCACGCTTTTAACTGAAAATTATTTTTTTCTAAAAACGTGATTGTGAACCACGTTTTTAACTAAAAAAAATTTTCTTCTGAAAATGTGGTTGTGAACCACGCTTTTACTATTCACCATAGAAAGCGTGGATGATAACCATGCTTTTAACCAAAATCTGTTTTTAAAGGAAAGCGTGGTTCGTAACCATGCTTTTAAAACTTATATAAAAACTCCCCCAGCCCCGTCATTTGCAACCACGCTTTTTCACACTTAGGTTTTTTCAACTTCAGGCTCTCTCTCACTCTCTGCTCTCGCTCTCAGTCTCTCTCTCTGCTCTCTCTCCGTTTGTGGGTTGCTCTCTCTCGCTGGTATGGCGTCTGTCTCTCTCTGTCTCATTTGAATTTTATGTGTTTATTATGTTTGTGAAAATGTGAATGTGGGTACAATGTGGGTATAATGTGGGTAGAATAGGATTCATGAATGTGAAAATGTTGTGAATTGATGGAAATGTTGGTAGAATAGGGTTTGTGATTGTGAAAATGTTGTGAATTGAAATTGATATCAATGTGGGTAGAATAGGTTTTGTGAATTGAAATTGTGGTTTTGAATTTGTAAATGTTGTGGCTTTGAATTGTGAAAATTTTCTAGGGTTTTCAATTGAATGTGAAATCATGAATTAGGGTTAGGGTTTTGAATTGTGAAATCAGAAATTAGGATTTTGAATTGTGAATCATGCCTATATTTTTTGCATTGTGAATCCTGTTTATATTTTTTGAATTGAAAATTTTATTTTTTGCTTGTTAATCCTGTCTATATGGTTAAATCTTCTTATTCTTTCGCTTATCTCTTAAGCTACATCATTAGGCCACTATAACTAGTACAAACAATTTTTTTGGATTGTTTTAGGAAATATGTTAAAAGCTAATTTTTCATTTTTTTTAAAACTTTTTTTAGAAAAACGTGTAAAAAAAGTAGAGAAATGATGTGATCCAAAAAAAAAATTAGAAGTCAAAAAATGACTTTTAACCTCTTTGCCAAAAGAGACCTTTGAAGTCGTCCTGAAAAATGCTATTACCAAAACATTTTATATAAATAAAAAAAATTTGTTTAAAAGTTATGTTTGAAAAAATTAAAATTTTTGATCTATAAAATGACTCATTCTCGATAATTTTTACCCACTTGAACTATCCAATTGACTTATTTCTTATGCGTCTGGATTATGTTTATTCAATTAAGTTTTATATTTTTATGATAGTCGGATGTCTGAATCAGTTTACGTATTTCTCGATTAATCTTAGAATCCACACCAAACGTCCCTTCCACGTAGATAGGACAAATCTCAAATAATACCTATAAACATGACACATACTGAGAGTTCAACTTGAGACCTGAAAGGAGCATACCTAATTTTTAACACATAATGAGAGCTCATTAATATTAATGAAACTCAAGTTTGACTTGGTTCGGCTTGATAATTTTTTTTAATGTTATTTATATTGTTTAAATAAAAATAAAAGAGTCGAGCTTGACGAATCGAGCCGAGCCCTTAACAAGCTCAGTTGAGCTTGTTCATGAAAAGTTCGACTCATTTGCAGCCTTATTTGAAACGACTCATGATTGGGAATTTGGGAGAAGTATTTCAAATATCACCATACTTTACTAGAAATAATATAAAATTATAACTCATAATTATTAACTTTCAAATTTTTTGTTTTTTGCTTTTATAACTGAGTATCTAAGTCAATTTATACACACCTCGACTAAATTTAAAATTATAATATATGCATCAAAAGAGATTCTTAAAACATTCTAATTAATAGTCCATAGAAATTTCCTAGATAAGAAGAAAAAAAAAATGGCACTTTGATGGCTAAGCCTGTGTTTCATAATACCAAATAATTGCTACGGATGGCCCAATAGATTAACATGGATTAGTATCCAAAATTTATTACATAGATTTAACCACCAACATAAGCCCATAAGCCAAGGCGCAAGCCTCTTTTGAGAACATGAAAAAAATTAATTTATTGGTTTATTTTGATTATATTATCTCTCTATTTTTTTTTGTATGTTTAAAAAAAAAAGAGTAAATAAATTAATTTTTTTTCTTACTTTTCAAAGCAAGCCAAAATGAGCTTTTTGTTTGAATTTCATAACAAAGCCTCTATGACCTCTAAAAGGTGGACGAGGTTTACCATTTCACATAGGAAATAACTTTGTCATTAAGGTTTCTAATGGCACAAGCTTGAGTAAATAAAAGTAACTTCTCTTTAATTATCCATAAATCTCAAGAATTGGATCACCAATTTAAAAAAATTAAGAACAATGTTTGAAATAAAAATTAAGAACAAGTCATACAAAATCAGTCGAGTTATTTCAACTCAATGAAAAAAATAATAATTTCATACAAAACTTATACTATGATTTAAGATTTTTGTATGACTTGTCCAATTTTGTCCAATCTCACTGAATAAATACAATACTTGAAAAAAAGTATACTATAAAATAATATGAAGAGAAAAATAAAACAAGAATCTTCATAATGTCTTCAGATTCAAAATTAGTGATATATCTGTCTACTTTATCGAAATACTAAAAAAATAGATCAAGATTTATCAAAATAAAACAAAATAAGTGTTTTTTAAATTGCTCCCACTTACATGCGTATGATTAAATCATTGCCCAAATTAGGGGCTTTTCCCAAATTAAGGCAAAATAGTAACTTATTTCCCAAAGTAGGCCTAGTTTGGACAAAATTCCCAAACTAAGCTAAAACGCAGATACAAACCACGCTTTCACCGTTTTTGTGGCCCTCCTACGGAAAATTTGTAAAATCTTAAAAGCATGGTACAAACCACACTTTTAATTAAGAAAACGTGGTTACAAACCACGCTTTTAAGGAAATTTGATTTATACATAAAGCGTGGTTAGGAACTACACTTTTAAGTAATTTTTTTTTTCCAGAAAACGTGGTTGCAAACCACGTTTTTACTGTTGACTCGTGGATAATAACCACGCTTTTAACCAAAATATAAAAATTTAACAAAAAAAACAAAACCAGCACTCACTCTTCTCTCTCTCTTTGACACACACACCCACAACACTCACACACTCATATCAAACATAATTTTTATATAATTTTTGTAAATAAAAATCATTTTTATATAATTTTTATCTTTCGAGTGGTTAGAAATAATTTTTTACAAATTAAATTGAAACAATCATACGTATCTATATAACATGCCCAAAAGTTAAAAATGATAATTATTTTTTACCCTTAAATGATAATTATTTTTTATTTTTTATGTCTTAACCAAATTAATTTTTAATTTAAAAAAAAATTCTAAAAATTAAACCATACATAGCCTAAAAATCTTTTGATAAGTCATTTCTTACGTCGGTAACTTATTTAATTATTTGTTAATTTTATGACATTTTTACCATCTAAGGCATGTTTGGTAACCATTTCGTTTTCAGTTTTCAATTTATATTTACAAAAATTTAAAAATAATCATAAAAACTTGTTTGATAATTTTTTTAGTTTATAAATGGTTGTCTCAATCTGTAAATTTGAGGAAAAAACGTAAATTCAAAAAATGAGTTTACGTTGGTTTTTAAACAAAAATTTAAAAATTTTACTAACAAATTTTTTTTTCAATTAATTTCTTTTTCAAATAACTTTTTTTTCAATTAATTTTTTTTTTCAAAGGTGAGGGGGGAACTGTCATAAACATAAACTAGAGGGGGTGTCAGTGTAATTTACCTAAATAAAAAATAAATAAATTTTGAGAAATAAAGTAAAAAAGTAATCATTTTATATAGTTGATTATTATTTGCTATTATAAATTATTATTATATATATTTAATATTCGTCTGAATTTTATAAAATAAAATTTATATATATTAAAAATTATATATGTTTGATATGAGTGTGTGAGTGTTGTGGGTGTGTGTGTGTCGAGAGAGAGAGAGAGAGAGAGAGAGAGAGTGAGTGAGTGAGTGTGTGTGAGAAAAAAGAGTGAGTGCTGGTTTTGGTTTTTTGTTCAAAACGTGTTTTGAAAACACGTTTTAACATAATTTACTTAAAAGCGTGGTCACGAATATGTATAAATCAAATTTCTTTAAAAGCGTGGTTTGTAACCACGTTTTCTTAATTAAAAACGTGATTTGTAAGCACGTTTTTAAGATTTTACAAATTTTCTGCGGGAGGGCCACAAATACGGTGAAAGCGTGGTTTGTATCCGCGTTTTAGCTTAGTTTGGGAATTCCGCCCAAACTAGGCCTACTTTGAGAAATAAGTTGCTATTTTGACTTAATTTGGGAAAAAGCCCCCCCAAATTAAGTGTTGTGTAGAGTTATTATTATTATTTATTTGGAGTCAATGTCTTTTAGAAATTGATTATACTGAGGGAGGGAGGCCCTTGCCGTAATGGTAAGGTTGTTTTATTATGTTGATAAAAATATAAAATAAAATAAAATAATTCTATTATAATTCGAGTGTTATGGATTCAAAATTTTATAGAGTTTGCTAGTATTTTGAAAAATTTTATCCATCTATATACATTTTGTGTACAATTCTATAACCATTTTTGTGTTCTTAGACTTATTCAAAAGTTGAACTTATTGCTGCTATGTGATTAAAAATTTCTTTTTGTTTCAAATTCAATAAACATTTTTGTATAGGATATCTATACATGTGTATGAATTCAAAAAGGATCATTGCAACAAAGCATATCCAACCTCAAAAAGAAATGTTTTGATGTCGCATAGAGTGACTTAATCATATACAAAAGTTACCATATTATAAAATTAATTAGGGCTTTTTTAAAATAAATAAAATTAAATTAATGGTAGTGCTTGGATGGCTCCACTCGTTTGATGCATCTTAAGCATTTTAATAAATTTATATTATTACAAGGATGCTTAATCCAATGGAAAAGGCTATTACCCATCAAATTGACTATCTTATTGAAGATAATTGATGATTATTCCCAAGTTTTTATGTGAAGAGAAATACACTATTTAGATGAGTAGTCTTACATGAAAGAAACTTTCCAAAAGTTATTTTTTGAGTGAAGTATTTTTACGAAAAGAAATGAAACCAGGTTTTCAAAATGTAACAATGCATTTAGAGGGTGGCAATGGGTTATGGGGCAAAGGGGAGGGGAGGATGATTGTAGAGGCAGCATGGGTTTTGATAGCGTTAGGCTGTAGCAGGAAACATGTAGGTTTCAATGGCGAAAGAGATGGGGGAAGGAGAGAGAGTTTATCCACTGTGTGAGGTGCATGGTAATATTTAAATGGATGGTTAGGATAGCTTGTGATCTAGTATGGTCAAGTTTAAATGTGGTTTTAGAAGAACTTAAAAGAGTAAATAATTTATTGCCACATGTATTTTAAAAAAAATAAAAAAATTGTTAAACAAAGTAACTGAGATGGACATGAGTGTAGGTTGTGACACAGAATGAAGTTCAAAATTTAAATTGATGAAATTAAAACTTTCGAGTTTAAATTAAAAAATATGTAAAAGTCTGGAGTTTTTTTTTTGTAATTTGTCCAATATTTTAAACATATTTGTGTTCATTTGTTGGCAAAAATCAAAATAAAAATATATTTAGTATACACTGTAATGTAAAAATTTCATGCCACTAATAAATGTAATTTTAAGAACCAAATAATTTATTTTTAAAATGGTATACCTTTTTAAAAATAAAATTTTGGTGTTGACAGGATAGTAATTCATTACCAAATGTCTAATTTCATCCTTAATAGTAGAGACAATTGGTGAAGAGTTTATTTCAAAGGGATATAAAGTATTACATTCAAGGTAAAATCTTGTTTGGTAATAAGGACAAAGTGAAAATTGTTGACGATGTTAAAAAAGTTGCCGGAAAAAATTATGTTTGTTTTTATCACACATCATTGATTCGTCATTGTATTTGTATCATAAAATAGCATAATACATTTTTAATAATGCTAATTTTTATCATTCAAAATTAGAAATCTCTTGTAAAATTAATCCAAAATTAATAAAAGATCTTCAGAACAAAAACTTAGCTGAATTATAACATAATGTGATTAGTTATAACATATTGTGAGGTCAATTATGACATTATTTTGATTATGATGTAAGAGTTGTTTAGTTATTAAGTGTGTGAAAATATAGTTTTCCCGTCCCCACCCTGTTTTCTCGTTGAAGTGATATTGGGGAAAATTACAATCTCTATTGAAAACTCAATTAAGTTATGAGCTCTTACCATAAAAGTTCTTCAAGTGGACAAAAAAAGAGTTCTTTTTTGGGTAGTATACCAATTTTCTAACAAATGTAAAATATACCTAATTCTTGTAACTCAGAAGTAGGTGTAAATGTTATGAATTTATAATTTTAAATTTAAATTTGTAGATAGTTTCTGATGAATCCTTAAGCAAATATTAAATGTGATAGTGATTGTATGCAGGGCACGTTCTTCTTTTTTTTTTTTTTTTGCTTTTATTTTTAAATGTGACATCATTTATATAATAGAATACATTGCATGTCTATTTGTGTCAAAATTATAATATGAAATTTAAATTTTAGTACAAGTCTGAATTGTTTATTTTTATATTTATTTTTTGTATGACAAAACACAAGATTTAATATATTATACATCTAACAATAACTCATCTAATAAAATAAATTTGAGTACAAAATATAAAATAAATCCTAAATGGAGAAAAAAAAACCTTCATGCAGAAAAGATACGAGTCTCCACATAGAAAGTTAAAAAAACTCCACGTACAGATGAAACCTCAGCCGTTGTTTTATATGAATAAAAATAAGTGAACAAAAATGAGAAAATAAACAATAATAAACACATAGAGACAAAAATAAAAATGCGAGAAAATATAAATTGAAGTAATGTTTAGTTGTGTTGAAGTAATGTTTCACCTCTACAGTTCCTTCTACCCTAGAAAATATAAATTGACAAAAATGAGAGGGCTGCTTTTTATATGAAAATGTTACTTATGATATAAATGTCACTTATAGAAAAATATAAATTGTCTTTTGACTCCCACAACTTCTTTTCACCAAGTATCCGCCTAAACAAATTCAAATAACCAACACAAAAATAAAGCAGGTGAATTTACAAAAATCAAATCAACACTAAAATATTACCAAAACAAAGAAGAAGAACATAGAAAAAGAAAAATTTACATTTATCGTGCACAAGAGCATGATGTTAATTGTAATAAATAATGGAAAAAGCAGAACACAAGAGCATGATGTTAATCTTTATGTGTTGTAAGCTTTTTTCTTAAAAAGCTAAAAAATCTAAAACAAAATCATTATTTTAACTCATATTTTAATTAAAAAATCAATAATGATTGTTGGATTACAAATTTTGATTACTTAAATTAAGTTCTTGCGTCACAAGTAATTGTAATTGAATGAGTTAAAATTCATATAATTCTTTTAGAAGTAAAATCCGATATAAGTATATTGTTAATATTTTAATATTTTTTGTTTCATTGAAGCAAGTATATGGAAACTGTTCTAATTATTTTCTACTGGGGGGAAACATAATTCGGGATCCCGATAAAGGTGTCTCATATGATGCTGAGCCGAAAGGGATATACGAGGTTCAACTTGGCACCATGTTGAGCAATTTGGAGGAGATGTTCATGTCCAAGGTGGCAAGTTATGGGGAAAGTGTCCGATTGACCTTCAAACGTAGATATCCTTATCGCCAGTGGCAAGCACTTTGCAAATACAAGATATTACCGATCAATGATGATGAGGCGTTGAACACCGTATTAAGTATCGGTGCAAGTTTCCAACCACCAAATTGTTTGGAAGTGTACATTGATAAAGAGGTTGTACACAATGTCCCGAATATGACACAGATGGATTCTCGTCCATTCACTACATTGCTGACACATGGGATTGACACGACATCGTTTCAGTCTCCTATGTATGAATCAGATCAATGTTATGCAGTGGGCTACACACAACAGACATTTGAGGGCCATGGTGTAGAATCAAGTTCACGTGGTGGATATGATTATGAATTTCACAATAACATAGAAGATGTGTCCACCTGCAGCCATCATACCACTCCAGTTGAAGTTGCTGGTAATATGGCTGAAACAGTGAACTATGTACAGCTTGCTGACAGTGACATGTTCGGTCCTGATGTCACCCTATATGATGATGAGAATGAAATGTGTGATGAAGAAAATTTATTGGTGGATCAGATGATGATGATGATGAAGATGATGCCGACGCTCTCATTGACCTTGAAAATACCCCCATTCCATCTAGACCTGAAATCCCTTTCTATGAGAACATTCACATGGGTGGTGATTTTGACATGAGTAGCCGTGATGTTGTTCCCCGTAACCAGATCTGGAACGCTGAAAATCCAGAGTTGGACAAAGGGATGGTTTTCGTTGATAAGAAGCAACTTGCACATGCTGTGAAATTGTACCATGCAACAAATAATCGAGAGTATAAAGTCGTAACCTCCAAGCGAGACCTTTGGGTGTCTGCATGCAAGCATGATTGCAGATGGTGGTTGCGTGCATCTCTTAGTTGGAAACATGGTCTTTTTGAAATAAAGCAGTACAGGGGTCCTCACCATTGTTTATACCCACGAATGAACAGGGACCACACTAATATTAGCTCCAATTACATTGCTTCTCATCTTTTGAGACAAGTTGCGGTGAGTATAAAAAATAAATGTTTACATATATATACATATTTGTTTGTTTATAGTGTTCACACCAAAATAATCCAACTCATATTTGATTGTCGTATGCAGAATGAACCTGATATGCCAATTAAGAATGTCATCGAAGATATAAAAAAGACCATGAACTATAGTATATCATACAAGAAGGCGTGGCATGCAAGGGCAAAGGCAATTAGAATGGTATTCGGGGATTGGGATGAATCATATAGGCAGTTGCCTAAATTCATGCATGCATTACAGACATCTAATCCTGGCATCATCATTCAATGGAAGCATAGATATATCGGAAGTACAACCATTATGCCCGTCTTCCACTTTGTTTTCTGGTCTTTCAAACCCGTCATCAATGGCTTCAGATATTGTAGGCCTGTTATAACCATAGATGGTACATTCGTATACGATAAATACACTGGTGTGTTGCTTGTAACAACAATTGTCACTGCCAATGGCAAAGTATTACCGGTTGCATTCGTTGTTGTCGACAAGGAGAGTTTGGAGTCTTGGTCATTCTTCATTTCAAATATCAAGGAACCTATTGTCATGGACCGACAGGGAGTGACTTTGATATCTGATCGAGTTGAGAGTATATTAGCTGCTGTGAGGCGGCATTGGCTGAATCCCTCGCTCCAATTTGTTGGATATCATCGGCATTGCCTTCGACATGTTTGTAGTAACTTTAACACAAAGTTCAAAAATAAGGAGCTGAAACAACTTCTATGGAAAGCAAGGAGTGCTCATCAACGACGAAAGTGTAATGCTTACTTAGAATAGATACAAACTATTAACCAAGATGCCATCGATTGGGTCCACAAGATGAATCCTGTGGAGTGGGCCCTTGCGTATGACGGTAGATATCGGTGGGGGGTATTGACCATCAATGATGCAGAGTGCATCAACAGCGTCTTGAAAGGTGCAAGGAACTTGCCTATCTCAGGTATGGTTGAATTTACATTTCGATAGCTCGTAAAATATTTTGACGAGATGGGAGCCTAGGTTGAAACAGATGTACGAAATGAGTTCCAATACCCTATAGAGATGCAAAAAACTATAAAGGAGGGCATCGCAAGGGGAAATACTTTCAAGTTGATATCGTATGACAGGTTAGTTTGTAATGTGAACTAAATTGTTCTTATTATGTTGTTAAGTTAATTACACCTAAAAACATGAACTTGATTAGTTTGTATCAATATTATCTTATAGGCCCCGCCGTGTATTTGAGGTGCAAACATCTTTTCGCCATGGATGAGGTCGCAATACACAGATTGTGCGGATGAATCAACCCACGTGCAGTTGTGGGAAATATGAGATAAGACACTATCTATGTTCCCATATGCTTGCTGTAATGTCTGAATGCGGTGACAATCCATTCGAGTACGTTGATCCAGTATATAGGCTTCCTGTATACATGAGGGTTTGGGAAATTAAATTCAATCCAATACCTCATCAAGATTATTGGGATGATCCGTAGTGGACCTTAATGCCTAATGTAATTCGTCTGCGAGAAGTAAAACGGGGTCGTACATCTATGTCTCATATTCCAAATGAGATGGATATATCAGATAGGCATTTGACCGCTCGTTGCAGTGAGTGCCAGCAGACAGGTCATGACAGGCGAACATGTCCGGCGCGACTTGGTCGATGAAGACTATGTAATACTTACATATTGTAATATATCATTTTGAAATTTTTTATTTGTAATAGATCATTTAATTCTTTATTTGTAAACGGGGTCGTACATTTAAATAGATCATTTTTTATTTGTAATAGATCATTTCTAATTTTTAAGTCTTTATATATTGTAATTGTTTTATATTAAAAAAAAATTTACAACTAACATACCAAGCAAATAAATTAAACTAAATATATATGCAAAAACATTTAACTGTACCACATACCCCTAAGTTTCTTATTGTGTACTTGATTCAAAATGTATATTACAAAATTCTATACTTAATCACGTAGTTCTTCTACCATTAGAAAATTTAATATTTATAAATAAATTTAATATTTTCGAATGTTGCAACCATTGCTCACATTTACAATTTATGAATAAATTTATGTAATTTAAAAATTTTATAATTTATTCAAACTTCTAGTATTACAAAATCAATATTTAAGTTTTGTCAAATATACCATAAATGTAATCATTAACCTATTATTGGGAAAAAAAAATTCTCATTCAATTTTTTGGCAAATATTTATGTAGGAAAATTATCCACATGTTAGTACACCATGTTCATGGTCATTATTAAGCTTATATAACTGAGGCACTAAAATTATTTTCGAAAAGATTTCTATATTAGTTATAGCATACATAATGGTAGGTTCTGTTGAATTTTGATCATATTTAATGACACATAATTTTAAATCTTAAAGTACAAATAGATATATATATATATATTTAAAAATCATAAATTATGGAATAATTACAATTTTTTTTTATGATTATAATTAGATTTTAGTGAATTGCTTCCATGTTAGTGGCACAGAAATTTGTCTTTTGTCCAAGCCATAAGATTTGTTTCATTATATGTTAAAATCTATAATTTTAAAATAACCGAGCACATTTTTATTTTTGAAGTCGTCATGTATGAAATTAATTAGAGTTTAATTGTTATAGTTAAATTACAGCATCACACAAATTTAAATATTGAAATAGCTGAGTATACTTTTCTTTTACAAATCGTAATTTATGGAATAATTACAATTTTCCTGTTATGATTAAATGATATTTTTATTGTTATGATCTAGTATTTTACTTGTACAGGCTTCATGGCACATGTACCTGAGGAGGTCCCACTTTTCAGTCAGCCACATTGGACAGACAATATATGGGAGCGTCCGGTATGCAATAACGTTTGTTGGACTTTACGCTTACAATTAAAATACCCTGAATTTTGTTTTATATTACGTAATAATGCACTTATTTAAACTAGTAATTCTGTTATGCAGGACGAGGCATGCACTGTGTTGATCTGCCGCCGGGCAGATTCTGGGTTGTGGGACCATCCGTTGGACCATAGAGTCTTGCAGTATATACTACGCGCGGGATTCTATGGTGTCTACCGTATCGGGCATATTAGACTGGACCACCCACTCATCACTGCTCTCGTCGAGAGGTGGCGCACAGAGACTCATACATTCCATTTCCCGATCGGAGAGGCCACCGTCACATTGCAGGATGTATCTGTCCTATACGGTCTACGGATTGATAGACGAGCAGTTACTGGAGTTGACCCATCATTGACGAGGGAGCAGTGGATAGCCCTATGTGCTGAGCTATTGGGAGTAGCACCTACACCTGCAGACTGACAGGCAGGTAGACTGAGGGTGAGGTGGCTGGCCGAGCAGTTTACTCCTCTTCCAGATCATGCTCCAGATGAGTTGGTATAGCAGCATGCCCGAGCATATATTCTGTGGCTTATTGAGGGGGTACTTCTCCCTGATAAGTCACAAAACCTGCTCAAGCTGATGTACTTGCCACTGTTGAGAGACATTGATGAGATTGGCCAGTACAGCTGGGGTAGCGCGGCTTTGGCATGCTTGTATAGGATGCTATGTCGAGTAGCTCAGGTGGGTGCGAGGGAGATTGGAGGACCACTTGTCTTGCTACAGGTTAGTAAGAATTTTATTACATGTCAATTCATATTGTATGACATATATCAGTATTGTAATTGTGTTCAAACTATTGCAGATTTGGGCATGGGAGAGATTGATTCGCATTGCCTTGTCTAGGCGGAAAGTGGTTGGTCTTGGTGAGCTTTCCATGGGTGAGGGAGACATGCAGTTGCCACCCTGACCTCGAGGTAGCCAGTGGAGGGTTGACTTGGGCCACGAGGTCGTCTCGACCCATGTAGTCATAGTTTATAGAGACCAGCTCGGCCGGATGACCGAGGGCGAGGTATGAAATTTTGCCCTCAATTTTAGTTGTCTTGTTCATTGTATATGTTTTGAGTTCACGAGCGAATTTTAATATACTTGTCGTTATTGTAGTTTATCTAGCAGCCTTACGCTGGGGTCCTCAGTACGCTCCCCGACTACTGCCGACTAGGTCAGGAGATATGGATAGCGAGAGTGCCACTTATTTGTTTTGACGTGGTTGAGTGGCATCTCCCCCATCATGTCCTCTGACAGTTTGGTCGGGTCCAGTCCGTGCCGGATCGGTTCGACACCGAGTGGCGGTTGCACGTCACTGATAGGCGTGGCCGAGCTGGCACTGATTGGGGTGTGTTTTATATGCGATATATACAGTTGTGGGATGCCCGTCGGGACAATATTGTACAGGTTGACTGCAGCGATGAGGTGCTCCCCTCTTCCGACCTTTACTTGTTGTGGTATCGGTGACATACACACCTGCTAGTCGGTAATCCGAGCCACCTGTTTGAGTTCGGATATAAGGGAGTTGGGCCTTATCTTGAGACATTGGTGAGTATCATAGTATGTGTCAGATAATTATTAAGATCATAATTGATTTACTTTGAGTCAACTGTAGCCTAATGCGTCGGAATTTTTGTTCAGGTGGTTGGAGCTGGGAGGTCATATCACTTGGCGGAGGACACTCTTTTCAGACGTGATGGACAGCATGCCTTGCAGGCCATTGCAGAGATCCAAGAGTTATTGTACGAGGCGATCCAGCTTGCCCATCGGGGAGATCGTCTGCATTTTGGCCACTACGGTGTACACAGTGCAGCAGCTGCTCCAGAAACATCAGCGTCGTCCACGTCAGCGCCTTCCACTTTAGTGCCAGCCACATCAGCTCCTTGGACATCAGTCACCCCACCACATGCTACCCCATACATATCTCCAGATTCCCTCCACGTACTTCCTACCCAGCATACTGGTATACCTTATGTAGCTGACCCTGATTGGACACTGCCCCGATACATACATGACGTTGTTACCCCACCCACCCAGTTACCATCACTAGATAGTTCATGTGTTTGTAGTTTTGGGGTTGATACGCGTACATCACATAGTCCCACACTACATACACCTACTTTTGTGGGGACTAGTTCGACCGCAACCATGAGTACACATGATGCAGTTCTCACTGACATCTCCCACGTTGAGGATCAGACCCATATTGAGGCCCCCCCAGAGCGCAAAGGAGAGGCCGAGGTTATGGTCGTGGTGGACGTCGCGGCCGAGGTCGGGGTGCGGGTAGAGGCACAGGTCGAGGTCGAGGTCCAACTGCAGATCGTGATACAGTTACACCAAATGAGGGAGTTTCACAGCTCACAGCAGTATCCGATCTTCGACCAGAGACAGGATCAGGGGCAGCACATGCAGGAGAGGGGGGGGTCACACTCACAGGCTCCACAGGCAGTCAGTAAAGGGCCACATACAGGGGAGGGAGTGCCACTGGATACGCATTTACGATTGGGGGAGCCAGATATTCAAAGAGTCTATCGCAGAAGACCGATGAAGGAGGTCCACGGTCGGGGTTTTGGGACTGGGGGCAGGTTAGGACATTAGCGGGTGTGATATGGAGTGTATAGTTTTTTTTTTTTTTTTTATTTGTAGTTTTTGTTATAGTTTTTGTAAATCAAACTTGTACAAATGATATAAATGTGTCATACTTATTTATTCAAAAATATAATTTTACAATTTTACAATTTTTTATTCTTACTTATTTTGATGATTTCCAAAATCTCTTTTAGATCTCTATCTCTCTCTCCTTCTCCGTTGTCTCTGGATTTTTTCAATTTCAAAAGCCCTAATATATATATATATATATACATACATACACAGAATATACAGAGAAAAGCGAGACTCAGAGAGAGAGAGAGAGAGAGAGAGATTAATCTTCATTTGAAAGGGTTTGCCCAGTGAGACCATGGCTCCTCATTCATCAGGTAATATTTCTACTTAAATTGTTAAGGTTCTGTGTGTACTTTCTTTCACGGAGTTCTTTTTCGTCTAGCCTCATGTCCACTATTTGATTACTAAAGTTCTTATGTTCTCACATTCAGGCCATTTAATTGTATTAGCTTTTCTTATTGAACAAATGACATTGGAAGCGCTCATGTGCTAAACAAACAACAAGGCAGTGTTTGCTTAGATTTGATGAGCGAAATAAAAATGAAACGGAAAATAGAAAGAAAAGGATAAGAATTGATAGGATTTTTAAGTTATATTTAGGTTTCATTTGTTTGGAAAGAAACCAATGATATAAAATAAAAATAGTAGGAAGTGAATTGAAAAAAGAAAAAGAAAAAGAAATGAATAGATGAAAAATTTTATACAAAAATTATTTGGGAAAAAAATATAAACATTGCATAATGGATAATTGTGGGGGAAAAATATGAGTAAAAACGAAACAAAATAAATTTGTGAGAAAAAATAAAATTTCATATATCTAAACAAACACATAAATTTTTTTTCCCTTTTCTTTCACTTTTCTGTATGATTGCATTCACTTTCTTTTTTCATGTATTTTCTATTATAACCAAACAAAATGTAGAATTATATATATTTTTTTCTTTTCTTAAATCTTCTAACCAAATGGCAGAGAATTTCTTTTCTTAAATCTTCTAACCAGAAGCAAGCAACAGAGAATTGACAGTGATTGAGCGAAATAATGTCTTAAAAAATGTTCTATGTTGTGTCGTATCTTTGTTACTGGAGTGTAAGACGATGTTGTTGTTCATCTAGCTTATGGATGTATTTCAACTATTTGTTATATGAACCTGAAGTTTATGAAATCACTACATTTATAAGTACACATGTCAAGATTCGTTACGAATTTCTCTTCCTATTGATAACTCATGTATAAGCATTGCAAAGCCATTATACTGAATGAAAACGTTTGGTCATACATGCAACCAAGTTCATTCAGTATCATCATTATATTCCACATCAATAATGCATGAAATCATGAAAGTCCAGTTCAAGTAGCGTTCTTCAAAATAACAATAACGGAGAGAAAGCAAAGGTATTTGTCATTTGTAGAATTACAAGAACTATTCAAAAACAATTGAAATATCTCCCTTCATTGATAAGTCATGGATAAGCATTACAAATCCATTACAAGATAAATGGTTTGGTCATTCATCCAAACAATTTCATTCATTATCATCATCATTTGACATCTCAGTATCAGATTCATACATAACATCCATGCTCCAGGTGAAGTACTGGTGTGCATCATACATTAATCCATCTTCGGCACGCTCATTCGCGGTCTTCATTAGTTCGGACCTTTGCAAACGTTGGGTCATGCGATTAACTTCGTCGCGGATACGATGCAATGCCCTTTGCAACAACTGTGGAGTGTCAGTTGGCATACGCATGGCTAACCGGCGAGGAAATTTAATATTAACTTCATGACATAGCTCAACGAGAACGTTTTCTCGAGTTATGCAAAATTCCCACTCAGTTCTCATGGTATTGACGGTGGCATGTGAGTAACGCAAAATTGGATTTAATGGGTATTGAAATTCATCTCCATCTGCAACCCAATAGCGACCCATTGTTGAATATAGATCAACCACCGTATATCTCATGATGATATCGCTTGAAATAGTTATAAAACTTTTGTTGTGGTATGATGCGATATTTATACCACATATACACATGGTAGCTGTATGTATAAAATTATTGTAAACAACTATGCATCAGAGTTGTCACGTCAACTTTTATGACCTGAACAACTATGCATCAACTTTATAGGAGTTGTCACTTCGACTTTTATTTACTACTCAGTGCATATTTGAAGGTTTTAAGCAAAGTTCAAATCCGCTTAGAAATTTAATTTAATTTTTCCGCTTTCAAATATAATTCAATTTATTTTTCCTTGACAATATATTTAATTTCACTTTTTACCTTACATATTTCATTTAATTTAATTGGAGAAATTTGACCAATTTAATTTGAAGTTAATTATGTGTTGATTTAAGTCGGTGTTGTTCTTGTCTGCATACTAGGCTAGGTTTTATCTGTAACACTTTCAAGTTCTGTACATCGAAAAACCCATTCATTCTAACTCTAGTACAAATTAATCTTCAATACATTCTAACTCTATAATATTTTATCTTCAACGTTTATGAATCTATTTGGAGCAGCATAGGGTGGCTTTTTAAACACAAAGGGTCTAATTATTTTGTTATTTTGTTCTGACACCCCTTCATCCCATTATGAATTGCAGAATTCACATGGGCACAGTAGGTATGGTATGATAATAAATTGTAGCTCGGCGCAGTGATACATCCAACATTTCTCAGTGATGCAGTGCAATGACTTGAACACACATAATAATTTGTATGCTTTGTTTTTTCCTCAGATGCTATGTGACTTTGTGCAGCGATGCAGTGATGGATGTGACTTTGTGCAGTGATGCAGTGATGCATGTGACTTTGTGCAGTGATGCAGTGATGCATGTGACTTTCTGACTTTGTAAATTATATACTTTGTGACTTTTTTCCTCACATTACGTGATGCATGTGACTTTGTGCAGCGCAACTTAGATGCTTTCTTTTTTTCTCACATTTCAGAATTCATCTAAGTCACATTAATACGACCACGTGGCAATAGTGTTAATAAACAATTATATAAAGGACTGAAGGAGTGAAGTGTAATTTACCGAATATAAAAAGAAGCAGAAAATGCAAAGAGGAGAAAAGAGGATGACTATGAAGTTCATTAAGTAAAAATAAGATAAAATATAGGCTGCAGTGCCAATCTTGTTTACATATCACGTGACCATTTTATTATTTTGTTTTCTTTTGTTTTGAACATTGTTTTGGTGAAAAAATCAACGATAGTTTTTGTAACAACCCTCACCTTATTCTTGTCATACTTGCATACATTCTTGCATGGTCTTGCTTTGTTATGTTAATTTGAAGGATTTGTCTTGCCTTGATTTGCTTAAAGTTGCTTGCATGATTTTGTTCCTTGCTTAGTGTGTGTGTGCGTAGCCGAGGTCATCTTGAGCTTAGTCCGCCTTTGAACCTTGTACTTAGAACTATTTTGAGATCTTGTTCAACCCCATCTTCACCTCGGGCATTCATTGCCGAGATGCTTCGCACTTAGTGAACCTTGTCCTTGGGCAGGTGTGGCCTAGGCCGAGATGTGGCACACCCCGGCCAAGGTGTGGCACAGCTTAGTCAAGTGTCGTCCTCCCTAGCCGACGTTTTTCTATCCTGTTGCTGGATCCTTGATTTGAGCCGATGTCATCTTGTTGCCGATGTGTCTTACCCGAGCTTGCTGCATACGCTTTGTCAGAGACTTGTCTTGTCTATCAATCACCTTTTTGAGCTGAACCAACCCGATAACGCCACGTGTCCGAGCTGATTGTTAAGGCAGCCGGCAGACCTTGAAACAAATCATTTTCTTGTCTCAATCTTTGTTTTAGAGAGAGAAGCTCTAGAGAGGAGGAAGAAGAGTTCTTGAGTGAGAGTAGTCTTCCAAGCTTGATCTTCGTGGCTTGAACCGTTAGATTCGAGCTTTGGGGTAAGATTCTTGATCTACTTTGAATGTTGTTATGGATTATCTAGCTGCATTGCATGATCGGATTTGTTTTGCATGTCATGCATTGTTTTGAAGTTGGTTTTGGAAAGAGAAAATGGTTTTCCATGTGTTCTTGAAGAAAGTCTCATTTTGATCGAAAAGTTTGGAACGAAAACCATGTTTTGTGTTTGTTCTTGCATGACTTTCTTTAATGGGTACCCAGGTCCGTATATTTTGAACTCTTGGCATGAAAACTCAGATTTTTGTAACAAGTTGTGAGCTTGCATCCATCTTTCAAATGATCATGTTCTTCATACTCTTCAAAGGAAAACCCAGGTTTTTCCTGACTTTGTTTAGCGGGACCTCGGCATAGTCCTGGACGGTACCCAGTGTGTTTTCGAGAAACGGGAGCAGTGATTAAGCTCCCAGCTTGTTTTGCTTTGTCTTTGACTTGGATCTGGCAAGAATGCCGAGATCATTTGCATGTATATAGAGCTTGCTTTGAGAACGTGACTTTCCATGTGATTGTAGGTCCTTGATATTTGCTTTGAGTCTACACCTGAAGAACTAGGTGAGTGGTATTTCTAATAAAGCTATGTTACACTTGCTTTTGATAAATCTTGTTTTGTTTGTTTTGACGTGGTATTTGCTAAAGCATGAATAAATGGCCTTGTTTGATTGTTATCCTCGGAAAGTCCCTTGTGCTGGAGGACTCTAAACTTTCGCAGTACTAAGTATAAAGGATACGGTCCTTGTTAAATCGGGCTACGGGCCTAAGTAACACAAGTCCCTTGTCCTGGAGGACTCTAAACTTTCGCAGTACTAAGTATAAAAGGATACGGTCCTTGTTAAACCGGGCTACGGGCCTAAGTAACACAAGTCCCTTGTGCTGGAGGACTCTAAACTTTCGCAGTACCACTTGAATGATGAATACGGTTCATCCCTTGCTTCGCCGATGTTATGATACTTGAATGATGAATACGGTTCATCCCTTGCTTCGCCGATGTTATGACACTTGAATGATGAATACGGTTCATCCCTTGCTTCGCCGATGTTATGATACTTGAATGATGAATACGGTTCATCCCTTGCTTCGCCGATGTTATGATACTTGAATGATGAATACGGTTCATCCCTTGCTTCGCCGATGTTATGATACTTGAATGATGAATACGGTTCATCCCTTGCTTCTATGATACTTGAATGATGAATGCGGTTCATCCCTCGTCTTGCTAAAGTGTTGATGAGCTTTTTTTTGAAGGACCTCGGCTATATTCATGCAAAACCTTTATTATTAGTACCATTCACTGAGTTTTGTACTCACCCCTCTATATATATGTAGGTGATGAGCAGGATGGCGGCGACGCCTAGATCGTTTTGGATGCTTGTTTTGGATTCGTGCTTATGTCGGCTTTGCTTTTGTATTTACGTCGGCAGTGCCCTGCTTTGCATGTCGGCAAATCTTGAAAATCATGCTTCTTGACTTGTATTAGCTGTATTTTGTATATGTCGGCTCGAGAAGCCTTTTGATCAAGATGTAACATGTATTTTTTACCTTGTTGTATTTAAGTTGTAAAGTTAATTGGAATGTTTGGCATTGCTTTGATCTACGCACAGCTCTTATGGACCACTTGTATTTGATTTATTGCTTCCGCATTTGTGAGCCCCCTATATCCATACTCTGATTGTGTTAAGTTTTGAAAAGTTGGCCTTCGGTAATTACGGATTACTGGCCATCACGGCACCAAACTACTAGGGGCGGTTTGGGGTCGTGACAGAATGGTATCAGAGCACAAGTTCCTCGGTATACGCTATTCACACACTTTGAGTCCTGAAGAGCATAGGATTTCCCTTAGAAAGATGTTAGGGTTGCATCATGGTATTTGTTGTTTGAGTGAAGTGTGCATTGTCTTGATATACTTATTTGCTATTGCCTATGTGGTTATTTGCTTAATTGTTTTAAAGTCATACCTTGCATACTCCTAGCATCATGAGGAGAGGTAGACCACCGCTTGGCCGAGATCAGTCCGAAGACAGAATGGACAGATTGGAAAGATTAGTTGAAGGTTTGGCCCGCGAGTTGAGGCAAACCAGACAGCAGTTCACTAGTGCTACGTCGACTCAGGCCGAGCAGACCAACGGCCGAAATGTAGTTCCACCTCCTCCAGTGCCGCAAATTCCCCCGTAACCAGCCTTGTATGGGGATGGGACGATAGCTTTGATCAGGGAGTTCAAGAAGATGAGACCACCGAGGTTCTCTGGGGGTATAGAGCCGATGAAGGCTGAAGCATGGGTTTTGGAAATGGAAAAGTTATTCGAGATCTTCCCTAGCACCGACGCACAGAAAGTGACGTTGGCAGCATTCACATTAGATGATGACGCCCGCAGGTGGTGGATGATGGTTAGAGGGAGCAATCCAGATTTGACCTGGACCCGATTCTTAGAGTTGTTCTACAAGAAGCATTTTCCCCTAAGTGTTCGAAACCGCAAGGCTACCGAATTTCATACTCTGACGCAAGGCAACAGAACAGTGGCGGAATATGACCGCGCTTTCACTGAATTGGTAAGGTTTGTACCTCACATGACCAACGATGAATATATGAAGGCCAGGAAGTTCGAGTGTGGGCTTCGTGGACCGATTCAAGACCGGGTCAACTTGCTCGATATGCCGACTTATGCCGAAGTATTGGACAAAGCCATTCAGGCCGAAGCTAACTTGAACCGATACCAGAGCTCGGGAGAAAACCAGCGAAAGAGACAGAACTATGACAATCGCCGAGGACAGCTGGGCACCAAGAAGAGAACGAACATGGGCAGTACTAGTAACCTAAGGCAGGAAGGGAGTGCTAAACCGATGTGTTCGGATTGTGGGAAACAGCATTTCGGGATCTGTCGACGAACGTCTGGAGCCTGTTATGAATGTGGCGAGATGGGCCATTATGTGAGGGATTGCCCCAAAACAAAGGCTGATAACAACAAGAAATGAGAGAATACCTCGGGTTCCGTTCAGAAGGGAAATGCTGGGAAAGGACAGATGAGACAGGGCAGAGTGTTTGCATTGGTACCAGGAGACACTCAGAATGCTGAGGCAGTGGTGTCAGGTATGTTACTAATTTGCTCCCAAGATGCCTATGTGTTGATTGACTTGGGTTCTACTCATTCGTTTATATCTACTAAGTTTGCCGAGAAAATTAATAGAGAACTAGAGCCCCTTGATTATGTGTTGTCTGTATCCACTCCATCTGGGAGATCTATGTTTGTTGTATCCATTTACAGAGCATGTGTTGTTGTGATTGAGAATGTTGAATTGCTAGTAGATCTTATGCCTCTAGACCTAGCTCATTTTGATATCATACTGGGAATGGACTGGTTAGTTGCAAACGATGCATCTATTAATTGTGTTTCGAAAAGTGTCACACTGAGACCCCCAAACCTAGCCGAGATTATTTTCCAGGGTAAAGGGATAGTGCCCCCACCATACTTGATTTCGTCCATTAAGGCCTGTAAGTTAATTCAGAAGGGGTGTCGAGGTTACTTGTGTAGTATACTGAGTGATCAGAATGGAAATGTTAACTTAGCCGACATCCCGATTGTTAATGATTTCCCCGACGTCTTTCCGGACGAATTGCCTGGCCACTTGACCGATAGAGAAATAGAGTTTACTGTCGATATTATATCGGGAACGCAGCCGATCTCCAAACCACCTTATAGAATGGCCCCCGCTGAACTAAGAGAATTGAAACTGCAATTGCAAGAGTTGTTAGATAAGGGATTTATTAGGCCGAGCACTTCACCATGGGGAGCACCTGTTTTATTTGTTAAGAAGAAGGATGGCACACTCCGTCTTTGTATTGACTATAGAGAACTCAATAAAGTCACCATTAAGAACAAGTACCCGTTACCTAGAATTGACGATTTGCTTGATCAGTTACAAGGAGCACGAGTCTTTTCTAAGATCGACCTTCGGTCTGGTTACCATCAGCTTAAAGTTAAAGCCGAAGATGTTGAGAAGACTTCTTTTCGAACAAGATATGCCCACTACGAGTTTTTAGTAATGCCTTTTGGAGTGACCAATGCCCCTGCTGCATTTATGGATTTAATGAACCGAATCTTCAAGCCATATTTAGATGAATTTGTAGTTGTTTTCATTGATGATATATTGATCTATTCCAAGAGTAATGTTGAACATGAAAACCATTTGAGACTTGCCTTACAGATTTTGAGAAAACGGAAATTGTATGCGAAGTTTAACAAGTGTGAGTTTTGGCTTTCTACCATCTCATTTTTGGGTCATGTGATTAATGAAGAGGGTATTTCAGTAGATCCTAGCAAAGTTGAAGCCGTAGTAAATTGGCCGAGGCCAACTAATGTGTCCGAGATTCGTAGTTTTCTGGGTTTGGCAGGTTATTACAGGAAGTTTGTGAAAGATTTCTCACGGATTGCAATTCCATTAACGCAACTGACTAAGAAGGGAACACTGTATGAATGGACTAAAGATCGGGAGTCAGCCTTCCAGGAACTGAAGATGAGGTTAATTACAGCACCAGTACTTGTACTACCATCAGGTAACGAAGAGTTTCATGTCTATAGTGATGCATCGCATAAGGGTTTGGATTGTGTATTAATGCAAAAGGGTAAAGTTATAGCTTATGCATCTCGTCAGTTGAAACCTCATGAGAAAAACTATCCTACCCATGACTTAGAATTGGCGGCCGTGGTATTTGCTTTAAAGATTTGGCGTCACTATTTGTATGGAGCTACTTGTCGGGTTTTTACAGATCATAAGAGCTTAAAGTATCTATTCACTCAGAAGGAATTGAATTTGAGACAGAGACGGTGGCTTGAGTTGTTGAAAGACTACGATATGCAGATTCAATATCACCCCGGGAAAGCCAACAGTGTAGCCGACGCTTTGAGCAGGAAGTCAGATGGAAATTTGGCGTGTTTAACCGTGATGTCAGCAGAGCTGACTATTGTTAATGAAGTAAAGACAAGACAGATGGAGGATAACTTCCTCAAGAAAATAGCCGAGGAGATTGACACAAGGCCGAGACCAGGGTATACCATCGAGAACCAAGTACTCAAGTTTGAAGGAAGGTTATGCGTGGCCGACATCCCAGAGCTGAAGAAAAAGATTTTGCAGGAAGCTCATGGTTCTAAGTTTGCTGTCCATCCAGGGAACACCAAAATGTATCAAGATGTGAAGCAGACCTTCTGGTGGCCAAATATGAAGAGGGAAATAGTCGAATTCGTGTCCCAGTGTTTACATTGTCAGCAAGTGAAAGCAGAACATCAAAGACCAGCAGGGCTTCTTGAACCTTTGCCGATTCCTGAGTGGAAATGGGAGCACATCTCCATGGATTTTGTGATTGGTTTGCCGAAAACACCAAAGGGTATGGATTCAATTTGGGTTGTTGTTGATAGGTTAACTAAGTCAGCACACTTTCTACCCGTTAAGACTACCTTCAACGCCAATCAACTTGCCTTGCTATATGTGAACGAGATTGTCAGACTTCATGGAGTGCCGATGTCAATTGTTTCAGACCGAGATCCTAAATTTGTTTCTAGATTTTGGCAGAGTCTACAGAGGGCTTTTGGAGTCGAGCTGAGATTTAGTACAGCCTTTCATCCCCAGACAGATGGGCAGACTGAGAGGACAATTCAGACGCTTGAAGATATGCTTAGACTTTGTGTATTGGACTTCCAAGGAAGTTGGGGGACACATTTGCCCTTAGTAGAATTCGCTTACAATAACAGTTATCAAGCTAGCATTGGCATGGCGCCGTATGAAGCCTTGTATGGAAGAAAATGTAGGTCGCCGATATGTTGGACCGAAGTCAGAGACAGAACTCTGCTTGGTCCCGAATTGATTCAAGTGACAACGGAGAAGATTAAACTTATCCAACAGAGGATTAAAACTGCCCAGAGCCGACAAAAGAGCTACGCCGATCAGAGAAGGAATGAGATTGAGTTCGAAGTTGGGAATCATGTATTCCTGAAGGTCTCACCAATGAAAGGGGTTTCCAGATTTGGAAGGAAAGGTAAGTTAGCACCTCGCTATATCGGGCCATTTGAAATCCTTGAGAGAATTAATTCCGTCGCCTACAGACTTGCTTTACCGCCGGATTTGAGTCAAGTCCATAATGTGTTTCATGTTTCGATGTTGAGAAAATACATCCGAGATCCACTGCATGTAATCGATCATTCTGAGATCACAATTAATGAAGATTTGGGCTACGAGGAGAAGCCAATGAGGATTATTGACCGACAAGTGAGGCAATTGAGGAACAGATCGATACCAATGGTAAAGGTCGAATGGAAGGAACATTATGGCATAGAAGCCACGTGGGAAAAGGAAGAGGATGTGAGAATCCGTTATCCAGAGCTGTTCATAGAGCAAGGTAATCTAAGTTTGGGGACCAAACTTCTTTAAGGGGGGTAGGATGTAACAACCCTCACCTTATTCTTGTCATACTTGCATACATTCTTGCATGGTCTTGCTTTGTTATGTTAATTTGAAGGATTTGTCTTGCCTTGATTTGCTTAAAGTTGCTTGCATGATTTTGTTCCTTGCTTAGTGTGTGTGTGCGTAGCCGAGGTCATCTTGAGCTTAGTCCGCCTTTGAACCTTGTACTTAGAACTATTTTGAGATCTTGTTCAACCCCATCTTCACCTCGGGCATTCATTGCCGAGATGCTTCGCACTTAGTGAACCTTGTCCTTGGGCAGGTGTGGCCTAGGCCGAGATGTGGCACACCCCGGCCAAGGTGTGGCACAGCTTAGTCAAGTGTCGTCCTCCCTAGCCGACGTTTTTCTATCCTGTTGCTGGATCCTTGATTTGAGCCGATGTCATCTTGTTGCCGATGTGTCTTACCCGAGCTTGCTGCATACGCTTTGTCAGAGACTTGTCTTGTCTATCAATCACCTTTTTGAGCTGAACCAACCCGATAACGCCACGTGTCCGAGCTGATTGTTAAGGCAGCCGGCAGACCTTGAAACAAATCATTTTCTTGTCTCAATCTTTGTTTTAGAGAGAGAAGCTCTAGAGAGGAGGAAGAAGAGTTCTTGAGTGAGAGTAGTCTTCCAAGCTTGATCTTCGTGGCTTGAACCGTTAGATTCGAGCTTTGGGGTAAGATTCTTGATCTACTTTGAATGTTGTTATGGATTATCTAGCTGCATTGCATGATCGGATTTGTTTTGCATGTCATGCATTGTTTTGAAGTTGGTTTTGGAAAGAGAAAATGGTTTTCCATGTGTTCTTGAAGAAAGTCTCATTTTGATCGAAAAGTTTGGAACGAAAACCATGTTTTGTGTTTGTTCTTGCATGACTTTCTTTAATGGGTACCCAGGTCCGTATATTTTGAACTCTTGGCATGAAAACTCAGATTTTTGTAACAAGTTGTGAGCTTGCATCCATCTTTCAAATGATCATGTTCTTCATACTCTTCAAAGGAAAACCTAGGTTTTTCCTGACTTTGTTTAGCGGGACCTCGGCATAGTCCTGGACGGTACCCAGTGTGTTTTCGAGAAACGGGAGCAGTGATTAAGCTCCCAGCTTGTTTTGCTTTGTCTTTGACTTGGATCTGGCAAGAATGCCGAGATCATTTGCATGTATATAGAGCTTGCTTTGAGAACGTGACTTTCCATGTGATTGTAGGTCCTTGATATTTGCTTTGAGTCTACACCTGAAGAACTAGGTGAGTGGTATTTCTAATAAAGCTATGTTACACTTGCTTTTGATAAATCTTGTTTTGTTTGTTTTGACGTGGTATTTGCTAAAGCATGAATAAATGGCCTTGTTTGATTGTTATCCTCGGAAAGTCCCTTGTGCTGGAGGACTCTAAACTTTCGCAGTACTAAGTATAAAGGATACGGTCCTTGTTAAATCGGGCTACGGGCCTAAGTAACACAAGTCCCTTGTCCTGGAGGACTCTAAACTTTCGCAGTACTAAGTATAAAAGGATACGGTCCTTGTTAAACCGGGCTACGGGCCTAAGTAACACAAGTCCCTTGTGCTGGAGGACTCTAAACTTTCGCAGTACCACTTGAATGATGAATACGGTTCATCCCTTGCTTCGCCGATGTTATGATACTTGAATGATGAATACGGTTCATCCCTTGCTTCGCCGATGTTATGACACTTGAATGATGAATACGGTTCATCCCTTGCTTCGCCGATGTTATGATACTTGAATGATGAATACGGTTCATCCCTTGCTTCGCCGATGTTATGATACTTGAATGATGAATACGGTTCATCCCTTGCTTCGCCGATGTTATGATACTTGAATGATGAATACGGTTCATCCCTTGCTTCGCCAATGTTATGATACTTGAATGATGAATACGGTTCATCCCTTGCTTCGCCGATGTTATGATACTTGAATGATGAATACGGTTCATCCCTTGCTTCTATGATACTTGAATGATGAATGCGGTTCATCCCTTGTCTTGCTAAAGTGTTGATGAGCTTTGTTTTGAAGGACCTCGGCTATATTCATGCAAAACCTTTATTATTAGTACCATTCACTGAGTTTTGTACTCACCCCTCTATATATATGTAGGTGATGAGCAGGACGGCGGCGACGCCTAGATCGTTTTGGATGCTTGTTTTGGATTCGTGCTTATGTCGGCTTTGCTTTTGTATTTACGTCGGCAGTGCCCTGCTTGGTATGTCGGCAAATCTTGAAAATCATGCTTCTTGACTTGTATTAGCTGTATTTTGTATATGTCGGCTCGAGAAGCCTTTTGATCAAGATGTAACATGTATTTTTTACCTTGTTGTATTTAAGTTGTAAAGTTAATTGGAATGTTTGGCATTGCTTTGATCTACACACAGCTCTTATGGACCACTTGTATTTGATTTATTGCTTCCGCATTTGTGAGCCCCCTATATCCATACTCTGATTGTGTTAAGTTTTGAAAAGTTGGCCTTCGGTAATTATGGATTACTGGCCATCACGGCACCAAACTACTAGGGGCGGTTTGGGGTCGTGACAGTTTTGTAGGTCGAAGTGAGTTGGACGGTTGTGTATTTACTTGCACTCTGTTTCATAGTTGTTTATGAACAATATTACTTTAAAACAAAGAAAATTAAAGCCGCTGTTTCATTTTATGATTTAATTTATAATTTTTTGAAAACACCAATTTGTACTGAAATCGTCAATTCGAAGTGACTACTTACTGTATTAAAAAAGTAAGCATGGAAAAATAGTTTAATGTGGCGATGTGACAACTCACTTCATTACTGATTAATTTGACAACTCACTACTCGAATATGAAAGGATTGCATTGTGAAAAGGACGACCTACAATTATGATTTTATCTGACAACCACGTCCGTGACTACATCACAGGTACACAAAATCACGGATACTCAAGATTGCATGAAATGAATAAGATAAAATAATATTACGGGTATCACTTCTTTCATAGTGCCCCAACTCAATTATCGTCACCAGATCATCTCTAGTTAACCCCCAGTATGATGTCTATAAATAGCGCTACCCCCAGTATAATGTTTGTTCAAGTCATAACAATAGTAATATATCTACAATTACTATTATTATTAATTTTTTTATTTTATGAACAATGTCTTCAAGAGGTGCAGGAAGTTCACGCCAGCAAAGAAATCCGAAAGTGTGGCTGCTACCTCCATTTACTTATGACTACAAGAGCGAAAAGTACTCGAGTCCGAAGGATTATTATGCTGGTATCCGAGCAAAATGGGCGTTCAGGGTAACGGAGCAAGAAGGATTGTTTAATGATCTACGTAACTTTGGGGCACCGGTACCTCATTGTCGTTCATTGACCATGGCTAGACGAAATGTGAGTGACTATGAAAAAGCAGTTAGCAGAATTAAGAAGGAGAACAACAGAATGTTGATGCAGAGATGTCGACATTTCATGCTTCAGCTAGCCACCGAAATGGCAGAAACAAGCAACAAAGATTTGACAGTGATTGAGCGAAATAATGTCTTAAATAATGAAAAATATCTCTCTGACTACTACATGTCAAATGAGGAATGAGAAATCAAACACCTTTATCTTTCATATATGTTTGTATGTTGTGTCATATCTTCGTTACTGGAGTGTAAGACAATGTTGTTGTTCATCTAACTTACGGATGTATTTCAACTATTTGTTATATGAACCTGAAGTTTATGAAATAACTACGTTTATAAGTACACATTTATTAGTTCATGACTTTCTTTATTGAATTGCAATGAGTTAATGAATGTTCTGGATTAATGAATGGATTAATGTATGTTGAATTATGTGGATATTAAATTGGGGGACTAATAAAGTTCAGACAAATGAACTACCGCCTTCAACAACACATAAAACAGAACAGGTAGCTCAGTGAACAACTTCCCTTAACTGGGGCTCGTCAAATAGTGATCCTCTACGTAAAGAATTTGAATCTCCATTAGGGAAGAAGAAAGAGTCGCCTTTCAAGTCTTGGAAGTCCAGTCAAAATGATGACTGTGGTAAGGAATTGGGGAGTTGACAGAAAACTAAACTTGGGGGCTGGACAAACAAGCTCAAAGCCAAGTGGTTGGTCCAGTTGGGGGACTAAGTTTCAAACCCAATTGGTTTTACTTGATTTGTTTGTCAAAATAACTATTTACAATTAATTATATCCAAACTGATTGTTTTCTGCAACTCTTTAAAGAAATTGGCGATTCTCTTAGTATAGAATAGCAATCAATGCAAGGCCAAAAATGTAAGAAACTAGACTTCTAACCAGTTCTAATGACGTTGATTTGATATTTTTCGGATTTATACCCGAAGAGAACAACACTTCCGAAATTACTGTTTAACACCAGTTTTCTGGATAGATTTGAATGCACCAGGTAATATAGATTTTGACTCCCAAAAATTATGAGAAAATTCTAATATGCAATTCAATATGTAATTAATCAACTGTAAAAATTTCAGTTCAAAATTCATCCGTTTGATAAGGTTTTTTCATTTTTTAAGATTGTGGTTATGTGTAGAATTTCATACTCATAGATTGTACCCTCAACTTTATGTACCCATCTGATATTCCTCAAACTACATAAAATACACATGATATTCACAAACATTGGTGGCCAAGTACTCCTACGTAACCCACGTTTCACTCACAAGATCCACCATTACAAGCAAAAACACTCATGGAATATAACCCATGCCATATACTTGTTCTTTATACATCCACTATACACATTACACTATTTCACACCAACTATTAACCTGATAGATATTCAAGCCACCTAATCAGTTAAGCTTTCATTTCTTCTTCTTCCAATGAATGCACAGAAATATAAATACAAAATAACTATATTCACAGAATATTGGTTTCAACCTTGGAGATGGAGTTATTAAAGCACCAAACTAGTTGTTCAATTTTCACCAAAAGCTACTCTTATCTCGTCTTCATGGCTGCTAGTTGAATAATATGAGAGTTTAGGGTTACCCACACACTTTAAAAAATCTGACTCCCTTATCCTTTTGCTTTTATTTATTTATTTATTTTGTTATTATTAAAATCTTATCTCTAAATTAGAGATTTCCACCATAAATTTATTTTAGGTTTAAAAATTAATTAAAAGACCTTCCAAATATTTAATTTGCACTTTAGGATTGACCACCAAAATATTTGATATTGTAATATTATTATTATTTAATTATGTACTTAATTTTTATATTCGGGTTCTCACAGAACAGGTAGCTCAGTCAAAATTTTCCCTCAACAAAGGCTCCTCAAATAGTGACCTCTACGTAAAGAATTTCAATCTCCATTAGGAAAAAAGAAAGAGTCATCTTCCAATCCCTGGAAGTCCAGTGAAAATGATGACTATGGTAAGGAATGGGGGGTTGACAGAAAACTAAACTTGGGGGCTGGACAAACATTATCAAAAAACAAGTGGTTGGTCCAATTGGGGGACTAATAAAGTTCATACAGACGAACTACCGCCTTCAACAACACAGAAAATAGAACATGTAGTTCAATCAAAAACTTCTCTTAACCGGGGCTCCTCAAATAGTGATCCTCTACGTAAAGAATTTCAATCTCCATCAAGAAAGAAGCAAGGGGCACCTTTCAATTCATGGTAGTCTAGTCAAAATGGTGACTCTGGTAAGAAATGGGGGGTTGACAGAAAACTAAACTTGGGGGCAGGACAAACAAGCTCAAAGCCAAGTGATTGGTCCAGTTGGGGAATTAATAAATTTCCAAAAACTGTTCTTGGAAATTCGAAAACCAAGTAAGCTTTGGATTGAAAATTTATAAAAATTATTTTAATATAGACATTTTCATTCAAACAATATTTTCATACTTTAGCCTTCCAATACTATTGGGTTAAGTGGTTGTGCGTGAGATTTGCAAATTTATTATGAGTGATGTTGTAAATGTTTCCCAAAATATTACAAATTGAATATTCAAAAGTTGATTTTAAAATAATTCCAAATGACAAAAAAAATTCAAATAGTCATACTTTTCAATGAAATACAAATAGTTGGTCGTAACAACGAATGATGCATAGCAAAGTGAAACACAACATTGCCTACATAAGCTTGCTTTTTTCACACATTGAGTAGTCAAATCGTGGAGAGACTTGTCGGTATATGCAGATGGATTGTCAAGTCATATGACTTGGTGCACAGACTTTGGTTTTCTCGATTTTTTGATTACAGTGACAACTCATCTCTTATTGATATATGTGGGATTGTCAATTCAGAAAGTCACATGGCAACAGTGAATTCACTGATTTACCTTACAGTGAGCATGTCCTTATTTTGTCGGTATATGCAGATGGATTGCCAAGTCATGTGACTTGGTGCACAGGCATTGCTTTTCTCTGTTTTCTAATTACAGTGATAACTCATCTTTTATTGATATATGTGGGATTGTCAATTCAGAAAGTCACATGGCAACAGTGAATTCACTGATTTACCTTACAGTGAGCATGCCCTTATTTTGTCAGTATATGCAGATGGATTGTCAAGTCACGTGACTTGGTACACAGTATTTGCTTTTCTCTATTTTTTCATTCTACTGACAACTCATACCTTGTTCGTATATGTGGGATTGTAATGCAGAGGCATTTATTTTCTATGGTTTTTCCTTCAGTGTCTTTCTAAAGCCGTTCATAACCAACTATATGAAGGACTACAGCTAAAGACACAACCTTACAACTCATTTCGCCCTACGAAATTATCATTCATTTGTTTAAAAAAATTAGCATGGCCACACGATTCATGGGAGGGAGTGCGAATCGCAGAGGTGGTAGGAACTTGCAAAGGGGAGACAGTTCACGACGAGGAGGGGGAAGCGGACGTGGCGATGCTGAAGACGAAACAACAATACCTATTTTAGATTATGCTTGTGGTTATCGTGATAGGTTTGGGAAGCAACATTTTTTGATGCCCAAGTATTATCAAGTTCAAGGAGGTTCATGTATGGAGCCATCTGACAATCAAACAGGATATGGTTTATCTGACGCTGCTCGTCTCAAGTGGCCCGCACTATTTATAGAGCGGGTACAGCTGGAAACCTTAAGTCGGGAAAATCAACTTAAGGTCCTAAAAGTACGTTCTGTTGAGCTCCAAAAGGAAGATCCTGATAATGTTGATCGACTATGTGAAAGACTACAACGTGAGATTTCTCAAATGCGCCGTAGGTTCGCCCGCGATATGTAACTATACATAGTTAAGAAGGATACCCAGAAGAACAGAACAGAACCAAATGTTGCGGCTATCAAGGGTATCATGGAGGATCCTGAACTTGTCTCTGACCCTGAGCTTTCGGATTATTCAGACTCTGAGATTGCCGATTTAAGCGCGAATTAGGTTTTATGTCTATACTTCGGCAATATTAGGTCATGCATTAATATGTAATGTGTGTGTTAGACTAAGTGTTTCGGTAATGAGTTTGTCAGATTGTCTGCCTAATATTTGTCTATGTAACTGTTATGTTTATGTATTGTGTGTTCAGTTCAGGGTGTCCAGGATGTATGTATTGTATGTTTAGTTCATGGTGTCCAGAATGTATTTTTGTGGGAGACTTATGTCTGTACTACCTATGTAATTGAAAACTGTTACATTTGCAACTTCAGTTATGTTGTTTTCATGCCTGCATGAGTATTTAGTAAATTAGTGATTTCGTATATTATGTATTAAGTTTTATTACAAAAATGTTGACAAAATTTATTTTAGGGGAAATACACATTCTCTTAACTTGTTCATCTTCTCAATCGTGACAACCCAAAAATGTAACCATTATTCATTGAATATAACAAATAACGTTCTCATTCTTACAAAAAATACACTACCAATTGAATAAAACAAATAACCTTTCCATTCATTCATTCATTGCACAACATCAGCCTTATGAAATAAGCGAAACCAATTGAATCACAATAACATCAACTCCAACCCAATATTTACATTACATAAGTTCCTGTTCGTAATCAGACACCAAATTACATACAAGTTACATTACATAGCAAAAAACGGAAAAAGTACCATTCGTATGTAAAAAATACATCACCAAAATTTGAGATCTTTCTCTTCTTCTTTCTTGCTGCAGCTCTCGCAGTGGCCTTCGTCTTCTTGGCCTCCTCTGCGGTGCTCTTCACGTCTCACCCATTGTCATTGTTCATCGAACTGCAGAGTGTGTGGGTGTGCTTCGGACTGTAGAGCATGTATATCACCTTCTAACCCAAAACAAAGACGACAGGAAATTTTTTTTTTAATGAAAATGGCTAGAAAATGGTTTTACTAAACCGGTTTTTTGAATTACATTATCTGGTTTTACTAAAAAAATTAATGAAAAAAATAAATTAGGAAGGTGTTTGGAATCATCTAAATAAGTATATTTTTTTAACCTTTTTATGAAAAATGTATGTAAAAAAGTAAAAAGGTAATGGGATTCAAAAAAGACAAAAAAAATATATACTTTTGTAGGGGATGTCAAATAGTGCCTAGTTTCACCATATAATCAACAACATCAAACCGATTTAAAAAAAATAAATAAATAAAATTATCAAATGTCTTGGAAACACTTGACAAAAAAATTATTGGCTCTGTTTGCTTTAGTTTTTAAAATAAATTTTGAGTTTTGTATCATAGTTTGAAAGATAAATAGTTGAAAAGAGTTTTGAAAATTGAAAATTTGTTTAGTTATAAGTTTTGAAAATAGTTTTGGAGTGATTTATAATTTTTATTTTTAGTTGAATGTGTGAGGGAAAATTTGAGGGGAATTTTTTTTAAGCTCCCTAATAGTAGTAATTTAGAGGATAGAGGATACCAAAAAAATGGATAATGCATCAGGTCCATCAATTATAACGTGCGCATTTTTAATTCTTTCTTGGACCAAAATACCCTTCACAAATCAACTAAGAACACTCCACTGGATCCCGACGACTCAGTTCCATTCCAAACATCTAATCATCTTTACGAGCAAGAGAACAGGAGAATTAGGGTTTCACAATCATCTTCACTATCGACGTTGGGGTTTCATTATTGTAGACACCCCATTTTGACTGGCCCTAAGACTTGGGCGCTTTCTTTTGATTACCCGATGATGACAATTAGAATGTGTTTCTCTCAGAATCTTCAGTAAGAGAGATGTAATTTAAACTTTAATTCCAACATTTACACATTTTTTTGGCCAAACTATTTTAGACCTGAGAAATATTTAAAAACATCTTGTTTATAGGTTTGGAGTTGAAGGAAATAGGAGGGGATGGAAGAAAACTAGTTTAGGAAAAGAATGAGCATCAAATCATTAAGAGGGAAATGAATAGCCTTCACTAAATTAGGCATATCTCTTTGTACACTTGGAATTTAAATGTGAGGCCATAACCATTAGAAAGTAGACTTCTGGGGCTTCAATTTAGATCCAAGAACCACCTAAGTCCAAGTCCAGATGAGGGACATATGCCCATTTGAAGTTGGGCTTAATGGTAGATTTTGTTGGCTCGGCCCAAAACAACAATAGCCCATTTTTCTTGGTTTTGGTTCGGTTGGGACACTCTATTTGCCTATTTTCTGATCCATTCAAGTGCATCCACTCATCCTCCATTATACCTAATCATCCCCCATTGTCAAAAAGAGGTTTTGTTTGCATTCATAAAGGAGTATCCCATGCAACCACCTTGAAAATTTGCCCTCTTATCACGTCTTACGAAGACATGCCAGGAATTAACCCTGAGATTGTACAACACAGGATCCCTCTCGACCCTGAGGCCCAACCTGTCAAACAGAAGCTTCGCTGAATTCGTCCAGATTGGGCCTTGAAAATTAAAGAAGAGGTTACCAAGCAAATCAATGTTGGGTTTTTGCTCGTATCAGAATATCCTACTTGGTTAGCCAATATTGTGCCAGTTCTGAAGAAAGATGGCAGAATCTGAGTTTGTGTTGACTTCCAAGATTTGAATAAGGCTAGTCCGAAGGATGATTTCCCATTGCCACATATTGACGAATTGGTAGACTTCACTGCAGGGCATGCCTTACTGTCATTCATAGATGGTTTTTTAGGGTATAACCAGATCCTTATGGCTCCAGAGGATAGAGAAAAGACAGCATTTACCACACTATGGGGGACATATTGCTATAGGGTTATGCCATTCGGTTTGAAGAATGCCGAGGCAACTTATCAGAGAGCTGCTACCACTCTTTTGCATGATATGATCCACAAGGAAGTTGAGGTGTATGTAGATGACATGATTGTCAAGTCCAAAGATCGAGAAAGCCATTACACTGCATTGAAGAAATTCTTTGAGAGAATTAAGGAATACAGGCTAAGGCTGAATCCACAAAAATGCACCTTTGGGGTAACTGCGGGCAAGATATTGGGATTTCTGATCACACAGCGAGGAATCGAAGTTGATCCATCTAAAATTAAGGCCATCTTAGAAATGTCGCTACCAATGACTGAAAAGGAGGTGCGGGGTTTTCTAGGAAATGTGCAATTCATAAGGAGGTTTATTTCAAAGCTAACCTTGACTTGTGAACCACTGTTTGGTCTCCTAAAGAAATGGAAGAAGTTCCAATGGAATAATCGATGTCAGTTTGCATTCGAGCAAGTCAAGCAGTATCTGCAGAATCCACCTGTGTTGTCACCGCCCGAGCCAGGGAAACCGCTAATTTTGTATTTATCAGTGACTGAATAAACCATGGGATGTATGCTTGTGCAAGAGTCAGATGAGAAACTGGAGAAAGCCATCTATTACTTGAGTAAGAAGATGCTTGACTATGAGATCCGCTATACTTCCTTGGAAAAGGCTTGCTTGGTTTTGGTTTGGGCCACCAGGAAGTTGAGACACTACTTGTTAGCTCACTCGGTAATTCTGGTTTCAAGATTAGACCCCATCAAAGATCTATTTGAGAAACCAGCTCTTACCGGTAGGCTAGCTCGTTGGTTACTCTTGCTTTCTGAATTTAACCTTAAGAATGTCACTCACAAATCTGTCAAAGGAAGGGCCGTAGCAGAATTTTTGGCTGATCACCCAATTGAAGGAGGAGAAGATGCGGAGTACTCATTCCCAGATGATGAGGTCATGCCTATGGAAGAAGACACTTGGAAGTTGTACTTTGATGGAGCGTCCAATCAATTTATCATGGTTTAGTAGAGGCCGATCTTTGATCGGGTGAGCGAGGGTGCTCATTATTAACCTTCCCCTCTTATACCTAAGGTTCCGAGCCAAGTATCCTTGGTTACGACGAGTAGTGGCCTTGGCACGAGTCATGGGTTTCCTAATTTTCCCAAAATAAATATTAGGTAGCGACTCTGAGATCTGATGACGCAGTCCATTTTTGACAAAATTACAATGAAATGGATTTTTAATGAAAGTTGCCAAATCTGGACTCTCATCTATGTTTCACATTGTACTTGTGAGACTAGATCAAAGAGATCTCGGGAGTCCGAACTGTTTAACACGCACGGGTACCCCCCGGGCATGTTACAATTATCTTCTGCCAAAATCTTTTCCATTTCTTCCTCACAAATTTCTCTGACTCTGTTTTCATTGTTCATCGTCATATCAGTTCATCTTCATCTTAGGGTATATCAGTTCGTAATTAGGGTTTCATCCTTAGTTTGGTAAGTTTTCTACAATCCAACAAGTTTTTCTCTGGAAACACAGTTAATTGCATATTATATTAGCCTTCTATTAATTAGGGTTTCAATTTCGTAATAAAAAGCTACATGAATTTGAAAAAAATTATTTTTCTGAGTTTTGAACTTATTCTTGAAAATGTTTATGTGATTTTGTCTATAAATTTCGCTGTCATTTGAATTTCTCTGGCATTTGCTTGATCTATGTTTCTTCTTTGAATTTTCTTTGGCATATTTTTTCTCCCATTTGTTTCTATTTATTCCCCCATTTTCTCTGGCACGGTTAATTTCTCTGTGTAATTTTCAAATACAATTCATTCAAATTTCTCTGCTCTATAAATTTCTCTAGAATGTGTAATTTTCTCTGTCATTTTCATTTTTTGTACTTGCTAGATTTATGGTTCTTTCTTGAATTTTCTCTGGCTATATTTTACATCTATATGTAATTTTACTCTCTTGTCTGTGTCTATGTTTCTCTAGCATTTATAATTTGCTCTAGCCACATCACTTTTCTCCCTTATGTGTGTCGGTCATATTTAATTTTCTCTGGTATTTTCATATTATGGAATGGAAATTTTCTCTGGCTTGCCATGTTTAATTTTCTCTGGAATGTGTAATTTTCTCTGTCATTTTCGTTTTCTGTGCTTGCTAGATTTGTAATTCTTTCTTGAACTTTCTCTTGCTATATTTTACATCTATATGTAATTTTTGGCAATTATTCAAAATTTGTCAGTCATGTTTATATTGCTTTGTTTATTTTCTTTGGGAATGGAAATTAACTGTGGCTGCATGTATTTCACATTACTTTTCTCCCTTGTGTCTGTCTGCCATGTTTAAGTTTCTCTGGTTGTATCTGTAAATTTCTCTGGCATTTTAATATTATGTGGCTTGCTAGATTTATGTTTTTTTTTTTTGAAATTTTCTCTGATATGTTTATTTTGTTCAATTCTTGGTTTCTTTGGTCTGTAAGTTTCTGTGGCATGTTTACATTGCTTTGCCTTTTAGTGTCTAATTTTCTCTGGCCACCTTAATTTTCTCTAACATGTTCAATTTTCTTTGGCATGTTCACTTTTATCTGGGATTTAATGTTGACATCTTTATGTTTTTATTGTCTAGAAATGGCGAAATGCAAAAGCAGCAAAACACCAGAAACACCGCGATAGAAACAAAAACTCTATGAGTCTTCTTATGATCTTAGATCAAAAAGTAGCAAAACACCACAAACTCCTCACCAAAAAACACAAGTCTAAGGTGATGAAGCAACAAACATCAAGATGAATACCGCAACTTCAAAAGACTCAAGCACAAGGGGGGAAAAACCTATTAAACTCTAAAGAAGGAGAGCTCATTGCAGCATTCAATACCAATCCAACGTCTCATTTGTTGTCTCCTTTTTTGAAACCCTTAAATTCAATTCAACCCAACTTGAAGAGCTTCAAAAGACTCCATTCTGGTATTTGATCCAAGCTCTAATCACTAGAATGTTGGATCCAAGGAAGTCTAGGAGATCTGATGATGATGTAGTAGCAATAATCCAATGTTACAATGAAAAAACAAAAGCATTCACAGTTGATAAAAAAAACTTAACCTTTACAACTAATGACATAACCTTGATTTTTGGTTTGCAAGGTGGTAAATGAGCCATGTCATTGAGATACTCAAAAAAGCCAAACACTGCACCTAAGGCGAAGATTCCCAAAGGATAGAAGACTCACTGGTCCAGTTCTTAAAAATGCCTTGGTTAAAGCAATGAAAGGCAAGCAACCAACTGACTTCAAAGATGTAACAATCATTGTTATCTTGTACTTGTGCCTCACCCTATTTTTTGCAAAACGTGGAAATTCAACAGGGTGGGTTTTTATCAAGTGCCTAGAACCTCTTGAATCAATGAAACAGTATGATTGGCCAAAAGCAATCATAGCAACATTGATCGATTCTATCACGGCATTGAACAAAACTCCAGAAAAAGTTACGGGGTGTGTCATTACATTGCTGGTAAGTAGAATTTTCATTCAAATTTACAGTTATGATACTTACAAATATGTGTGTTTAGAAAAATTTAGTTACTTTAATTTCCATCACAGTATTGGTTATGTGAACATGTAAATATCATTGACTGGGAAGACAGTGACACAATTAAATTCCCAATATGTGCCAAGTGGAACCTGCAAAGGTTGACCAAACAGCTGCAGAAGACACCAGTCCACTCTCTTGCACCTCGACAGGTTAGATTTCTATCACCACTGAAATCTCAATGAAATTCCAAAATTTCTCTGACCACTGGTTTGTTTCTATCCTTTTGCCTTGCTTGATTTGATCAATTTTCTCTGCGATGCAATATCTTATATGGAATAACTTATGTGTCCTGACTGATTGAGATCAATTTTCTCTAAAATTTCAATTTATGTTGCTTCTTTGATTACCACTGGTTTACTTCTGCCATAGTAATGAATTCTCTATGGAATCCAAATTTCTCTGACCACAATTATAGTAACATTAACTTATATGCCTTGGTTGATTTTCTCTGATATCTAAATTATGTTGTTTGTTTCATAATTTTCTCTGGCCCATAAAATTATTTCTCATTGTGTGTAATTTTATCTGGCCCATAACTTATGTGCCTTGACTGATTGAGATCAATTTTCTCTGAAATTTGAATTTATGTTGCTTCTTGGATTAACACTGTTTATTCCTGCCCTTGTAATAAATTTTCTCTAGAACCCAAATTTCTCTAACCACAATTATAGTAACATTAACTTATATGCCCTATTTGATTTTTTCTGATATCTAAATTATGCTGTTTCTTTCATAATTTTCTTTGACCCATAAAATTATGTCTCCTTGTGTCTAATTTTCTCTTGCCCATACAATTTTCTTTGAAGTTTGTTTTCCATTAGTATGATTTAGATGAATTTTATCTGGCTTATTTGAATTTTTCTCTCAATGAATTTTAAATATTTCTCTAATAAAAGAGCCTCCTGTTACAAATAGATAACAAGGAGTTAGTTAAAAACACATCAGAGGAGTTTTGTCTTGGTAAAAAAAAAAAGAAAGAATCAAAAAAGGCATTGACCAAATTCAAGGAGATATTAGAAGAGTCATCTAAAGAAGAATGAGGGAATGAAGAAGGAGAATGCAACACAGAAGAACAAGAAGCAAGCAATGGAGAAGAAGATCAAGCAAGCAGTGCAGAAGGGGAAGCTAGAGAAGAAAATGAAGAAGTAGAAGACAAAGAAGAAAATGAACAGAAAGAAGAAGAAGACAATGAAGAAGATGATGAAGGCACTGAATCGAAAGAAGAAAAAGAAAACAATGAGGAAAATGATGAAGAAGAACATAATGAGCCGGTGGACCAACACCATGATAGCATTTGTGGCTCAATAATGCATCAGCCTCAAGAATTTGAGGAATCAAAGGATGCTCAAATTGCTAATCTACTTTAAAGACTAAAGACACTTTTCTAAATCCAAACTAGAAGAAGAGAAAAATTGGAATGAATTACTTCAAGAAAAGGACATTGCAATAAGAACCTTGACATCAAACAACTCGGAACTTTAAGAAAGAGACAGCACAAACCAAATGAAACTAAAGATGTTGGAGATTTAAAAAGAAGATGATAAAAAACAATTCAACGGTTGAGATGTTCAATTTCAAAACTTGAAACTGAAAATGCTAGATTGCATGAACAAATTCAAGAACTATCCGTCCAACTAGCAACACAACCTTACCAAACACCAACACAAGTTCAACTCTAAGGTCAGTGAAAATCTTGAACCACATAACTCAAAGAAATTTCTATTTATTACAATTTTCTCTGTCGATGGTAATTTTCTCTGGAAGTTAAATTTCTCTGACCAGATTGGTTTGGCCAGTTTTGATTTCTGCTACTTATTTGATTTTCTCTGTCTATTTGATTCCATATTTGTGTAATTTTCTCTACATTTATAACTTCTCTGACCGCGTTGATTTTTGGGACTTGTTTGATTTTCACTATGTATAGTTGGAATAGAAGTGGAACAACAACCAATCACCCAACAAGAAAAACTGGCACACAAACAACAACCAAAACAAAAGACAAAAGTCTATGGTAATTGAAAAATATTAAATCAAATAAATTTGCATATTGAAATATGATCTTTTACTTCAGAGAAATTTAACTTTTACTGATATTTTCACTGTCTACAGTGAAAAAAAGATCCTACATCAATTATTAAGAATTTAAAGGCAAAAGAAAGGAAAGAAAAACAAGATCCAGACTTTCAATGTCCCAAAGTTGTAAAGATCACTAGAGGTTCAAAGCAAGCTGCAAAGCCAATGGAGCAAACCACCAAAGACAAAGAAGTACTTGCTGCTAATGACTATGTCTTGCCTCAACCAACAAGTATCAGAAAATCTTGAGTTTTTCCACAAAGTCTACCGGTTGCAAAATTGGTAAAAGAACATGTCAAAGATATCTTGCAGCACATATCAAATGTGTCTGGACTAGAGTAAGTACAACAAATAAAATAGAAGACAACAAACAACAATTTACTAACTTTTATTGGATTAACAACTATTAAATCATTTCTTTGTCATCTTGTGGGGCTTTAATCTGGTCAAATGAGTTGAATCTCATTACTTTTGAAGATATCAGAAACCTAATAAAGGAAAAAGAAATTTCCAACAATGCAAGTCTTTCATCAAATTTCTTTGCAATGTTCCATCAGCCTTTATAAACCAATGTTATAATTCTAAATGATATTTTTCAAGTCATTGATGGTTATGGAGAGATCCTATTTGCTGACCAAAGGAGAAAATGACGAAAAACAACTTCATTTTTTTCACATGCATGAGCTTGGTATGTTACTACTCTTTTATTTGATTTTCTTTGGAATTTACTTAGTACTTCCTCTTGTTAAGATACTTCTTGAAGCTAGTTGTGTCACTTGTCTAATTTTCTCTGGCTAGTTGTGTTCTGACATTCCTGTCATTTCAACTTTCTCATAACCATTTTTTGATTTTCTTTGACTGCAGAACTTCATCAAGATAACAAAAAATCAAACTTTCCGAGTCTCATTGTTTGACAGGCATCTTGAAACCACATGGAGGAACTACAGGTTCCTCTATTTCCCAATAAATACTGGGGGCAATGAGAAGTCAACAGATGGAAATCATTGGACCTTGCTTGTCTTAGACAAACAAGACAATTTATGGAGGTACTACAACTCACTAAGGCCAATGAGGGATGATGTACAAGACAAATATCTCAAAGATGCAAAACAATTGGTAACGAGTGCAAATTTCTCTGATCCATGATAATATTTATGTGATGATAATTTTCATAGAATCCCATTAATTTGTGTGTAAATTTCTCTATCATTTAAAAATTATTTTATTTTGAAGCAAGATTATGTGGAGAATTTTTTGAAAACTTGCCTTGAAAGAGAGGCACAACCACAACCATCTTTCAAATTGATAGACTCACAAAACATAAATTATGACTTTCAATATGTCATTAATGCTCCACAACAAGACAGTGATTCGTAAGTTTCATACAACATCTATAAATAAGATAATCTAATTTGAATGTTTCTTAACACTAACTCTACCTATAATTTGTATGCAGTGTAGATTGTGGCCTCTTTGTATGTTGCATGATGAGACAATATATCAACCATGAACCTATCAGCTCAACATTGTCGACACAAGACGTGAGGTTGATGAGGGCAGAAATCACAGAGAGATTTACGACCAAAGTTGGCCGGTCATGGACAGAACCAATTCAAATACCACCAAAAGAATAACCAAAAGTATAATAGTGAAAGGACACTAGTGAAAGGAAGACAATGCACACAATATAATTAGGGATAACCCTTCAATTTTTTTTATTTTTTTTCATACATTGAAGGAATGATGATGTTTGACATGTATGTATATATCTTTTTTTGACTAATGTAAATTTAATAGCTATCAATGGTTAAATATATATTTTTTATAATGCATACTAATTGGTGATTGCCAACACAATCCACATAGAGAAAATTGTCTGAAGAAATTTCTCCGGTATGAAGTTACCAGAATTTCATAGAGAAATTTAATTCGTATCGTGCCAAGAGGGTGCCTATATGATCATGTAATTTGTAACGCATTGTGTTAGTAAAAAACAATCATCAAATTTAAAAAACACAATGCACACGGTAAATTTCTCTACCATTGGCAAACTTCTTTGCATGAATATGGCTGGTATTATAAACACACTGCCTATAGTATATTTCAAAAAACACAATGCACATAGTAAATTTATCTGCTATTGGCAAATTTCTCTGCATGAATATGGCTGCTATTATAAACATACTACCTATAGTATGTTTCAACAAACACAATGTACATAGCAAATTTCTCTGCTATTGGTAAATTTTCTCTGGGTGAATTTCATTGGTATTATAAACACACTACCTATAGTATGCTTTAACAAACACAATGCACACAGTAAATTTCTCTGCTATTTGCAAATTTCTCTGAATGAATTTGACCTCACAACACAATGCACAGAGTAATTTTCTCTCATAGTGACAAATTTCTCTGGATGAATATGACTAGTATTATAAACACACTGCCTATAGTATGTTTCAACAAACACGATGCACATATTAAATTTCTCTGCTATTGGCAAATTTCTCTGCATGAATATGACTGCTATTATAAACATACTACCTATAGTATGTTTCAACAAACACAATGTACATAGCAAATTTCTCTGCTATTGGTAAATTTTCTCTGGGTGAATTTCATTGGTATTATAAACACACTGCCTATAGTATGCTTTAACAAACACAATGCACACAGTAAATTTCTCTGCTATTTGCAAATTTCTCTAAATGAATTTGACCTCACAACACAATGCACAGAGTAATTTTCTCTGCTAGTGACAAATTTCTCTGGATGAATATGACTGGTATTATAAACACACTGCCTATAGTATGTTTCAACAAACACGATGCACATATTAAATTTCTCTGCTATTGGCAAATATCTCTGGATGAATTTGACTGGTATCATAAATGCACTCTCAAAGTGTGTTTCTAAAAACACAATACAAAAAGTAATTTTCTCTGCTATTGGAGAGTTTCTCTAGATGAATTTGATTGGGCACTGTCCAAAAAGTACATTTTAAAAAACAAAATATAGAGTAATTTTCTCCACTACTGGAAAATTTCTCTAGATTAATTTGATTGGTATTATAAACACACTACCCAAAGTATGTTTCAAAAACACAGGTGCATTGATCCAAAAATTACAGAAAAAAATTTAGAGAAAATACTAAACACAATGCACAACAGATATGTTATTTTTGTAATAAGATCCTCTAACATCCTCAAATGTATTATTCAATCAATAAAATGTATTATCCTCAACTATTTAACAAAGGTTCCTTGCGTATCCTCTTATTATGGTGACCAATACTCTTATATCGACTACACTTCATCACCCTATTAAACTCTCCAGTAGAAGCAATTTTGTTCTTCTTTGGCCTCCCAGCTGGTCTCTTACTCAATGGAGGTAAAATCATAGCATCATCAATGCTACACACAGGTTTTTCAACAGTTGGAACTAGGCCAATCGAAAACGAGTATGCTTGACGATACATATCAGCATGAAAAAATGGTTCAACAAATGAATTCAAATTCTTTCCACTCCTAAAAATTACAGCAACAACATGTTGATATGGATACCCATTTATTTCCTGTTTTCGACATTAACAAGTTTTCAATCCAAGATCAATCAAAACCGAAGGAAAAAAAATGCACTTCAAACACATTATCAGATGATAAACTCACATTCCATGTCCTCCCATCCATAAAAGCCTTCTCTAACACACTATCCATAAGAAGACATAGAATTTTATTCCATTTACTAGAAAGTAGCCTCCTATTAGACCTCATATTCATGATTTGTAATCGTATCATATCCATCAAATTTGTTATTGGCAAGTGTCGAGTTTCTCGTATCCATGAATTAAATAACTCAGCAACATTAGAATACATTTCACCATAACATTTCCCCTCAAAATATGCATCACTCTAATTTTCATATGGTAAACTTCTCAAGAAAACACTCACAATGTCTCCTCCCTCACTTTTTAATTCATTTAACTTGAAATGAAATGAAGCCTTTGTTAGCGCATATGCACATTTTGAAAACTTAGACACAATCGTCTCCCTAACCAAATTTGTGTTTCCACATGACAACCTATCCCTCAAATTTCTCTTTAGATGTTCAAGACAAAATCTATGATAGCAATTAGGGAAAAACCTAGCAATTCCTTTCACAATACCATAATATCGATCTGATATGAAACTTATCACCCTCTCCGATCCCAATATTTTACATAAATGTTCAAGGAACCAACACCAATTGTCTTTATTCTCAGCATCAACAACAACAAAAGCTATAAGGAAAAAAACCTACAAAACAAATAGAAACAAGCATATTAGATATACACATGCAGAGAAAATTACAACAATAAACAACCAGAGAAATTTGACACTGTCAACATCCAAAGAAACTTCACACAATGGCTAAATCCAGAGAAAATTCACTTAGTGACCAAATCTAGAGAAAATTCACTTAGTGACCAACTCTAGAGAAAATTCCACATTGGCAACATCTAGAAAAAATTCACTTAGTGACCAATTATAGATAAAATTCACACAATGACAACATTCAGAGAAAATTCACACACTGACCAAAATCCGGAGAAAATTCACACAATGGCCACCTCTAGAGAAAATTCACACAGTGCCCACTTCTAGAGAAAATTCAAAGTGTCAGAGAAAAATTACAAAACATAACCACAAAAATAGAAAATTCACTCAATTCCCATATGTATAGAAAATTCATATACTTAGAGAAAATTAGATATATTTACAATTACCTTCATTCCCATATTTCCCTGTCGCGGCAAGCATAACTCTTTTGTATCGTCCTTTCAAAAATGTTCCATCCAGAAACAACAATGACTGACAATATTTAAAACCAGCAATGCATGCATGACAAGCCATAAACACGCTTTTGAAATGCTTGTTATCTTCAAAATCTAACTCAAAACGACTACTTAGATTGTTCTTCAATGCCTCATCAAAATACCACCGTAATTGATCGGATGATAAACAAAAATCTCCATATGTACTGCATTTTTCTTTTTCAACCCCCAACCAACCACAGTTATAACTAATTGAGACCCTATACTTGTCTTTCATTTCTTTGACAACATCCACTGGACGAGTTAAAGGTTTTGCACTTAGCTCTTCAAGTATCAGCCCAAAAACTAAGTTGGAAGTCATCCTAGCATGTTTACTAGTACGAACTGCCACACACGTATGTTCATTGTTCAAAGTTCTTATGTAAAAGAACCCATTTGTTTTTTCAACTAAAGCATGTACATGCCACATATATCCCCTTGATTCCTTATATGCACATTCTGCTGTAACCCTCAGCTTGTCATTTTTAACATACGTAAACTGAAAACCAACCTCAATAGCATACTTGCATAAAATAGTATGGAACTCAACCACACCACCCTCAAACTTTTGTCCACACTCGTAATATTATTTCGCCAACCAGCTGATAATAACACATTTTCTTGGTGAGAACAAAACTTAGAGAGTGAATTCCTTTCAATATCCAAGAGCCTATCACATTCACCATTCATAACATCTACTTAATTAGACCCCACTTCATCCTCTTGATCAGAAGTACTACACCTAATAATTGAAATATCAACTATATCAACACCACGTGCACAAATAACCCTCAACATATTTAGAAAATCAATATTATTTCGAACCATAGATTCAGATGGCCTACAATAGAATATGAAATACACATCGTCTCAGGTTTCAAATTCTCCCACGTTTTACACAAAATACCAACCAATTCCTCAAAATTCAATTCGCATGAAACATTAATGATAATAGTATCATTCCCATATTTGCATAGCAACAACACTGCACTGTCCATCTAAACTGAAAGAAAAAACAAGAAAAATAACTTGTTCAATATAAAAACACTTCACAAGAATAACATAAAAGTCTAGAGAATTTTCTGATAATTATAATTTTCTCTGGATTATAATAACAAGTTTATAATTTTCTCTAAATTCAAATAAAAGTCCAGAGACATTTACTGTCACAACCCAAACCCACCCCTATAGATTTAGCGTCATAACCGGCCAGTAATTCTTGGATTACCAAAGGCCTCTGAACATAATAACTTATAAATAGGGGCTACGGAAGCAAATATAGAAACATACATAGTCTATTGAGCTGTAGAGACATATGGGACATAAATTTTAAACCTATTACACATATACGTGACGTCATAATGTAGGTCATACGTCACATTCAATACAGATGTAGCGAAAAAGGGACTTAGCCCAATATACACATAACAAAAAACTTATTCATAATTCAAAGAAGACAAGGTCTTAAACATATGCCATTTAGACTTGACTCACTCACAAAAGGGAACCTCCTCGGAGGCACAACAACTGGTTGACAAAACTGAGACACCATGTCACGACCCCAAACCGCCCCTAGTAGTTTTGGTGCCGTGATGGCCAGTAATCCGTAATTACCGAAGGCCAACTTTTCAAAACTTAACACAATCAGAGTATGGATATAGGGGGCTCACAAATGCGGAAGCAATAAATCAAATACAAGTGGTCCATAAGAGCTGTGCGTAGATCAAAGCAATGCCAAACATTTCCAATTAACTTTACAATCTTGAATACAACAGCGTAAAATATATGTTACATCTTGATCAAAAGGCTTCTCGAGCCGACATATACAAAATACAGCTAATACAAGTCAAGAAGCATGATTTTCAAGATTTGCCGACATGCAAAGCAGGGCATCGCCGACGTAAATACAAAAACAAAGCCGACATAAGCACGAATCCAAAACAAGCATCCAAAATGATCTAGGCGTCGCCGCCGTCCTGCTCATCACCTACATATATATAGAGGGGTGAGTACAAATACTCAGTGAATGGTACTAATAATAAAGGTTTTGCATGAATATAGCCGGGGTCCTTCAAAACAAAACTCATCAACTTTATCAAGACGAGGGATGAACCGTATTCATCAATCAAATATTACAAGTATCCAAAGATGTTCACTAACATAGGCAAAACAAGGGATGAACCGTATTCATCAGTCAAGTATCATAACATCGGCGAAGCAAGGGATGAACCGTATTCATCATTCAAGTATCATAACATCGGCGAAGCAAGGGATGAACCGTATCCATCATTCAAGTATCATAACATCGGCGAAGCAAGGGATGAACCGTATTCATCATTCAAGTATCATAACATCGGCGAAGCAAGGGATGAACCGTATTCATCATTCAAGTATCATAACATCGGCGAAGCAAGGGATGAACCGTATCCATCATTCAAGTATCATAACATCGGCGAAGCAAGGGATGAACCGTATTCATCATTCAAGTATCATAACATCGGCGAAGCAAGGGATGAACCGTATTCATCATTCAAGTATCATAGGGCTGTACGATCCGTAATCGTTTGGTCAAAGGTACTGCGAAAGTTTATAGTCCTCCAGCACAAGGGACTTGTGTTACTTAGGCCCGTAGCCCGATTTAACAAGGACCGTATCCTTTTATACTTAGTACTGCAAAAGTTTAGAGTCCTCCAATACAAGGGACTTGTGTTACTTAGGCCCGTAGCCCGATTTAACAAGGACCGTATCCTTTTATACTTAGTACTGCGAAAGTTTAGAGTCCTCCAGCACAAGGGACTTTCCGAGGATAACAATCAAACAAGGCCATTTATTCATGCTTAGCAAATACCACGTCAAAACAAACAAACAAGATTTATCAAAAGCAAGTGTAACATATCTTTATTAGAAATACCACTCACCTAGTTCTTCAGGTGTAGACTCAAAGCAAATATCAAGGACCTACAATCACATGGCAAGTCACATTCTCAAAGCAAGCTCTATATACATGCAGATGATCTCGGCATTCTTGCCAGATCCAAGTCAAAGACAAAGCAAAACAAGCTGGGAGCTTAATCACTGCTCCCGTTTCTCGAAAACACACTGGGTACCGTCCCGGACTATGCCGAGGTCCCGCTAAACAAGGTCAGGAAAAACCTGGGTTTTCCTTTGAAGGGTATGAAGAACATGATCATTTGAAAGATGGATGCAAGCTCACAACTTGTTACAAAAATCTGAGTTTTCATGCCAAAAATTCAAAATATATGGACCTGGGTACCCATTAAAGAAAGTCATGCAAGAACAAACACAAAACATGGTTTTCGTTCCAAACTTTTCGATCAGAATGAGACTTTCTTCAAGAACACATGGGAAACCATTTTCTCTTTCCAAAACCAACTTCAAAACGATGCATGACATGCAACACAAATCCGATCATGCAATGCAGCTAGATAATCCATAACAACATTCAAAGTAGATCAAGAATCTTACCCCAAAGCTCGAATCTAATGGTTCAAGCCACGAAGATCAAGCTTGGAAGACTACTCTCACTCAAGAACTCTTCTTCCTCCTCTCTAGAGCTTCTCTCTCTAAGACAAAGATTTGAGACAAGAAAATGATTTGTTTCAAGGTCTGCCGGCTGCCTTAACAATCAGCTCGGACACGTGGCGTTATCGGGTTGGTTCAGCTCCAAAAAGGTGATTGATAGACAAGACAAGTCTCTGACAAAGCGTATACAGCAAGCTCGGGTAAGACACATCGGCAACAAGATGACATCGGCTCAAATCAAGGATCCAGCAACAGGATAGCAAAACATCGGCTAGGGAGGACGACACTTGACTAAGCTGTGCCACACCTTGGCCGGGGTGTGCCACATCTCGGCCTAGGCCATACCTGCCCAAGGACAAGGTTCACTAAGTGCAAAACATCTCGACAATGAATGCCCGAGGTGAAGATGGGGTTGAACAAGATCTCAAAATAGTTCTAAGTACAAGGTTCAAAGGCGGACTAAGCTCAAGATGACCTCGGCTACGCACACACCGAACAAGGGACAAGATCACGCAAGTAATATTAACAAAACAAGGCAAACAAATCCTTCCAATTAACATAATAAAGCAAGACCATGCAAGAATGTATGCAAGTATGACAAGAGTAAGGTGAGGGTTGTTACACACCAGGTCCTCAACTCTGAGTCTGGTCACGCGCCTGATCACCTACATACATAATATAAATAGTGAGCGGAAGCCCAGTGAATAATAATAGAGTAAAGGGTTTAAATGAATGTTGTCCATAACAGTTACAGAAAACAAAATTCAGTAGTTAATAGATATAGAATCAGAATCGTATTCATAATCAAAATTTGCAGTTAATCATACGTGGTACATTCATTAGCACTAGCAGAAATAGTTGACCCATAAAGGGACGGCCATAAAGGCATACAATTGACTCACATGTACGGAGATGGTACAGTTGGCTCATGAGACGTATAGTTGACCCATAAAGAGAAGTATACAGAATAATCCATAACAGTTGGCTCATGAGACGTACATTTGGCCCATAATTGGGACATAACAGAACAGATAACAGATGTCATCTGAAACTAATGATGCCACGAGTACATTTCATAAACATTGGACAACCATTCAGTCATACAGAAAATAATATTTCAGAAAACAATTAATCTTATATCATTCAGAAAATACTTATAAATTGAACATAGTTTTACAAAGTTATTACTCACAGATGGCTCCAAAGCAGATGGACAAAACAGATAACCGAATAGCCTACAGCGCGTGACCTACACAACACATAATAGATATACATTTGAAACATATGCTCAAGATATACTTTACTCATTACGTTCCATTCTTAGCGTGTTATTAGCCTTTATCCTCATTATTGAGTCTTAATCTTGGCCTAAGAATGCCTAGGATACAATGAGGATGTAAAAACGTATTTGAAAATACTTGGTCACAAATGCTGGAAATAGGGGCCCCGCTTGAGCGCAACTTCCTTCGCACGAGTGGACATGTAAATATGTGAGGGGCCGCTCGAGCACAACTTCCTTCGCTCGAGCGGTCTGCAAACTTTGAAAAAGTATTGGTTATGTGATTTTCACACTCGATAGGCGCTCGACAATCACTCAAGCGTGAGACTTAGGTCCTCGTTCGAGCGCAACTCTTGTCACTCGAGCGGTCTGCAAAAACGTGAAACTTCTAGGATCTTGCATTTCACACTCGAGCGCGATTCAGGTCGCTCGAGTGGAAGTGTAAGATCACAGAGTGGTCGCTCAAGTGAAGAAGTAGAATTTGGAATTTCTAGATTGCACTCCCTAGCTCAAGACTTGAATTCAAAGTTGAAATTCATAATCTTTTGGGCCAAAAACTGAAGGGAACTTGTACAAACTTATAAGACATGGTGAATTCAAAAGCATTTCGCAAAATCAAGCCCAAAAGCTTTGCTAATTGAATTAAACCAAACTTGAAATGGTAAAAATCATAACATTAATTACACATCATGCATGTAAAGATGCAAGTTTAAAGCTTTCAAAACATGATCAAATGAGACAAATTGATGGAAAACAAGATGAATTCTCAAAACTAAGGTAGAATGATAACATGCATGGGAGAATTCTTTGAAAACTTCCTTAAGATGCCACGATATAGACCTGCATGCATGTTATGATCTATATTCTTTCATTTTAGCTCAATTCTAGCATTACACAACTTAATTCTTTGAATTCATGTGCTAAGTGACTCAATCCAAAAACTAGAAGGTTGAATTCTTACCTTAGATGATCAATTACACTCTAAATGGTTAATTGTTGGAAGTCCCAAGCCAAAACCTCCAAGTTCTTTAGCAATTCCCTTGTTGATCACTTCCTTCTTGGTCTCTCTCTCTCTCTCTTTCTCTCTCTCTCGCGTTTGTAGGCTTAAGAGATGAGGAAATTAGTGTGTATATAATATTCTTGAGTCATTTCTTGGCCTTATATAGGCTTGATTAGAGAATATCATTAGTGGCTAATTAATTGCTATTAATTATTCTAATTTAATTCGTTTTGAATCAAATCTTAATTAAAACTACCATAAAATTTTAAAAATTCTAACTAACACGTAATTCAAGTCAATTTCGCGATCGGATGCCAATAAGGCCTTCAATTCACAGAACAGAACAGAACGACAAATAGATATTTCTACGATGGACAGATAAAAACACAAATAATATCGTACATATATGCAAATAAATTCAGAATGTCATCTTAATTCTTCTTAGGCATAATTAATCATGGATTAAAGGCCAATCACAAGTCGGGGTTGTTACATTTATAAACTTATATTCATCTTCAAGATAACAAAAACAAAATCACAGAAAACTTAATGAATCCAGAGAGAATCACAGAGAAATTTAATGTTAACTATTAAACACAAGCATAGACAAAAATCACATAGAAGATATGTTATGAAATTATAAGTTTCTCTGTGATTTTCACTAGATTACAAGCTTACAATTTTCTCTGTGTGATTGTGCAGTATTGCACTCAAATCAAAATCCAGAGAAATTTACAAACTTATATACACTTTCAAGATAACAAAAAATACTACACTGTCCATCTAAACTGAAAGAAAAAACACAAAAAAATAACTTTTGCTCAGAAATGAAACATTCAAATTTAATCACAAAACATTCAATTAAATCCTCAATCCATATATCTAGTGTAGAGGACATTAAAAATAAAAAATAACAAACTTATAATAACATGTCCAAATAAAATTATGATTTTCTTTTAATTATAATAACAAACTTATAATTTTCTCTAAACTACAAATAAAAGTCCAGAGAAATTTAAGAACTTATATTCGCTTTCAAGATCACAAAAACAAAAACACATTAACATCAAATTGACAAAAATGCTAACTATTCCACACAAACTCAGAGAAACTCATAGAGAAGATCTGTTATGCTCACAAAACATTCAAATGAGAAAAAAAATAAAAATAAAATAACAAACTTATAAAAACATATCCATAACAAATTACAATTTTCTCTATGATTTTCACTGGACTGCAAACTTATAATTTTCTCTATGATTTTCACTGAATTACAAACTTATAATTTTCTCTGTGATTATATCTGCATTAGAAACTTATAATAATATTTCCACATGAACTTATAATTTTCTCTGTGATTTTCGTTGGATTGTAATAACAAACTTACAATTTTCTTTGGACTATAACAACAAAAGTGCAGAAAAAACAGAGAACAAAACTTAGAGAATTAAATTTCTTTGGTTTGAAAAAATAGAGAACAAAAATTATCATTTATAAGCATGTTGATGAAAAATAGAGCACGAAAAATGAACTCTAAAAATAAAAATCAACTCCACTATCAACTCTCTTTGAAATTAATCAAAAAACAGAGAATGAAAAATAAACTCCAAAAATCAAAATCAACTTTATCAAGCTGGCCTCTCTCTAAAATCGATCAATAATAGATAATGAAAAATCAACTCCAAAAATCATAAACAACTTCATTGAGCTAGCCTCTCTTTTAAATTGATCAAAACTAAAAACAAAAACCTAATGCAAAATACACTCGAAAAACTAATATGAAATCGGAGTCCATACATACAATTCAAAACAAAAATTGAAATCCATATGGAATCTCTTTCGAAAACATACCTGATTCAATTCCGTTGAAAAACCTACACGATCAACACCATTGTAACACCTACACGATCATAGAAATCTCCATCGTCAAGTCCATTGCAACACTTGCGAAATCCCTACGAAATCTCCACCATGAAGTCCATCCTCATGAAATCTTCTACAAAACAACAATAGAATATTCAGTTTGCCAAAATCCAAACAAACGTATGTTATAAAGAAGGGTAAATTAGGTATTTTACAACAAAAAATAAGGTTAAGGAACCTTAGGCATCAAAAAATATTATTGTGGACCTCTCCTCCTACCAAAAGTTGGGCAAGGATCTTAGACCAATTTCCCCAAAATTTAATTGATTGTTATGTAAAATATGAGAGAATGAGAGATGAGAGAAAAAAAAAATTGAGTTATATTTTAAAATTTTGTTTGCCAAATAAACTTTTTTATTCTTTGATCCCCTATTTTAAAAACTAATCCAAACATAAATATTATATTTCTGTTGGCTTTTTTGGCTTTCGAAAGTTAAAAATATAATTAGAGCGTACCAAAATGCCAACCAATTAATTAGACAATTGTTTTGAAATTCTTTTACTGGTGGCATGTTTTAGGATAAAATTCAGAAGAATTCATCACAAAAGTAAAAGAATGAGGGAGAAAACAATGTCAGAAATTAGATTTCATTAACTAAACCAATGTTTATAAATATACCTTCGCACTTCCACAGTCTTGAAGGGGATTACAGCATAAACAGAATAATTTAGAACTACTCCTAAGAAACTGAAATGCAGTGCGGGAAAGTAAATGACTGGAATGTAAAGAATTGAAAAGTAAATAACTAGAAAATAAAGAACTAGGAAAATGTAAAATAAAATGACTGGTTTTTGGATCTGGTTCTGGTGCCTTCACTAGCAGCTTTCTCCTCTATATATAAGCTTTCTCCTCTATATATATGCTCTGGTGGTAACCGTCGAAGTGGCTGATAATTGTCAAAATGGATGATAATTGTCAAAGTAACCTCCATGGTCATGGGACATGGTTCCAAGCACTAAGTCACTCTTGCAGTTGGGTTTCCCTCTCGAATTTGAATTTAAACCTCCAGCAATTGTTTGGTAACATCATCTTGCTCATCTTGATTGTTTCAGTGCTTCGCAAATCCATTGTCATTGATATAATTTGCTACATGGCCTCTGATGACTGGAGATTTTCACTAATTCCTCAAATTATCCTTGATGGATCACGTATCAAGCTGTGATTAGCTAATATAAAATATATGGCCAACAATTTCCATTCGTCTTTTCAAATATAATATTTATATACATAGTTGTAAAGTGTATTCAATAAAAAAAAAAGCAAAGCAAAAACCTGAGCAAATGTAAGTTCTCAGCAAAATAGTTATTAACAGCAGAGTCTCATAAGCAGGTGGTTGGTCTTCAATAGTAAGTGTGAAATAGTCATATGTTAAATCTTGGAATAAATATTGGAATTTATATTTTTTTTATAAGAATAATTTTGATATTTTAAAAAAGTTTTATTAAACTCAGTTTTTTTTCTTCTTTTCCATAATCTCTCATTATTTCTTATTTTATTTAATCATCTAAATAAATGAAAGGATTTTTATTCTCGTTATTTCTTTTCTTTTCTCACCAAATTCCTCCATCCAAACAAAGTGTAAGAGGATTACATGACCAAAATTATGAGTTTCATTAATTTCGTTTTTGGCTGATACTTATAATTCTTCCTAATAATCAGACAAATAGAGTAACAACCTCTTCCTAATTAAAGAGGAAGGTTAGCCGCATGTCATATATTTTTGCTGATATGGTTAAGAAAGATTGTTATTTATACATAAGGTCGAGAGAGATTTCTCTAGGTGATTTCTGGTAATATGTTGGTGGTGCTTTGGTGATATTTAGACGATTCATTTTATATTTTTAAAGTATAGATTTACACTTTTAGAGTATAAATTTATAGTTTTAGAGTGTAGATTTATATTTTTATATCCGAAATAGAAGTTTTGAGAGTTTTCTCCTCCGATTTCGGCATAGATTTTTAGATTTTTAACACCTAGATGGTTCCTTCCTCTCTCAAGTCTTCTCCCATACCATTGTGGGTGTACTTCCTTCTCCGGTGGAAGCGGCGACAAAGTTGGCCAACAGTGACGGGGACAACAAGCTTTCAATCAGATCTTGCTTTCCAAATCACATCTTTGAGTAGATCGGTGATTTTTTCTAGATCGTAATTGTTTTTTTATGGATTTGTTTTTATTTTTTATTTTTTTTATTTTTATTTTGTTATTTGGTTAGGATAGTCCTTTGAAGTCTTATTTATATGCTATTATTTTTTTTATTAATATATTATTTCTCATGTTCTACACACAAAAAAAAAAAATGTTGTACAAACAATAATGTCAGTAGTGAATGAAGAGAAATTTTTGTGTGCAAGTAGGTACCAAGATGGCATGTTTATTTGGTTCCTTTAGCCAATTAGCAATTCAGTTCCAATTCAGACCCCCACATGTAATAACCCCGACCCCAGATTAACGTTAATTCGTGCTTAGTTAAGCCTAACAATAATTTAGAAAGGATTTGGAACTAATTTGCATGAGTATTGCATCATCTTTGTATTTCTATCTGTTAGGCGTAGAAAGATCTGTTCATGTTTTAGTTTCGATTTGCGAATTGAAAGCCTTATCGGCGTCCGAATCAGAAATTGACTTGATTTATGTGCTAATTAGGATTTATGGAATTTTATGGTAGGTTTAATAAAAATTCGGTTCGGGACAATTAAATTAGATTAAATAATGTTAATTTACACTTGTTTGAGTTATTACAAGCTTGCCACTTAGTGGCTTAATTTGAGATCAACTATATTACACCATTCTCAGCCTTATTCCTTGCCTAAACCGTGAGTTAGAGGGAGAGTCAGAGAAACTTGAATTCATCTAGAGATTTGGCTTGGAACTTAGGAGAATTGAAGAGGCTTTGCAAATTTGAGCTCCTAGATTTGGAATTCAAGACTTGAGGTAGGCATTCACCCTATTAATTATGGAATTGATTTGTTAATGAAAGAATTCTAGTGAATTAAATGGACTCATGTTAGGTTTAAGCTAAGATTGGTGAATTGAATCTCAATACATATATGCATGTGTAATTCATAGCACTTGAGTTGTCCTTCTAAGGAGTCCATGCATGCATGCACAATTTCCATGTTTTGAGTTGGAATTCTAAGATTTCTTCCATGCATGTGTCAATTTCACTCATATTATAGCCATTCAACTTATTTTCCATCAAATTATTAAGTTTGGTTATGTTTTGAAGGGTTTGAATTCAAGGAGGTTCTTGCATGTTGAATTAATAACATGTTCATAAAGTTCATGTTGATTTTGCATAAATTGGTTTACTCTTGGGCCATGATTTCTTGAATTAAAGCTTTAAACATGTTGTTTTATGGGTTACCAAGTGTTTTCCAAAGTTTTGGCCTAGGAAATTGAGTTTTGGATGGTTGAGGGTTGAGTTTCATGCTTGGAGGTCAATCTGGATTTTCAAGAAATTTGACCCACGCTCGAGCGGGGACTTTCACGCTCGAGCGTGAAGCCTGAGTACATGCACTTCCGCTTGAGCGGCGAGAGTCACGCTCGAGTGTGAAATGCGTATACCCAGAAGTTTGTGTGTTTTGCAGTCCGCTCGAGTGGGGGAAGCCACGCTTGAGCGAGGGTCTGTGTCACACGCTCGAGCGGGGGTCGAGCGCCCGTCGAGCGTGAATTTCTTGCATCCAGCACTTTTTCATAAGTTTGTAGTTCGCTCGAGCGGGGAAGTCCACGCTCGAGTGGAGCTTCTTTATCTGCATGTCCGCTGGAGCGGGGAAAGCCACGCTTGAGCGTGGACCTTATCTTCAGCAAAATTTGAGAAATGGTTTTCAATGCATTCTTGCATCCTCATTCCATCCTAGGCATTCCTAGGCCATGTTTAAAACCCTTTAATGAGGATAAGAGATTAGAAACACACTAAGAGCCAACGAAATAAGTTTTGTACAATTAGAACGTGTGTTTCAAGTGTGTATCTGTTATGTGTTATGTAGGTCACGTGCCACATCCTGTCTGACTAACCTGCTCCGTCTGTTTGTCTCAAGGCCCACTGTGAGTAATGACTCTGTAAAGTTATGTTTAACTTAAGTATTTTCTGACTGGTATAGTATGATCTGTTTTCTGAAATGCTATCTTACGCGTTATGAATGAATGTCCAATTTTCTGAAAAGTATTTGTGGCACCCTTAGTTCACGTGGCCCTCGCCCGGGGGTAACAATACCGCGGCCAATCTGCACGTGGCCCTTGCCTGGGGGTAACAATACCGTGGCCAATCTGCACGTGGCCCTTGCCTGGGGGTAACAATACCATGGCTACTTGCGCGCAAGATATGGGCCTTTATGGTCATTGGTACCAACTATGCATGTGGGTCTCTGGACCAAATTTATCTAATAGCTAATGGGTGTACCACGTATGATCTTATGCAAAATCTAAATATGAACGTGAGTGTGTATCTAAATCTATTTCTGTTTTGAAGTCTGAATATGTTCTGATTTAAATACTGGATCCTAACTTGTGCTGAAAATCATTCATAAAATCCCGTTACTCTGTTATTATTCACTAGGCTTTCACTCACAATTTATATTATGTATGTAGGTGAGCCGGCGTGTGACCAGGGCCAGAGTTGACGGCCTTCTGTACTATTTTGTCAGCCAACCGTCGTGCCTCCCAAGGAGGTTCCGATCGAAGTCTAATGCCATGGCTGTTTTGTTTCCATGCTAGTCTCTATAACTGTTTTGTTAAGTCAGGTCTTGGGAAGCTCACTTCTGTGAATATCTTGCATATATTGTGTATCTGGACTGGCATGGTTACACATATATAAATAAGTTTTTGAAATGTTCTAACCCATGTACGTTATCACAGCTCATTGGACCTTGTCTATTTTGTATTATTGCTTCCGCAGCCCCTTATTATTTACTAATCTGTTCAGAGGCCTTTGGTAATCCACGGATTACTGGCCAGTTACGGTCCTAAACCCACAAGGGCGGGTTTGGGTCGTGACACCACAGAAGACCACCCCCAGCACCCCCACTGAGCTGGCAACTGCCTTTAGCCATGTGAGGAATAATTGCACTCTAATAAGGTGTGATACACACACCTGTGAGATAAAAAAATAAAAAATAAAAAAAATAAGCACCCTAACCTCACTCTTTACTCTTCCCTCCTTCATCCCTCTTCCCTGTCCCTTTTTCCTCCTCCATCCGCCATAGCTCTCTTTCCCAGAAATCGATGGCCATAGCTATCCGAGAACTTGTTGTTTATCCGCTTCGTCTCTGTCTCTCGCTCTCCTGATTCCCGCTTCCCTAGTCCGTCCGTCCGCCCGCCATAGCTCTCTTTCCCAAGAAATCGACGGCCATAGCTCTCCGGAAATCGACGACCATCATCCTCCATAGCCCTCTTCCTTGGTCCGTCTATCTCTCGGTTTTCTGAATCTTCGATCATTTTCTGAGGTAATATTTTTCCCCCATTCTCTGTCTCTCTTTCTTGCTTTCATACATACATACATTCATCAATCTTTGTGTATGTCTGCAATGTCGAGTGTGAACACATTAGAGAGACTTAATCAGTTTCAGTTTGATAGTACATTCAAAAATAATTTGTTTTGTGTGAATACATTCATCAATCTCTCTGTATGTCTGTAATGCCGAGTATGAACACATTAGAGAGACTTAATCAGTTTCAGTTTGAGAATACATTCAGAAATAATTTGTTCTGTGTGAATACATTCATCAATCTCTCTATTAATGTGTTCTGTGTTCCAGTTTGAGAAATAGAGAGAGTTAATCAGTTTTTTAGTTTTTCACACATTATATTTACATGTGTTCTGTGTTCATTTTATAGTTTGTTAATCAATTTGTTAATGTGAGCACATTATATTTTACATTGAAATTAGTTTGTTAATCAGTTTGTTAATGTATGAACAACCCTTAGCAGTGTTAATCAGTTTGTTATTCACTGAAATTATAGTAAGATTGTCTCTGATCTGTTTGAATTTGCCTCTTATGCTCTCTTTATTTCCCCAAAATTAAGTCTCAGTCTCTGTTTTTCTTATCTTTTTTTTTTAACAAACTTTAGTGTCTTAGTTTTGTTTGTGGAACTTCTAAACATGTCAACTATTACTTATTAGATGAAGTTGCTATAATTTATTAGTGTTTGAAAACTGGGACTTACCCAATAAACATTCTAAAATCATTCTATTCCAATTTCATTTTTCAAAATGGAAGAATGGAGGTTTATTCAAATGGTGGTGACAATCCTTCAGTAAATGAGGGTGGACAAGTTGAAGAACCTAAGACGGGTATGTGTTTTAGCTCAAGGGAAGAAGTGTACACATTTTATGGCAAATATGCTAAGCATGTTGGATTTTCTATAGCTCATAGAGTACAACATTTTGGAGATGATGGGCAATTAGAAAACTTTGCAATTGAATGTTCTCAAGCGAGGAAGAGGAAAAAAAAAAAATCAGAAGTGAACCCTTTGAAGCCATCTTTGTCTACAAAAATTGGTTGCAAAGTAAGGGTACGAGGTAGTCTACAAAAGAATGTGAGATATATGTTAACCAAAGTTAACCTTGAGCATAAGCATGATTTGATTCCCACTGACTCATGTCATTTTGCAATGAATAAGAAAATTCTTACTCCTGTGAAGAGACGATTAGAAATTAATGATCAAGCAGGGATTGGGGTGTCTAGGAACTATCATTCAATGGTTGTTGAAGCAGGGGGATACAAGTCATTGACATTTGATGAGTGAGATGCAAGGACTTACATTGATAAAGCTAGAAGATTAAGGCTTGGGGAAGGTGATGCCAAATCACTTCAAAGTTATTTTATGAGGATGTAAGCACATAGCGAGAGATTCTTTTATGTGATTGATGTTGACGACGAGTTTCACATTAGAAACTTGTTTTGGGTTGATACAAGGAGTCGGGCTACTTATGAAGCATTTGGAGATGTTGTTTCATTTGACACAACTTATCTGACAAACAAATATGACATGCCATTTGCTCCATTTGTAGGAGTTAATCACCATGGACAGTCCATTTTGCTTGGTTGTGGATTGTTATCTAGTGAAGACATTGACACATTTGTTTGGCTATTTAAGTTGTGGTTAAGTTGCATGTCAAATCATCATCCAAAAGCTATCATAACTGATCAGTACAAAGTTATGCAAAATGCTATAGAAATTGTATTTCCACAAGCTTGACATCGATGGTGCTTATGGCATATAATGAAGAAAATTCCGGAGAAGTTGAAAGGATATGCTGAGTATGAACGCATAAAGTTGGCTATGCAAAATGTAGTTTATGACTGTTTGACAAGAGATGAATTTGAGAATCAATAGGAAGAGATGCTTACAAAATTCAATCTTTATGATAATGAGTGGTTGAAGGTACTATATGATGAGCGGCTTCGATGGGTTCCTGTATATGTTAAAGGCATATTTTGGGCTGGCATGTTAACTACACAACAAAGTGAAAGCATGAATGCAGTTTTTGATGGATATGTCAACACAAAGACTATATTAAAGCAATTTGTTGAACAATATGACAATGCATTGAGAAATAAGGTAGAGAAAGAGAAGAAATCAGACTTCAAGTCTCGACACGAATTGTTTGATTGCCTAACTATATATGGCTTTGAGAAGCAATTTCAGCAAGCATACACCAATGCAAAATTCAAAGAAGTTCAAGAAGAGTTGAAGAGATTACTTTACTGTCAGGCGGTGATTGTGAAAGAGGAGGGATCAATTTGTACATATAATGTCCAATAAGTTATGGTAGTTTATGAGAAGATGAAGCATGTGGACTTTGTTGTCTATTTTAATTCAATTGAATGTGAAGTTCAATGTATGTGTCGGTTGTTTGAGTTTAGAGGCATTATGTGTGCTCACTCACTCGTTGTACTTATGAGAAGGTACATAAATGAGGTGCCGAATAAATACATTTTGCCACGCTGGAGAAAAGATTTGGTTGGAGAGTACACATGCATCAAAACCACATACAGTGGCTTTGGGGGTGATTTCAATGCAAGTTGCTTTGAGAGGATGAACAAGTAATTGATTGACATTGTACAACTTGCTGGTAACTGTGAAAGGAAAATTAAAATGATAGACCTTGTGATGGATGAAATAAAGGATAGAGTCATGAAAGATGAATTTGGTGATGGGAGTAATTTACCAGCTTGTACTAATTTGATACCATCTTCTAGAAAATTTCGATTGCCACCGGTTCTACAATAGTGTCTACTACTAGGAAGGTGATTAGTCCTTTGGTTTCTTGGTGAAGAAGCCATCTAGTTACAAAACGAAAGGTTGCCAAAGTAGATCAAATAGTCAATCGGTTCAAGGAAACAGCCAAAAAAAAAAAAAAAAGAAGCAAAGGTAAAGTGTATATTCAGTTCAACTTTTTATTTATTTATTTATTTTTTTTTTAACATTATAGCAATTCAATCATTAATCATTCTTGAAGAAATGTAAGCCTCTTCCACAAAATCAATTTTCTTCTTATCCCACTCCTCCAATCTGATGGTCGCTTCACCTATATAAATCAAAACATAGGAGGTGCAATGGATTCATATGGTAGAGAAGAACAAACCATCAGAATTATAACGTTTCTACTATCTGCAAAGCCTATATTTACCTGTGTTTGGCCCACAGTTAATTTGGGTCTAAATGAATATTTGATTTTGGAAGAAAAACCAAAAAATAAAATAAAAAAAAGAACAAGGTTTTGGATTTTGAAGAAATTTTTCTACAATATATATATATATATATATAAAGAAGAAATAAAGCACAATATGAATTATCATAACCATATTATTAAAGTAGGTTCATAATCAGATTAGCAAACCAGCCTCTTCAATGGTTGTTTTCTTCTTCATTTCTTCAACGGTTCTATATCAAATTGGCATTTTCACGGGGGTCGTCGGGGCCAAACGCCGGTAGCCGTTCTCTATTCTTTGGTTATTTTTATGTTGTAACTGATAGTACTGCCAACCACTGATGGAGCGTGTCGGGACTATCCATACTTCTCAAGTCGTTGCCCGGTTGTAGGACCCACCGTGGAACCTGCAAAATAGTCCAATGGGGAACGGGTAGTCCCCCAGCGAACCCTCCGACGATCAAGTTAGAGAAGGGAGAGGATGGTTGAATGTAAGGATAGATTGGTGATAGAGAAGCTTAACTTTTCTTTGTTGTAGAAGCCTGCTTATATCCATTGCTCATCATTTCCTTGTCCACTCCGAGCCGTCATGTTGGCCGAAAGTCTATATCCTAACTTGCCTTGTTCATGGTGAGGCTATTCTGTTCCGACGTGAAGAGTTATCGCAATAAATGCCTCAGGGAAACTCATTAATGGCTGATATGTGGTGCAATAACTTTGTAGGATCTTTGTCTGCTGATGTGGCTGGTTCTTCGCTTGCCACGTATTTAGATGTCATTGGTTCTTAATGTCACGTTGAGCTTCAGCAGTGTTGGGCTTCAATGTTTGAATTATGTATTGGGTTCTGGGTAATGGGCCAAAAGCTTCTATAGGCCCGCCTATGTCAGTAACTAAAAGAGATCTTTATTCATCAGTGAGTGGTTTAAATGCAAATAAATTTTAAAAGAATTAGAAAACTATATTAATATGTGTTCTATTGAATGGGAGTGATTTTCAATTTCAGTTGAATTCAAAATTGATTTTGCAGATAGAAGAGTAGAGAGAAAAAAGTAATTTCTTGGAATTCATATGAAGTGAGTGAAAACATGTTGCTGGATTTGTTTGTATAGAAAGAGAGAGAAAATGTATGCGGTAGTTGAAGTCCCGTTTCTATGGAATAGCTTGAGGCTGACGTCACAAAATTCTGCACTGATATTAGGACTCCATGTTGAGTTGTCATTGGCGAAGGTACCAAATAAGCATGCCAGCTTGGTACATACCTGCACGCAAAAATTTCTCATGAATGGGACATGCAACATAATCTGGTGTGATCTCCTTTACAAAATGCGGGAGATAGGGAGTAATGGTTGCTAGGAATAAATTCAAGTCAATGAATATGGATCACTTTGCACAGGTAAGCATAAATTTTGGCAGTTGAACAATATTAGAGGGTAGTTTCTAAAGTATTCAGGTTATAGGTTCATTTCTACATTTTTTTGAGCTATAGGTCAACTTCTATTGTTTTGGGTGGAAAAGACAATTATAATTAAAAAAAACCATTTTACCCATATGTATTTATATGTTCCCTGCTTGATCAAGCACCCATCCAATCCACTCAATTTGATTGATTTTGAGTGGGTGCGTACTTTTCGGCCAACAATGTAGATGAAATATTTTAAAAATTGTGAAAATGGTTCGGATGACAAATCAATCATCTTGTATCCGTATGAACTCAATCCGCCTATAGATGAAATTAAAATATATATATATATATATATATATATGCATCTGTGGTGTCATGGTTAATTATGGACAAATAATACATTTTTTTTTTATTAGTTATTGGAGATTGAAAAGTAATTAACTATAATTTGAAAAAATGCCAATAATTTGTAAGGTTTAAATTGTCAAACCAATCACATCCATCCGCCAACCTACACGCCCCGCTCAGTCTGCATCTACCAAACTAGTGGATGGATGCAGATTGATTTTTTCTAATCTACCTAATTTTGGACGGATGGTGGATGGGATTCCACTTGATTCAATCCAATCCGCGATCATCCCTACTACTTATCTATCTAAATATCATCTCATTATTTGTCTATATGTCACATATCTATCTACCTAGTCTACTTATCTATTTATGTTCAAAAAAAAAAAAAAAAAAACCTATCTATATCATTATCGTCACCACCACTATCGCTTTTGGAAGTTTCATACCATTAGATCACTTTAATATTGTAATGGATGGTTGTGGTTAGATCACCTTAAAGGGTTGGACTAGTGGTATAGTTTGAGACTTAGGAGTGTGCCCGATTTAGATTTCAAATTCAACTCCCACTAGATGCTGGGTTGTTTTGGAAAAATGATTAAAGGTTAACTTTTTGGTTTTTTTTGAAAAAACGTATAAAAAATGTGAGAGAATATGTGACCCAAAATAGATTAAAAGCTGAAAGATGGTTTTTAATCATCTTTCCAAATATAGCCCGCTATCAATTCCTTGGGATTACGCCTATGGGCTCTGTTCAAAATTTGTCTGATCTACATAAAACGAATGTTTTGCATAGATTCTGAGATTAATCGAAGTGCGTGTAAATTAATTTGAATATCCGATTATTAAAAACAATTACCTTAATATTGTAATGGGTTAGGGGTAAAATCGGTGCAGTTCGGCTGGTTTTTTCGTAGTTTTTAAATCGAACCAAAAATCACAATTTTATTTTTTGAAAAATCGAACAAACCGAAAAGTACCTACAAAACCGAACCAAACCATTTTATTCGGTTTCGGTGTGGTGCGGTGCGGTGCTACGGTTTTGGGCCTTACATTTTAGGCCTACTTTTATCTATTACAAAAAATGAATTTGGGCCTTGGAAACTAAAGTCCAACAACACCTAAGCATAATTTTTACATATGCTTTATCAAATTAAATTGGGCTTTATTTATCAAAAAAAAAACTATATGAATTGGGCTTTGAAATCCTCGTCCAATAAGAGTTAAAAAATTTAAAAAATGAAAATGTATCACACATATCCAACAAACCAAACATATCCAACATACCTATTCAAAAATTTTTTGTTGAAACAAACATATCCAACAAACCTATACAAACCTATCCAACAAGCATAAAACATATCCAACAACCCAAACATACCAAAATTTATCAAAATATATCCAGCACCAAAATATATCAAACATATCCAATAAACTAAACATATCCAAATTATTATTATTATTTTATCTTTTTATGGATCTAAAACACCATCAAAATCAAGTGATTCATTCACAAACATTCACAAACAGGATTTATATATATAAACAGGGTTTACTTTGACACAAAAGTCAATTTACACTAGGGCTTTTGAAAAGTGTAAAAAAAAATTAGAGATTTGTGTCATAAACAAGGTGTTTTAATAAAAAAAAAATAGAGGGTTTGTTCAAAAAGTAAAACAATAAAAAATAGGGCTTTCAAAATAAAAAATTAGGGATGAAATTTGCCTGCTACCAAGACTTTGCTTCAAGATTTGAGTAATGGATGATAATGGTGGACCACCTGAGAGTGCCTTGGTAAAAACTCTGATTGATTTTTCACCCTTTGTAAAAAAGCCCTAATCTGTTTGAAGCGGAAGAAGACAAAGTAAGAGACAGAGAGAATGAGTCAGTGAAAGAACCAAAAAGTGTCTCAACTTTTCTTTCCACTGTGGGTACTTGGATGGCCAAAAGGTTGTACTTATGTTATACATATATATATATATATATATATTATTGAGTGAACAGTTAGGATTAAAACATGTGGATGGCTTAGATGGGAGTATAATTTGGTGCGGTTTGGTTCGGTTAGGTATAACATTTACATAAACCAAACCGAAAACTGAAATTTTAAAAAGATTGTACTAACCGACCGAGTTACAAAAAATAAACAGACCGTAAATCGACAGTTTGGTTCGGTGCAATCGATTGGTTCGGTTTCAGTGATTATTCTTTCACCCTTATAATGGATGATTGTGGTTCAAAGTTTTCATACCATACCGTCAAATTGTAATGGATGGATGTGATTCAAAGTTTCCATACCATACCTTCAAATTGAAATGGATGGTTGTGGTTCAACTTCTACACCATATGGAGAGGGAGTTTCTAGAGAAAGGATCCCAATTCCAGTTGACAATCAAGATCAATTTTTGTCAACTCTACTTTTAACTTTTAGCAAATATTTTTCAGTAAATTATATCTTGTTAATTAATTAAGAATTATCTAAAAATTCTATTTACAAATATTATAATAGCTTAGGTCCTATTTAAATTTTTTTGAACCAATAAATCATATTTAGTAGAATTGTGAATAGTATCAATTTTTAAAACTTAAAACATCATCAATTTTGCATAATAATGTTCCAGATAATTGTTTCACTAACTGATAAAAAAACAGAGCAATGTTTTTGCTCTTCTACTTACTGGTTTGATTCAACTATCTAATAAAATCAAGAACATTATTACTTTTTTCCAATTTTAAAACTGAGAACATTATCAGTTTTTTATTTTTTATTTTTAAGATTTATTTATTTTTTTCTAGTTTTGCATGTCAATTTTCTATCATCGTACTCCTTTATAGACACAAAATTTTCAATTTTGCACAAAAAAATAATTCAATTTTTAAAATTTTTTGCACATAATTTTTGTTTTTTTTTTTTTGTTTTTTCAATCTAAAAGTTAATATTTTAAAGTTTTGAAAATCAAAATGTCAAATCATCATGTTCCTTTATAGATAATCATAAATGATGAACAATCATTATTTGAAGGATAATTTCGACTATTAAAAATTTAATGGGACTTGAAGGTCCAAAAAATCTTAGTTAAGATTTAATGGAATATAAATTTATAAATTGGGACTTGTGTGTAAATATCTCATTAATCAATTCTTTCTAAATTATTAGCTAATTTCATATTTCAATTGTACTTTATTATCCATTAATGTAAATTTAATTTTTCTTATTTTTAGGCTTCATTTGGTAATACGTTAATTTAGTCAAAACGTAAAAAAATCATGCAAAAAAGTCAAAGATTAAACATCATTCTCTTTACTTTTGTGTGTTTTTCCTTAAAACGGGGGAAAAAAATCCATTCCCGAACACTTCAATTTTTTGCACATCATATTTCACTTCCCAAAAGTATTCATCATTTATGTAATTTTAACAAATTATAAAGTGTACTCATGCTTGAGTTTCATTTCTAAAACTTTTGTTGGGCCAATAACCCTGAGAGGGTAATTTATATGAAAATTGGGCCGAGCTGGGTAATGGGCCGTCATGGGCCGCAATACAAAGGGCTGAGTAAAAAGGCTTTAAAGTTAGTCCGGTCCAAGAGCCCCGAAGCTAGTCCGGCCCGGAGGAGACTTGAAGTTAGTCCGGTCTAAAGACACTTTGAAGTTAGTCCGGTCTCAGAGTTAGCCCGGTCATGGCGTATTGTGGTTAGAACGGTCAGAACCTTACTATTCGGTAGCTCGGTCTGATCACACCATGGTTTGTACATGAGAGAACCGAGATAAGGTGTAGCGAAAGGAAGAACTGAACTAAGGATAGTTCGGCCTACTCAGCGGCCCAGCATAACCATGATTACTTCGGTCATATTGGAGTTCGGCCATGGTAAAAACCATCTCACTTGGTTTAAGCAGTGAGGGGGGTGTTGAAGGATAAGCATTATCTTTCAGGAGTATGAATCCTAGGAGGACTCTGCATGGAGGAGTATAAGTCCTACTAGGATTGTGCCACACGAAACCTATAAAAGCTCACAAACATCACCTTTGGAGAGGTAACACCCAACTTTGCTTTCTGAATACACAGAGCTTTTGTCTATTGGTCAAGCTTACTGACTTAGGCATCGGAGAGGTTTCCGGCACGCACCCGCCAGCAAGCTCACGTTTGTGTTTTCAGGTGATAAAGCGACGACATACAGAGGAGCGCAAACTTGATCAACAGGATTATACAAGAAGGTTTATTTCTTTCCTGTACAATTGGCGCCGTCTGTGGGAAAAACAGACAGGACAAAACCTCTTGATCAAGCTTTACTTCTTTAGGAACAATGGCGCACATTGAAGAATTACCACAGTCCGCCATCGATGGGTAAACACCAGATGGGGGTGCAAGGCGTGAAGGATTACCTTCTATCCCTCCCATGGCAGACTTGGAGCCCCAACGACATAACTCCAGGAGAGATACTAGGGGGAGGCGGACTTACAGCCCCCATCACTCTCATTCACAAAGTCCTGACAGGCAAAGGCGGAGGATTGATCCTCAAGTTCTGGAGGACCGCGTGAAGGAGCAAGACGTATTAATAAGGAAGATGGCGGCGGACATGGAGACCTTGAAGTGCCAGATGAAGGGAAAAGGAGTGACGACAGGAGAGGGGCGCATAAACAAGACGCCCCCTTGTCGCTCAGAAGACCATGGAAGGCAATCCACACCATCACAAGCAGAGAGCAGAAGCCTCAGGACAGGCGATACTCAGTCTAGAACCTCCAGAACTCGTTACTTCAGGTCTGAGAGAACGAGATCATTGAGGTCTTACACAGAGGGAAGTACCTACCGACCCTCACACTCGCACCAAACATCATCCAAACAGACGGAGCTGCCCAGATCATCCGATTTGCGGATCATGCTAGAAGAAAAGGCACGATGGAAGGAGGATACCAGGGCGCACAACCCTCGCAGAGTTTCTGCCCTTCAACGATTGGCTCCTCGATCGCATGGAAGCGTCGAGGTTGGAATGCCATTACCACGCCCTGCCTATGAACTGACGGACAAAGCATTAGCAAGGCTGCAGACCTCGCCGTTCGTTCCGGCAATTGAAAACGCAACCCTACCTACAGGCTTCCTTCAGCCCAAATTCACTACGTACGAGGGGAAGACGAACCCCTACATTCACCTAAGCCACTTCCGCCAAGTTATGGCGGTATATCGGCGAAACAAGGCTCTAATGTGTATCCTCTTCCCATCAAGCCTTGGCGATCTAGGCTTGACTTGGTTTGAAAAACTTCCAGAAGGCAACATAGCCTCATGGGCGCAATTGGCAGAGGCATTTGTCACAAGATTCAGAACAAACACCAAAACCCCGGTGGAGATTGACCAACTACTCTCCATCGACATGGGCGAAAAGGAGACGCTAAGATCCTACAATAGTCGATACTGGGAAACATTCAACCAGATTGGGGACTGCCCCACCAATCTCGCCATTGCACAATACAAAAGAGGCCTACCAGTCGGGAATAGACTAAGGGACTCAATCACCATGACACCGCCCCTCACCATGGAAGCCCTGATGGAAAGAGTGCATCAGCACATCACGGTGGAGGAGGATGACGCACGTACCAAAGCAAAATCTGGCGCGACCACAGCACCAGAAAAGAAGGCCTCAGCAAAGGTCAACGCGGTAGATCGTCCGAACAGAAACGGGCGTGGCAGACGAGACAACGGAGGGGACCAAGATAAAAGATGGTTGAGGGTCCGCACGGCTATAACCACGGTATTTAAGAAACCGATCTATCGAATTCTAAGTGAAATAAGAGATGAGCCTTTCGTCAGATGGCCAGACAAACTAGGGGAAGCTCAGAAAGACTATGACGAAAGATCACGGTGCACCTTCCACAAAGAAAAGGGGCACCGCACTGAAAATTGCACGCCATTGAGACAGCACCTGGAGGAGTTGGTGGCAGTAGGTCACCTGGACAAATACATTGAAAGAGGGGCCCAACCAGTCCCCCAGGACCATAACAACCCCAACGGAATGCCAATCGACACCCCACTTCAAGGCGTTATCAATGTGATACATGGAGTCTTTGAACCTGAGCGTGTATGCGAGCTCAGGGGATCAATCAAAAAGGCAGAACACTTAAGAGAGGTGCTAAGTGCCCAACCTGCCATCAAGAAGGGGAAGACAAAGGCCACAAACGTCATGTCTTTTTCGGATAAAGACTTGGAACGGATATATTGCCCTCACAATGATGCCCTGGTCGTCACTCTCCGAGTCAAGGATTTTGACGTCAAGCAGATTCTGATTGACCAGGGTAGTTCATGTGAAATCATGTACTACGAAACATTCAAACAATTGAAGCTACAAGACAAAGACTTGGCGCCAGCCGTATCTCCCCTAATTGGATTCAACTCCATGCCAGAATGGCCCGTCGGCAAAATAATTCTTCCAGTCAGAGTAGGAAGCGTGACGAAGCAAGTGGAGTTTTGGGTATTGAAGGTCCCCTCCACTTACAACATCATCTTGGGCAGAACATGGCTGCATGCCATGCGATCGGTGGCGTCATCCTACCACCAAGTAATGCGGTTCCCTAATGATACCGGGGTAATTGAAGAAGTCTATGGAGATCAGATCATGTCGAAGCAATGCTTCGTCACGGTGAATGGCAACCGCGCTGCCAAAGGATACATTCATTTGGTGGAAGAACCTGAGAGCAATGAGCTATTCGCAGATGTCGGCAAAGCGGCTGATCAGAAAGCAGTGGAGGACTTGGTAGAGGTAAGACTAGATGAAAAGAACCCGGATAAGTTCTTTTTGCTCGGTTCATCGTTGTCCAGCACTGAGAGATTAGAGGTCTTGGAATTCTTAACCTCTAACATCGAAGTGTTCGCCTGGACGCCCTACGACATGCCAGGCATTGATCCAAACTTCATCTGTCACCAACTCAATGTCCACCCATCCGCCAGACCAGTCATCCAACGCACACGCAGAACAGCACTCCACCATGCCGAGATAGTGGCGGAAGAAGTAGGTAACCTGCTGGAGGTAGGAGCAATTAGAGAAGTGCACTACCCAAGATGGATCTCCAACACAGTCGTAGTACCAAAGAAGAATGGAAAGTGGCGTGTCTGCATCGACTATAAAACAGTCAACAAGGCACGTCCAAAAGACAGTTTTCCTCTACCGCGGATAGATCAACTGGTCGACCTAACGGCGGGGCACAACCGACTTAGCTTTCTGGATGCATACAGAGGCTATCACCAAATCGCCATGCATAAACCAGACCAAGAGGTCACATCCTTTACAACTCCAAGAGGACTGTACTGTTACAAGGTCATGCCCTTTGGCCTAAAGAACGCAGGGGCGACATTCTAACGGATGGTCACCAAGATGTTTGAACCATTGTTAGGCAGAACAATGGAAGCTTACATCGACGACATGGTGGTCAAGAGCAAGGATGAGAATGACCATCTCAAGGACCTAGGCAAGATGTTTGAGATCCTGAAGAAGCACAAGTTGCGCCTCAATGCGTCCAAGTGTGCATTCGGAGTAGGATCTGGCAAATTCCTGGGTTTCCTGGTAACCAACCGGGTTATAGAGGCAGACCCCTCCCAGATCAAAGCAATCCAGGATCTGGAAAGGCCTAACTCGGTGAAAGAAGTACAGCATCTCACCGGCATGGTGGCTGCACTCAACTGATTTATCAGCTGGTCGTCAGACAGACTACGACCATTTTTTCAAGCATTAAAAGTCAAGTTCGAGTGGGACGAAGAATGCGACCGAGCTCTGGAAAGCTTGAAGGAATATATGTCTTCCCCACCACTGCTTGTTACCCCAGTACCTGGTGAAGAACTTTTCTTGTACCTGACAGTCTCTTAGCACGCAATTAGCGCAGTATTGGTTCGTGCAGAAGGAATCCAACATCTACCCATCTTTTATGTCAGCAAGACATTGCTGGGAGCCGAAACAAGGTACTTGCCACTGGAAAAATTAGCATTGGCCTTAATGATGGCCTCCAGGAAATTGGCACACTACTTTCACGCCCACACCATAGTCGTCTTCACAGCTTTTCCACTAAAAGCTTTGTTTGAGAGGGCGAACTTTTCTGGGCGAATCTTGAAGTGGGCAGTAGAGTTGGGACAATTCGACATCAAGTTCCAACCCAGAACCGCAGTAAAGGCCCAATCATTGGCAGACTTCATCGCAGAGTTTACTCTTGGAAGTCATCATATCTGCCCAGTCGACCTAACTGACACAACCGAACTAGGGATGGAAGTTGACGCCGGAATAGCGCAACCCCTAGCAGAAGGCACTCGGTCAGACTCCAAGGCAGACCAGACTAGAGACAGCAAGAAAGAAGCAAACCAAGACTCACCAACAAATACAGACTTGGTACAATCAGATAGCGAGGGGCAGACAGCAAACATGGACCTTGAAGAAAACACCAGCAACATTCTTGACCCCACGACATCATCTGACCCCTCCACTTGCTGGAAGTTGTTCGTTGGAGAGATGTGGAAGCTCTTTGTGGATGGAGCATCCAACCGGCATGGTGCAGGACTTGGCATAGTCCTCATCTCACCAAACGGCCTGGTTGTGGAGCAAGCAATCAACCTTGGCTTCCCAGCATCAAACAACGAAGCGGAGTACGAGGCACTCCTTGTAGGACTCAAAACAGCATCCTAGATGAAGGCCACCGAATTAATGGTCTACAGCGACTCACAGTTGGTGGTAAACCAAATTTCTGGCAACTATGAAGCAAGGGATGATAGGATGGTTAGGTACCAAGAATTAGTCAGAACAGAGATCAAGAAATTTGAAGTAGTGAGGATAGAACAGATTGGCAGGGAGGAAAACAGCAGAGCAGACGAACTAGCAAGCTTCGCTTCAATGGCAGATACTTCTATCCCTCATCCGTTGCTCATCGACTTCTTACCAAGACCAAGCATTGAAGACCCTGAAGCAGAAGAGGTATGTTGCGCTGAATTAGGCCCCTCATGGATAGATCCCATTATACTGTTCTTAAAAGACGACATCTTACCGAAAGAAAAGAAAGAAGCCAACAAAATTCGAGCAAAGTCACAGCGATTTTGGCTTTCTCCATCCATGGCATTGTACAAAAAATCGTTCTCAGGACCCTATCTAAAGTGTGTTCACCCCAGCAAGGTGGAAACATTCTTGTTCGAAATACACGAAGGGGTGTGCGGAAGCCACCAAGGAGGAAGATTGTTAGCTTACAGAGCCATTTCGCAAGGATACTGGTGGCCATACATGCAAAAGTGCGAGAAATGTCAGAAGTTCGCACATCAAATACATCAGCCAGCCAGAGAACTCCTACCATTGACCAGCCCATGGCCCTTTGCAATGTGGGGGTTGGACATAGTAGGACCACTTCCAACGGCACCCGAAAATAGAAAGTTCTTTCTCGCAGCAACAGACTACTTCACAAAGTGGGTGGAAGCAGAAGCATTGGCATCAATCAAGGAAAAAGATGTGAAGAAGTTCGTCTGGCAAAATATCATTACACGATTCGGCATACCTAAAGCCCTCATATCAGACAACGGCACTCAGTTCGACGGCAAAATTTTTAGAGACTTTTGTGAAAAATATAAGATAGAGTTCTACAATTCCACACCGGCATATCCCCAAGCAAATGGTCAGGTAGAAGCATCAAACAAGGTAGTATTGGATGGACTGAAAAAACGGTTAGAAAAAGTCAAAGGCAAGTGGGCAGAGGAACTCCCTTATGTTTTATGGGCTTACCGCACCACACCACGACGGTCAACAGGAGAAACTCCATTCTCCTTAGCCTATGGTATGGAAGCAGTAATCCCACTCGAAGTTGGCCTTTCCACAATTAGAAGCGAAAATTTTGATCCAGACTTGAATGGAGAAGCCATAACATTGGAGCTCGACCTTGCGGAAGAAAGAAGAGAAAGAGCACTGGTTCACATTGCCTCATACCAACAAGAGTTATCCAGGAAATACAACAAAACAGTGCATCCAAGACAATTCAAGATCGGAGATTGGGTACCGTGCAAAGTGATGGGAAACACCTTGATACCAGGAGATGGCAAGTTAGGGCCAAATTGGGAAGGACCTTACAAAGTGGTCGGATTAGCTGGCAAAGGGGCATACCACCTGGAAGATGAGGACGACAAAGCCATTCCAAGGCCATGGAACACTGCCAATCTCAAACTATTTTATTTTTAGCTTTTTTTTACGAGTATGTGTAATTTTCCTTTCTCTCAATAAAACAAAATCAATTCTTTTCAGCATAAATTATTTTTTGTATGAGATTGTATTAGTGAGTTAGGGACATCAAAAGTAAGGTTGGCTGGAAAAACCAATCTATAGGTTGGCTGGAAAAACCAATCTATAAGTTGGCTGGAAAAACCAACACCCTTCCTAAGAACAGGATAAGGATCCAGGCTGCAGGACGTTTGGTCGAAATAACCAAACATTCTATTCTAAGTTGGCTGGAAAAACTAACTTAGAGGTTGGCTGGATTAAACCAACACCCCTCCTAAGCCCAGGATAAGGATCCAGGCTGCAGGACGTTTGGTCGGAATAACCAAAAATTCTATTCTAAGTTGGCTGGAAAAACTAACTTAGAGGTTGGCTGGATTAAACCAACACCCCTCCTGAGCCCAGGATAAGGATCCAGGCGGCAGGACGTTTGGTCGGAATAACCAAATTTTTTTTCTAAGTTGGCTGGATGAAACCAACTCTTATTACTCTTCAGCCGAAGTAAGGATATGGCTGAAGAGTGGTTGGCTGGATTAAACTAACTCTTATTACTCTTCAGCCGAAGTAAGGGTATGGTTGAAGAGTGGTTGGCTGGATTAAACTAACTCTTGCTACTCATCAGCCGAAGTAAGGGTATGGTTGAAGAGTGGTTGGCTGGATTAAACCAACTCTTAGTACTCTTTAGCCGAAGTAAGGATTTCGGCTAAAGAGTGGTTGGCTAGTAAACTCAGTCAAATTGCTCAGCTAAAACCAGAATAAAATATCTCGGCCACACTACTATTAGAAAGCAAGCTCGAACAGGAATTTAAACCGAGATAACAGTTGGAAGTGAAAGGTTCAAGTCATTACAAGTACAAACATGCAGATCAACAGAAGTAAGAGTTCAAAATAAGAAAATTTTCATTCATCAAAAAGCAAATACAAATGAGGGGCCGCAGCCCAGTTACAAGTCCAAAACAAAAGGCAAAAGAAAAATACAGGAATCAGTTAAACAAATCATCTATCTCAGCGTCCAGATCGGCATCACCATCATCCCGAAGCCCAGTCTCTGACTGGAGCTCGGTCTCGGTCGCAAGTATGGTCTCGGTCAGAAACACGGTCTCGGTTGGTTGCTCAATGATCAGGTCTTCCACCGTGTGCTCCGCCCGAGCTGATTGATTTGTTAGAACATTACCGACCGAGGTACCGGTTGGCTCTTCTTCATCATCGTCAAAACTCTCAAGGAACTGCTGCTGAATGGATGCAGCATACTGAGTTAGTGAGGTCGGAATAAAATACTGCGGAGCATTGTAGACCTCGGTTTCAGACCCACAGCCGAGCTGCTCCACAGCACTTCTCCAGCCGCACTTGAAAAATAAGTCCTTTGCTGCCTCGCATTGTTGGATATAAGCAGCCTCGCCTTCTATATAGCCCTTTAGCTCGGCGTCATCAGCTTTCTTCTTCAAATCTTGTATTTCGGTGTCTTTGGTGCTTTCAAGCTTTGTGAGCTCCCACAAATGCTTGTCTTTCATTTCGGTTCGGTGTCTTTGGTGCTTTCAAGCTTTGTGAGCTCCCACAAATGCTTGTCTTTCATTTCGGTTAGAGCTCTTTGTTTGTCAGAATTAGCCGAGGTAACCAGTCCGGTTAAGCGAGTTACCTCGGCCTCTAGCTCGGCCATCTTTGCTTGTGATTGTTTGAGCTCGGTGGTCTTGGCTTCAGCTTCTGCCATGGCCTCCCTTGTAGTTCTCCTGAGCTCCAACACTCGCTTGTGTGCGATGTTGTTTTTCTGAATGGCCTGCAATAGTGTAGAAACTTTCTTTTTTTAACCGAACTAAAAGATTGGGAAAAAACGCTAAAGATGAAAAAGTAAAGAAGAGAATTACCTACCAGGATCATGGATTTTGTTGAAGATCGGATGGCCTTCAACTCGGTGTTCAATTGATTGTGGTGCTCCATGTCTTTTGGAAGGCACACACTTTTGGAGGTAGATCGGTCAGATGGCTCGGGTTGTGGGTTTGGTGGGGGGCTCGGCGGAAGGATGGTTTCATCCTCATCTACTAAGCGTGGCTCGGTTTGGTTAGTCCGAGCACGCTTCTTTGACCGAGATGAAAAAGGTTGTTGCGTTGGCAGCGCCACCACGGTCTCTTGGGTTTGGCTCGGTTGTGGTACTTCGGGTCTGTGGGTTTCGGTCAAGAGGGCCCTGACTCTATTTCTCTTAGCCATTTCTTGTTCGGCTGTGAGTGGGATTAGTCTAATTTGTGGCAAGGTTAGGTCCGGTTCGGGGGCCTCCTCTAGCAGAAAGTCGGTCACTCTCGCTTTTCGGCGGCCGCTGTATCTGTATGTCGGTTCAAAATTTAATAACTTGGCCCAACTCCGTTCTGGATGTCGTAGTGCTGCGCGGAGAGTGCCTAGATTGGGGTAGCTGTAAAGTGATTGAAGATGGGTTGAATCTGCATAAAGAAGACAACTGTTAGTTCGGTTCAGGAGCAGGTAACTGAAATAAAGTAAAGCATACCAAAAACCGAAGTAATTATACCAGGTTCTCCTTTATTCCAGTTTATACTTCGGCCAGGGATCAGGGCTTGCTGGTCTTCAAAATTGCCAGACACCCAGAAAAAGTCATCATCGTTTAAGTCCTTTCCGGCGTATCTTTTATTATTTTTTCTCTACGACGGCGTATCCTAAAGTAGTAGACCCAGCCGTCATCTTTGGAGCCAATGGAGTATTGGTGGAATAGTTCGGCTAGACCGAGGTTATGACCGGCTCGGCGGTTTAGTTCGGCTATACCCATTATTATACGGTAAGAATTGGTGGAAAGCTGAGTTGGGCATATTCTGGTTTGTCTTAGAAATTCGCAGATCAAGGGTTGAATGGGGAATCTTAGTCCGGTTTCTATTATTGAAAGGAGGATGAAGGTACATAGCCCTGTTTTCCCCATGGAAGAGTATCTTGTTCGGCCAGAATAAGCTGAACGTCTTCAAGGATGTTGTAATCCCTTCGGAATTTGGCTAGGCCACCAAGGGTTTCTACCAAAAACCTATACTTCCCCATTTATTCTTTAAGTTATGTATAACTTAGTTCGGTCGCAAAATTATGCTCAATAGCTCGGTTGAGCGCGCAGTGGAGCGCCTGGGCAACCTAAGTTTGCAAAGTGGAAAACAAAGGGGTTAAGCACAGATCATTGGACCGTGCTACAAAACAAAAGCAAAAATAGAAGTCCTGCTTCGACTATGAGGATGCTACAGGTCCTGTCTCGGTTTCAACAAGGTGCTTTTGTAGCTCGGATTGAGCGGGGGGTTGGATAGCTCGGTCTTGGCAAACAATTCGTTATCTCGGTTAAAAGGAAGGCTCAGTCAGACCGGTTGAGCCTCTAGGGGCAGCTTTTTAAGTTCGGTCTAAAAACTTAGAAAGCTGGCTTAGCCCCAAAGACCTAGCTCGGTCGAAAGATAAGGTTTCAGTATGCTACGTTCTGACTTAGTTCGGTTCGTTTACCTCGGCTAAAGATCTATCAAGAAAAGGTTTGACTTAATGAAACTACTGGTACGAGTGTTAGTTCGGTTGTATAGTCTGGTCTCACTGGCATCAAACTACAAACGGTTTACTAGTTCGGTTATGTGTAATTTTGGATCAAAAGCAGTGTTCTACAGGTTATTTCATGAATACCTGAGGATTATACTAACATGGTGTTTTCAGAAGAAGCAAAGCACATGGAAAAAAAATGTATTTTACAAAACACACAAAACAAAGTACGAAAACAAGGGAAAGCAAGTTAGTGGTGCAATACTAACCAGATGAAGAGGCAAGAACTGGAGATGGAAGTAAAAGGCAGCAGCAAAACACAAGCTCTTTCAGAAGATGAAGAACAATGAGAACTCAAAGAGGAGGAGGATGAATAGTAGAAGTGGGAGGATTTTTGGCCTTAGGATTTGTTTTTGTTAGAAAACCCAAAATTTGGGCGGGACTGTTCAAAAAACATGGAGTACGAAGGCGGCGTGACAGCTGCATTGAGCCAATCAACGCCTGCCACGTGTCATTGGAATAAGAAGCGATTCAGTTGCTGTGATTGATGAGACGTTTTGACCAGACAGCTAGAGCCTGGCGTGAATTTAGCTCGGTTGGATAGGCTAAAGGGTTTTTTAGCTCGGTTGGAAAAGCTATAGGGTTTTGGCTCGGCTGGAAAGGCTTAAAAACCTTAGCTCAGCTGATAAAACAGGTAATCCCTATCACGCTACGCAGATGGAATTAAGGGACAATTGAGAGAGTAATTTATATGAAAATTGGGCCGAGCTGGGTAATGGGCCGTCATGGGCCGCAATACAAAGGGCTGAGTAAAAAGGCTTTAAAGTTAGTCCGGTCCAAGAGCCCCGAAGCTAGTCCGGCCCGGAGGAGACTTGAAGTTAGTCCGGTCTAAAGACACTTTGAAGTTAGTCCGGTCTCAGAGTTAGCCCGGTCATGGCGTATTGTGGTTAGAACGGTCAGAACCTTACTATTCGGTAGCTCGGTCTGATCACACCATGGTTTGTACATAAGAGAACCGAGATAAGGTGTAGTGAAAGGAAGAACCGAACTAAGGATAGTTCGGCCTACTCAGCGGCCCAGCATAACCATGATTACTTCGGTCATATTGGAGTTCGGCCATGGTAAAAACAATCTCACTTGGTTTAAGCAGTGAGGGGGGTGTTGAAGGATAAGCATTATCTTTCAGGAGTATGAATCCTAGGAGGACTCTGCATGGAGGAGTAGAAGTCCTACTAGGATTGTGCCATACGAAACCTATAAAAGCTCACAAACATCACCTTTGGAGAGGTAACACCCAACTTTGCTTTCTGAATACACAGAGCTTTTGTCTATTGGTCAAGCTTACTGACTTAGGCATCGGAGAGGTTTCCGGCACACACCCGCCGGCAAGCTCACGTTTGTGTTTTCAGGTGATAAAGCGACGACGTACAGAGGAGCGCAGACTTGATCAACAGGATTATACGAGAATGTTTATTTCTTTCCCGTACAAACCCCAAACTCTATTCTTTTGGGACTAAAGGACAATTATAATTTGAAAGATCATTTTATCCCTACCCATTTGTTTATCTATTCACGTATCATCCTACTAGCTGTCCATGTATAAATCCACTTAATCTATCTATCTGTCCATATTATCACCACTATCACTGTTGTTACTGGCTACTACCTACTGTCGTCGTTGACAATTTTTTCAACAAACTTTACGGTGCCGATGAACTTCCTAGCGCCCAACCCAGCGGTTTGGTGGGTAGTGGGGATACAATTGAAAAAGAAAAAAAATCATTGAAAAAAATAATTTGTTCTTATCACCAAACAATTTCATTAAAAATGTCTTTTATCGCCATAAAAGATCAAACATTGGATCGAATAATATATAGCCCCATGGATGTATACTTTTCACCACTGATCTGAAAAATCCTATTTACTCAACACTTTCAGCTCATTACACCTCTCATTTTTATATATATTTTTATCCCTTTGTTAACTTACTATTAAAAACTAAAAGTCTCAAATTTTTCCCTTCACATTTCCCTTTATACCCTTTCATCTTTCTTTCTATCACCCTCCCCCCCCCCCCACAACCACCCTTCTCCTCTGCCAACCACCGCCACCTAACCACCATCCCTTCTCTCCACCAACTATTGGCACCCTTTCTCCCATTGCTTACTCTCTTCATTCATCTACAAATTCAAATACATCTCTTTTAAAGATACTAGCTACACTGAATTGTTAACCACAAATTCATTTAAAGTCTAAATTGTTAGAGAAATTAACAGTTTTTATCATTTATATTATATTGTCAACGACCCTACAATCCTTGTATTCGTAGAAATGATTTGACAAATGTATTTTATTTTTATTTTTTAAATTTATGAGATCTTCAATTGGATTGGGCAATTTTTCCAAAGAAAATGTAGATGCAACATAAAGTCTTAACTATAATGTACATTTTTAAAAGATTAGGACAGAGACAAGGGTCTTTGTTAGCTTTATGAATTTTTAAACCGGCCATGAATTTTTTCTTGGATGGTCTCTCTATGCTTGTCTACTCCCATTTTCTAGGGCTTTTCCCAAATTAAGTTAAATTAGCAACTTAATTTTTAAATTAGGCTTAGTTTGGACGAAATTTTCAAACTACGCTAAAACGTGGTTGTGAACCACGCTTTCAACGTTTTTGTGCCTATCACGCGGAAATTTTGTGAAATCGTAAAAGCGTGTTTCCAAACCACGCTTTTAATTAAGAAAGCGTGGTTACACACCACACTTTTAATTAATTTTCTTTTTTTCCTGAAAGTGTGGTGCTGAACCACGCTTTTAACTAATTTTTTTTTTTTTTGAAAACGTGATTGTGAATCATGCTTTTAACCAAAATGTAAAAACGTGTTTTGAAAACACGTTTTCAACACAAAACCACACTCAGAGGCTCTATTCTCACACACACTCTCTCTCTCGCTCTGACACACATATTTAATTTTTAATAAAATTGAGACTAATATTATTTTAATATATAATTTATAATATATATAAATTTTATTTTATAAAATTGAGACTAATATTAAATATATATAATAATAATTTATAATAGCAAATAATAATTAATTGTATAATTTTTATAATTTTTGTAAATATAAATCATTTTTATATAATTTTAGAAATAATTTTTTACAAATCAAATTGAAACAACCATACATACGAATGTATATAACCTGTCCAAAAGTTAAAATGATAATTATTTTTTACCCTTAAATGATAATTTTTTTTTATTTTTTATTTCTTAACCAAATTAATTTTTTATTTTTAAAAAAAAAAATTTTAAATCAAACCATACATAGCCTAAATTTTTTTTGATAAGTCATTTTTTATGTTGGTAACTTATTTAATTATTTGTTAATTTTACGATATTTTTACCATCTGAGACATGTTTGGTAACCATTTTGTTTTCAGTTTTCAATTTATATTTACAAAAATTTTAAAAACTATCATAAAAACTTGTTTGATAATTTTTTTAGTTTATAAATGGTTGTCTCAATTTGTAAATTTGAGAAAAAAACGTAAATTCAAAAAATGAGTTTTTTTGAAAAAACGTAAACTTATTTTTTGAATTTATTTGAAAAAAAATTAATTGAAAAAAAAAATTGTTTGCAAAATTTTTAAATTTTTGTTTAAAAACCATTGTAAACTCATTTTTTGAATTTACATTTTTTCTCAAAATTACAAATTGAGACAACTATTTATAAACTAAAAAAATTATCAAACAAGTTTTTATGATAGTTTTTTAATTTTTTGTAAATATAAATTGAAAACTAAAAACGAAATAGTTACCAAACATGCTTCAGATGGTAAAAATGTCGTAAAATTAACAAATAATTAAATAAGTTATCAACGTAAAAAATGACTTATCAAAAGATTTTTAGACTATGTATGGTTTGGTTTTTAGAATTTTTTTTAAAAAATTAAAAATTAATTTGGTTAAGAAATAAAAAATAAAAAATAATTATCATTTAAGGGTAAAGAATAATTATCATTTTAACTTTTGGACAAGTTATATACATACATATGTATGGTTGTTTCAATTTAATTTGTAAAAAAATATTTCTAAAATTATATAAAAATGATTTATATTTACAAAAATTATAAAAATTGTATAATTGATTATTATTTGCTATTATAAATTATTATTATATATTTAATATTAGTCTCAATTTTATAAAATAAAATTTATATATATTATAAATAATATATTAAAAATTTATATTAAAATAATATTAGTCTCAGTTTTATTAAAAATTATATATGAGAGAGAGAGAGAGTGAGAATGAATCCCCTGAGTGTGGTTTTGTGTTAAAAACGTGTTTTCAAAACACGTTTTTACATTTTGGTTAGAAGTGTGGTTCACAATCACGTTTTCAAAAAAAAAATAAATAAATAAAAATAAAAATAAAAATAATAATAATAATTAAAACCACGCTTTCTTAGTTAAAAGCGTGGTTTGGAAACACGCTTTTACAATTTCACAAAATTTCCGTGTGATAGGCACAAAAACGTTAAAAGCGTGGTTCATAACCACGTTTTTGCCTAGTTTGAAAATTCCGTTCAAACTAAGCCTAGTTTAAAAATTAAGTTGTTAATTTGGCTTAATTTGAGAAAAGCCTCCATTTTCCGAGTTTTCTACTTAGAAAGTCTGTCAGAAAAACTAAACAGAATGTATTATGGGGCATCAATGCATAAAAAACATGTGCAAACATTGGAGGAGAACCACTCTCAACTACATCTCAAATCTAAACGAACTTCAAACCTGATATGCTCTCTCAACAGGTTTAGCATGCATGTCATGCTGACACAGTTCAACAGGCTGGCTAACCATAGATATTTATCTGAGTTCTACATGTTCTAGTTTTGGGTATTGAAAGAATAAATTATGCTGTAGAAGTAGCCGTAATAAAAATGGCACACTTTTTAACAAATTAAGCTTTCAAATAAGTTATTAGTCAATAAATTAATATATTGTAAGCAAGTAATAGGTCATTTGTAGAATTTCATCACCTACTACCTGCTTATAAAGAAGAGTTTAGTAACTAGTGAAGAGGCCATATTGAGAATATAAATAAAAAAGTTACCTATTTCTCTCAAACTCAAGGTTGTAAATGAGTTGATAGTCAACTATTTTATACATAAGGGGGATTTGGTGATAGACCCCTCAGTGTTTAACTTGTCCTTCAAAAGGACAAGAATTATATAGATCCTTTCAAAATATCCTCGTATTTTAAAACTTATATATGTATGTGTACCTTGTAATCACTTTCTCTTATCTCAATCTCTCTTCTCTCTGTCTCGCACCTATCACTATTCTCTTCATCAGTGCCATCCCTACTCTCCATCGGCACCACCACTCACCATGGAACTCTTTTTCTACTATCTTCATCACTACCATCATTTGTTGCATCTACAATTTCAAATCTAAGATCATTTACAATTGTCGTCACTAGAAAATGACAATTTGCAAAGGTTTGCAAACCTCAAATATGAGATCCTTCACACACACACTCTCTCTCTCTCTCTCTCTCTTCTTCTTTTTCTTCTTCTTCTTCTTCTCTTGATCCTCTGCTTTCGAACACCGTCTCTCTATCTCTCTTTCTTCTTCTCATGATGCTCTATTTTTTCAACAATAAAATTTTACTCTGGTTCATAACACAAAACTCCTCTCTAAAGCCATCACCACAACTTATTTCAGAGTAAAATTTTACTTTGAATTATAATAAACTTTACTCTGATTTAGAGTAAAATTTTACTCTGTAACTAAAAAAAGAAAGTAAAATTTTACTGTCATTAAGCACATCAATATCTTGTTAACCAGAGTAAAATTTTACTGTTACGAAAACAGAGTATATATTAAATGAACGAACTAGAATCAAATTTTACTTTTAAATCTATGAAGAAACAAACAAAAAACTCATAATTTTTCATTGCAATATCTCAATTTCTTATTTTTATGTCAAATCTAAGTGTGTGTGTTCTCTTTTTTTATTTTTTTTTTATATTTATCTCTGATATGAAGTTAATGATTTCAAATATGAGTTCGTAGGTATCAAATCTGAGATGGTGGTAGTTTAATGAAAATGGTGGTTGCTAGTCGACGGTGAGAATAAGCAACGTTGATAAACGATGAAGATGGTGGAGATGACGAACAACCATCAAGTTAGTGAAGAGAGAGAGAGAGAGAGAGAGAGAGAGAGTTGTACAAGAAATGGAAGAAAGAGAGGGTATAGTAATTAAATAAAATATTCAAATAACAAATTTTGCCCTTTATACAGAATTTTATAATTATAAGAGTTTTAAAAGTACCAAATTTTTTTTTTGTCCTTTTAACAAGAAAAGGAAGCTAAGAGAGATTTATGACCAAATTTCCCTTATAAATACTCCAAAAGAGAGGGCGGAGAAAAGAGTGCAACACAAAGAAAGCAACATTTGGTTAGCACCCCCTCCTATAGGGAAGCCAATCAAAAAAAAGCTTTAAGAGAAGATTTCCAACCTAAAAATTCACTTTGGTCAATTTTGTATGCTAGCTTGAAGAGAAGATTTGCATGTAAGCTAGCTTGAAGAACAAGCCAGGCAAAAATGCCACAAGGTTCAGAATTCATATAGAAAATGTCCAAATGAGATACTCATGCATACAAGTCAAAATTCATGGAAGATGGATAAGTACTTGGATCCGATGTTCAAAGTTGTAGTACCCGCAGTTTAACTTCGAAAAACATTTATGCAGCAAGCAAGCACTGATACAATTCTATTTGAAAAATGATTTAAGCCTCCTGGAAAGCAAAATATAGAAGGCAAAAAAGAAAAAGAAAAGAAAAGAAGAGCGGTTTCATCTAAACCAATAAATTACAATCATAATAACAAATTGTAAAGGGCCCTATTCATTACATATTGTATATTCAGTATGGCTGCTACAAAAATTGTGTAAAGGGCCCTTCTCCCCCACAACATTGAATGTGATACAGAACTTCACCCCATGAGCAATAATGCAAATACCTGGACAAAGTTGAAATTTTGAAGTACATATGAATAACAAAACAAAAGCCACTAAGCACAAGTAAAAGAAAATTATTTTTGTTTAATAAACTGTCTTATCTTGTTTACCTGAAATCAATCACACAATGTACAAGCACATTTTGAAGGTTGCTTCTATCATCCCCTTAACATGCTCATCAAATCTGGTTAGCCTTTCATTAGAGAAATAATATAACCAATTTGCTACTTCAGATAAATAACTATTAATCAGCTTCAGGAGGAAATCTTTGTGCCAAGAATTCATCAAGTTGCCCCCAGTTCGGGATATCAGTTTTACTTATATTATCAGAAGGCAATGACCGGATGCATCCAAGAATATGCTGAACGTCCCGATGCAGCCTAGCAAGCAGAACAAAAGATGCTATAAAGAGATGAAAGAACTGTGTCCTACAAAAAAAAAAAAAAACAAACAGCAGGGTTTCGAAAAGGTTATAGAAAATAAAAATGCAATACCTGGTTTTTGATTGTGGAGTGCTAATATCTAAGTTGGAAAATGCTTCCGAAATTTGTGAGTGGAAGATTATAACAACTTGCCTGCAAGTAGCACAACATGGAGGTCATTATGTAGAGAAAATAGCGAGAAATTTCAAGCAAGTCATCTCTTTCATATTTTAACAAGAAAACACAAACACAAAATAACTAATTAAAGAACCGAGGTCTAAGGTGGATGGAAATAAATTGAGTGCGACAAAATAAAACAGGATATGTCCTTTACAAACTGTAAGTTATTGGCAGAACACAACCAAGGAAAATGGCATGGTCTGATACTACTTCAGACGGACTAACTTTGCATATTCTTTAACTGCATGTTCAAATGGGAACATCTTGTAAGAATACATCTATGAGTCCCTTGAACACCAATCTTTTGCTATGTTACATAAGCTCAAGTGTGTATTTGGTGCAAATTCCTGTTCAGGTGTTGGACCTCCCCAAACCGCAAGTCTTCCGTAGACAAGTTTGGAAATCGAGCATGAATCCACAAGACCTGTCCATCTACTCACAGCAAACTCTTGGATACATTTCAAGCTGGACTATGAACAGAATGTTAATATTTCACAAGGATATGCTTGAATAGAATTCAAATTAAATGGAATGTGGTATTATAAAGGGATTTCCATTTGTCTCTCCTCGTCAAAAGCAGGAAACATTTTTTACCGTCAAATACAAGGCTTTCTTCTTCCACCATCACAAAGGGTCAGTGTGTATAGGTATACATGGATACAAGTAATTATGTATGATGAAATATCTCATACCCACAGCACTGAACACTGTCATGTCATACTAGAAGAGTCCTATGAAGCACTAATACTTCTAAAAGGGGCTCGTATCTGTATCATATTCATATCGGATATACGAATACCCATATTCTATGGATACTTGCGGATACGTATCAATTTCTTTAATTTTGAGAAGTATTTGGATACTATAGGTCATGTATTTGAACTAGTAAGAAATTGATATTGTAATAATTCTCACATAGCATTAGAGTATACTTGTTAGGATAAATAAAAGAATAGTTTTTCAATAGTTTGTTTACTTCTTAGAGAAAAAAGAAAATAGTGAAATTAAAGTAGCACCCAACTTTTTTCAAAATTTATTGAATTTGGCAGATCCTTATTGAGATATACATGTGTCTTACATTCGTATCCATACTTTATAGTAAGGAAAAATAAGAAAATATAACGATATTAAAATCAGATTTCAACAATTAAATAAGCAAGTAAAATTGCATACAACACTTTTGCATAAAACAGCAAGTGTGAAAGGAAAAAGCATATGGGCTACATAAACTATTCGACTTGACATTTGAAATGAAATTTTAATAGGATCTATTGAAAATTTAAAAGTAAACTGACTATTGACTCCAAAACTAATACCGAATTGCTAAAGAATGGTTTCTCCCTATTCTTTGAGTTGATGTACAATACACCACTAAAAATTATAAAAATATATACATATAGCTGTTGTTTGATAAAGTTGAAAACTAAAAACTGAAGACTAAAAATTGAATGCTGAATTTTTTAAGCTAAGAAGTTGTTTGATAAAAATTTAAGTGCTGAACTAAAAATAACTTATATTTATAAGATTAAATTTGAAATATATTATTTTTAAATTGTATATTTTAATTTTTATATTGTGATGATAGTGGTGGTAGCAATGGTAGTGGTAGTAAAATTGGTGGTGCTTATGACAACAATTACAATGGTGATGAAGGTGGTGGTGGTGGCATGATAATGGTGGTGGCGGTGGTGGCGGCGGCGGCGGGAGTGATAGTGATGGTGTTGGCATGGTGGTGGTGGTGGTGGTGGTGGTGATGGTGGTGCTTATAGCAACAATGACAATGATAATGAAGCTAGTGGGGGTGGTGGCGGTGGCTTGATGATGGCGGTGGCGGTGGCGTTGGCGGCGGTAGCGATGGTGGTGGTGGCAGCGATGGCATGGTGGTGATAGTGAGTTTATAATAGTGTATACAGATACTTATGTTTAGTATTTATAAATTTAATCAAAATTAAGTAAGTTTGATATGACTTAAAATTTACTTTAATTTTAGCCTACATTTTAAGAGGCACTTAAATTTTTAAGTGATATCAATTATAGTTATCAAACGGGATTAATTGATCATCACTTAATACATTCAGTTTTAAGTGTTGAATTAGGTTATTAAACACCCCCATACTTTATGAATGTATCCTAGCCATATACATATCCTATATCCATATCTGTACTTCATAGTCTACATTCAGTTTTTTTTTTTTTTTTTTTTCCCATTCTAGCACACCAGAAAAACAAGGGAGAGAAAAAGGCTTGAAAATCCCATACAAGAATTGAACGAGGGGAAATGTCAACAACTCCTTGCTCTGAAATTGAACGGAGGAACTATAGTTGCCAAATTCCTTTGTTGTGAGATACTAGATAAATTCTGAAAGGCATACAAGCACCATTAGCACGAACATATTGCATTGCCAATATCACCATAAGTTCATTTCCATCAATCCGCTGCTACCTTATCCATCTCTACTCCTGAGAAGAACACCATAAAGGTGACACAGCAGCAACCACCTGCAGCCCTCAGAAACTACCAACTCCACCCCTAACCCCCCACCCCTGCATGTAGAAAAATAGAACCAAACTAAAGGACAGAGCCCCAACAGTCAAGAACTCAGTTCATCTTGGTTCATTTGCACTCATATGTTCCTTACTGTAAGTATGTGGCATGTAACAATCAAAGAAGAGACTAATAAAAGGATCCACAGCAAGAATATATTACAGCTGAGATGGGGAGCCTCCCAATCTCCTATTTGCTTTCTTCTATTTAATATTAAGAGACCTGGTTACTAAGACATTTCATTGATCTTTTTTAAGTCAATAGATATGGTGCATAGCCTTCTTCCATTAGTAAATTCAATTTGGCGCAATAACCTAAATAAAAAGCTTTCCATATTAAAACAAACAAATAAATAAACAACTTACTGAATCTCTGAGTCATTGGACATTGAAATGATAATGTTAAGCCTCACCTGAAAATTGCTTGCACATCTACTTCATGTAGAGTTCGAGATAAGACACGCTGAAAAAAGCCAACTTCCTGCAAAAAAATCAAATCAAATCAAATCAAATCCAATAATCAAATGCAAATTTATCTAAGCACGGACACGAACATGGACACATGACACTAAACTGACAAGGGGACACAAATTATTAAAAAAAAGCAGGACCCAACATGTAGGGGGACTTATGCCAAACATATAATTTTGTACGTTTATTATGTCATATTTTTAATCTTATATATTTATTCTATGCCAAATATTTATTCTCATCAAGTTCATCAACCTTGGGTATGCTACTCTGGTGAAATTAAAAAAAAAAAAAAAAAAAAGAAAGAAAAAAAGAAGAAGAAAGGAAGACATCACATCTGATTCCTCCTCCATGTCTGACACGTGTCCGGAATGTGTCTGTTTGACACATGTTGGACACTGGTATGTGACCTCAGAAGAGATGTCTGTGCTTCATAGATATAATTCCAACAAAATTACCCAACATAAACTCAATGTCTTAAGGAAAATTTGTCTTTTTGGAAACCTTCTCACTCGAATGAAAATGTAGGAAGTTAACAGAAGCAATACAAGACCCAAGGGAAGTTCCATCTATTTCATTGTTTTACCCTATTTTTCTCACTCCAGTGTCGGTGAAATTCCAATTATGGAAGCTTTAAAAAATAGCCCTAAGAGACACATATATGAGAACGGATTAGTAATAATCTCAAGCAATGAAATGATAGGGCACCCAGTTTCCTTGAGTGGAAATTAGATACATTCTTATTTTAAAAGAACCTTAACTCCCCATGAATTGGTCTTTGATAGCATGATGTCATATAGAGCTTTCATCCTCAACAGAACTAGTTCAATTCCACTAGTGTTTTAAAAGGCTCTGCGCACACTGAGGTGATAAAGTCTCCTATAGCCTAAGCGAGGCGCAAGTTGTAAAAGATAAGAAAAATTCTATTATAGGCGAAGTTTTCAACATAAACAAATATACATAGCATTCCAAAAATCATAAAGCAAGTTTCACCATTTAAAAAACCAAAACAGCAAACATTCAATCATTGGTTGCATAATGAAGAAGAAGATGAAAATGTGGTGGCTGATAGAGAGAACCCAATGACAGAAAGGGGGAAAAATGATTGGAACTTGGAGTAGAGAAGAAAAAATGAAGAAGAAAAAGAAGAACAGTGGCAAGACCAAAAACAAAAGGCGGGCAGACAAAAAGAAGAAATCCAGTGAAGAAGAAGACAACAGAACAGAACATAAGGACCTGAAGAAGACGACGTCAATCATGGATAAAGAAGACTATAGCGATCCCGGTCTTTCCCCATTTGGTTGTTGTATCCGGACTTAGGTTCCGTGGAGCTTGTTGTTGTATATATCTTGATGTCATCCTTTAATTCCTTATTTTTGAGTTATGGGATGTGTTGGGCAGGTTTGTTACAGGTTGGGTGTGATTGGGAGCAAATGGTTGCTACCCAGATTTTTGGTCCTTCGCTCGAGCGAGACTTTTGTCGCTCGAGCGAGCTCTGTGTTTTAGATCATTCGCTCAAGCCAGGGTTCCTTAGCTTGAGCGAGAGTTTTTGTATCTGGTGGCTCGAGCGAGAAGTCCTTCGCTCGAGCTTGCGTTTGCGTCTGGTTCTGGACCTGAAGGTTGCAATTCTTCGCTCGAGCGAGCTTTCCTTCGCTCGAGCAAGCGAGGTGTATGTTCTGAGTTTCTTCACTCAAGCGAGCATTCTGTCGCTCGAGCGTGCTTCTGGGTTGCAGACCTGAAGCTTCGCATTCTTGGCTCGAGCGAGGCTTCCTACGCTCAAGCGAGAGTTCTGTGTCTGGTCGCTCGAGCGACCAATCCTTCGCTCGAGCGAGCCTATGTTATATCAGTAGGCAGCAACGGGATTACACTTCACTTTTTCATCTCCTCTTGTCTAAACCCTAGATCCGGCGGCTCCTCTCTCTACACTTACCTTCTCTCTAGGGATTGATCTAGTTCTTGAGTGTTTCTACCCTAAATTCTTTGTAAGAAAGATAGAGGGTTGTGTGGGCTACATTTTAATCTGAAAAATCTCGGATTTGGAGCACTTCAGGTTTTGCTCATCTTCTTCATTTGAGCTCTTCATTTCGAGGTAGGGATACCCTACTCCATCCTATGAGTTTTGTCATAAATTTTGGGCATTTTGATATGTTGGGGTTGTCGGGTAATTTTTGAAAAAGTTAGGATTTGATTTGTAATTTATAAAAAGGGGTTTTCAAAAGGTTAAATCCTATGGGTGTTTGAGACCAACAAAAATGGAATTAATGTTGTTGTATTGTTGAATTCGAGCCTTTGAGTTGAAATGTGATAAAGGGGGAAGAATGCCCTAATTATGAACTAAATTAATTTGTATAATTAATTTTGGAAAAATGTGAAAATATGGAATTGAGTTGAGAATAATGAAATTGGGAAATTATGGGATTGAAGGGTGTAGTTGAATAAATTAATCACTCACCTATGGAGTAAGTTGATATTATATCTATTTAATGCATTTATTTTTCAGTTTAGAAATAACTGTTTTGGGCTATCGGTGGAGGATAGTTTTGATTGTTGTAGACACTGTATGTTGATTAGGGAAAACTGAAACTAATCACATTGAATGTGTCATTAAATATGACAGTTGGAATAATACATTAAATTTGTGTATTGAGTGATCCCTGTATATGATAATTGTTTATATACTTGGAATAGTGTATTGTGTGGGAGGAGATAGGGGATGTACTCCATGGTTTGAGGGAAGATAGGGGATGGACTCTCAAACCTGTTTGGGAGGAGATAGGGGATGGACTCCATTAATACAGCAAATATGTGTATTAAATTGAAGTATTGATACAGCAAATATGTGTATCTATTGTGAAATATAGAAGTGTTAGTATATGAGTTATAGTCTCATTGAATTGTTTGGCCAGGTTCTGAGCCACGTATATGAAATGAATTGGATAAGTAAAGGAAAATGGAATTTAACATGGACACAAGTGTCATGGAACTGTATTGTGATATAATTGGTTTATAAGTGTTAACCATCTATCTAATGCTATTATTTTAGTCATTGTTTATATTTGGTTTAGTATATCTCTACTGGGCTGTGACTCACCCTATATGGGACATCATTTTCAGGTCCAGGTGACATGCCACATGCCACCTCCAAGGACATAGCTTGGAAGGTTTTGGGAGTCGAAGACTCTTTTGTTGTTTTGTTATCTTTTGTTGAAGACTCTTTTATTGTTTTGTTATCTTTTGTTGTATTACATGTAAATTCAGGCCAAAGGCTTAATATGATATGAGTTAGTACTCTCTTTTGTGTAACCAAGTGTTGGCTTGGAAAGTTGTAAGCCGTTGGGCATTTACTTTTGTTGTCAACATGTAATACATTTGTAAGGACTACTCTAATGAATGAAAAAGTGTTTATTTCTCTTATATCAATGCATGTCAAGAATGTGGGGATTTATGTATTATTTTGAGGGCGCTACAACTAGACCATGTCGTTCTCTCTTCCTCGTGGAGCCTCGCGCTTAGGCAAGCGCCTAAGCGTGCTTTTTAAAACACTGAATTCCACACCTACAGCACCTTTTATCTTGTTTCTCTTAAGGTCCACAATCATTAGTTGCCGGTCATATGGGATGATGGTGTCTAAGGCTTCAAGATCCAAAGATTCTAGTACACAGTAATCATCACATAAAGTTTACATGCTGAGCTGCTGGAAATTCCACCTCACATTTTCCTTTATTTTAATGTATTTTATTTTTTCACCCCCTTTTTCCTCTCTCAACCAAGAAACCAGATTTTTTCACTTATTGACATTAATTCCTTTCTTAAACAAATTCACACAAAACAATCTCCAATTCTACATATTTTAACAAAAACAGGTGTTAGAGAATATAATATAAATAATAAAGTTTCCCATCTCTCTAATAACTTAAGCTTTTAGATGTGTTGGTGTTCAACAATTAAATATGGTATCAGAGCAAGCAATTAGATCCTGTTCGAACCTCACTGCTTACCCAGTAATTAAAAATACTTGCACGTGTTTGGCCCATTTATGGAGGAGAGCCCGGACACATGTGAGGTGGTTTGCTGAGAATATAATATAAATAATGAAGTTGCCCCTCCCTCTAATAGCTTATTCTTTTAGATGAGTTAGTGGTCAACAATTCAATAATAACTAAAAAGGTGCATTACTGAATGCAAATTTGATTTTTGTTACCTTTGTGAGGGACCGCGCAAACTGACTAGGCTGTGAATCAGAATCTTCTAGCCTGTTCCAGCCCTCAACAATTTGTGGTAAACCACGAAGATGAATCAACAGCCTTTCTCTCATTATTTGAACCTGCTTCGTATGCATCTCATCTGTGTGGACTTTATAATCCTAACATTTAGAAAAATAAATACAACTGTGAGGCATGATTTATGCAGTCGAGTCCTAGAAATAATATTCATTTGTCACTAATTAAACTTAAAAATATCGTTCGTTGTTAAAAACTTGATGCTCAACATTATCAATGGCAAAATTTATTAATGTGATGCCAAATAATAGGTTTGTCAAACTGAGGCATCGAAGCAGTAAAACAAAAAGTGTTCAACTTAAGTCAAAATTATTATTTTTTCATTATTTATTAAAGAAAAAAAAAACACGTAGGACAAAATCACAAACCATAAATGGATGAGGTGTCAATCTCCAAAGCATAGAACAAACCACAAGACAAAAACCAATGAAAAACAATGAAACAAGTGCAACTGAAGGAGGATAAAGCGTCTTATGTAGTCTGAGGTACTACAAGGTAGTCTCTTAAACATAAGTCAACCTCAAATAAGCTAATCTTGAGCTAATGTAAAAGTAGCATGAAAAAACAAAAAAAAAAAAACAGTTTGCCTTGAGATAAGTGCATAACAGCACAGCCACTAATTCTTCTTACTCAACAGACCAATGACCACTCTCCAGTCCCCCTTTCAGAACCAAGCGCCTTGCATTCTTCCAATAGAAGGCTAAGAAATACTTATCTCAAAGAATTTTCAGAGGCCAACCTAGAATAAGAAATATAGGCCTTGTTTGGTTTGTTTTGGGGAGAGTAATTTTGGAGAAATTTTTTTAAATTTTGTTTGGTTTAGTGATTTTGGAAAAAAAATTCCAAAATCACTTCCTCTCTCCTATGCATCAATCAATCACTTTTTCTCTCTCCTCTCTCATTCTCAATCACTTTTTCTCTCACATACATCTACTCAACTACAACAAAATATAAAATCATTCCAAACTCTCATACTCCAAAACTATTTCCAAAATATACAACCAAACAAACCAAAAAAATTTCTGAACTTTCTCTCCAAAATATTTTTTGAAAATTTATCTCTCAAAACCAAACCAAACACACCCATAATATTTCTGACATAATGCCTTGAATCACCGACTACTCTGAGCTGCTGAACTTTTCCAACGAAACCCCACAAGATTAAGCTCAACCCCGTATTCTGAAGGATGCTTTTGAAGGTCAAAATTCATGGCTCAGAAGGTGGAAGCCACAAACAATAAAGGGCAGGCTCCGAAACACTCTGGAACTCAAGCTAATAAGAGAAGTGATGAACTCAAACTTATCTTAAAAACTTCAGGCAATCCTTTCCGACCAAGTAATCAAATATCAGCACATAAAAGAATCCTATCCTCACTCTAGGCAAATCCATCCGCCCCAAAAAATCTACATCACGGAAGAAAGGTTGCCAAATAAAAATAATGCAATAATGCAAACTGGATTGTTAATGGTTGAAAAAAGGAAGGACTCAAAAGTGGATTTGCCACTGCAGCAACTAGCATCACAAATAGCATGAGAAAGGTAGACGATGTGTAAGGTGATATGGATAGAAGACCCCAATAACAACTGAATCAACAATTGAAGTTCCTCTGTACACCATGAAGACAATTCCAGGTATAACAAAAACTGAAATCAACAACTTAAGTTTCTTCAATAGAGATACTAAAGAAACACTAAAAAAAAAAAAAAAATTAAAAAATTAAAAAATTAAAAATAAAAATTAAAAAAAAAGTACAGAAAAGGAAACAATATAGTGACAATATCAAAAGTAAACATTGGAGGCAAAGCCCATTTGAATATATTAGTTCAATTACTATGACAAGTAGGAATTGATGTCCAAAGAGTTGGCCAAAAAGAATTGACACGGTTCAGTTGTTCAAGCTCTGCTGGGTCACACTCAGGCTGTGCTAAAGTTTGGCCTCCAGACATGCCTAGGTATTCCTATCTAGACTTCAGCATGCTAACAAAAGTTTAGTAGAGCTAGGGTTTCAACTGAAGCCAACATTGGATAAGACTAACCATGATAGACAACACGATAATGAGTCTATTAAGAGCCAAGGAAGTAGGAATTCTTGCCTCAAACCCGACGATGACTCCAAATTTGAATTAAACAACGAATATGGATGGTTTCAAGACTTAAAACAGCCACAATCTCGATTTTGAAATTCAAAGGACATCTAAAGAATGGATCAGAGTGAAAAGAACATTGATTTATATAGGAGGTCAGATCCATACTAGATGTAAAAGAAAGGAAAAAAGAAAAAAGAGAAAAAACACAGCAACAAGAACGGACACAGAAAGTTCTCTGCAGGAAGAACAGTAATCAAGTGGCATGAATGTCATGCCAACCTATGTACCTGTGTCTTCCTATAGTTGGATACACTCTGATTGAATCATAACGACTTAGTTCAGCTTTGACTCTCTCTCCTAGCAGTGTATGGATTGAAAGTCACTACCAGATTTATAAGCACAATGAAGGCCGTTGCCAATGCTAATCCAGCTTATTCGTTCTGATCTGGAACAGTTTTGTACTAAAATGATGAAACTAGTCATTCCTATAAGCATCTCTTATTGAAATGGAAAATTCTCAATCAATTCCATAAAAAACTAATTAATTTGAAAGAACTGTTTCTTCTAATAAGCTTACACAAACATTCACTTTTGCAATCATCTACTAAACACACATCCCGCAATGTTACTGAGCCTAGCTGAGTTGAACTCTCCATAAAACACCAAACTTAAAATGCTGCAGATGCTTGGGTCGTTATGAAAGGCAAATGATGCCAAACGAACTCATAAGACAAGCCAAGTCAAGCCAAGCCAAGCCAAGCCAAGCCAAGCCCGAGCTGTTTATCAACAGCTCAGTTCACGTATAGTTAATGATGATACAAAATTTTAGTCAAGCAGGAACAGATAACTGATTAATAGAAAATTAATTTACCTGCGCTACACGATCAATCTCTGACAGTAGTAATGCCTTTCGTGTATCAGGTACTTTACTGAGCAGAATCCTCCTGATTTCTTAGTCCCACATGCAAAAAACATAATATCATAACACTAAAATTTAGCTAATTATTAAATCATATGAATGCAGAGCATAGTTTCAGCGACCACTATATGTTGCATTTTAGAAATAATAACATCCAAGAATAAAAGCTAGGAGACAGTAGAAGATGGTTATAAGAAAATAATGTTGGAGATAAGATTATATTGTCAAAGATATCAGAAGAAACGGAAAATATCATAATATATGGAGATCCCATGATTTGATAAGATTATATTGCCAACAAGTAATACAAGACACTAATAATCACAATGGAGAGAGAGAGAGACACTCAAACGAGAGCATTGTAAATTTTCTTTTGATTTTTGACTTTAATGAATGGTTATCCTAAGCACCTTTAGGCTGTGTCACATGGAATCTTTTGTTTCTAGCAAAGTACCCCGTGTCCACTGGATATAACTAGGGTAATGGTGTAGGATATGTGTCCAATACCCCTACCCAATTTAAACACTTGGATCCTCTAATTTTTTACGATGTTTGAAGAAAAAGAAACTCATGTTTTTTTGATAAATAAAATTATTGCTGAAAGCATCAAGACGATGCTTAAGAATACAAAAATAGAACCCCCACAACAAAGGGGAAAACACCTAACCAATTAAGTCATCTACAAAATCCAGAAAAGCAAACACATTTGGATCCACCCTTCCTGACACCCAACTATACAAAACTTAGAAAAACCTATTCTTTAACCATGGCACCAATTGAGCAACCCCCTGAAAAGTACGATGATTCTGTTCCAATCAAACCAACCGCATTAAGCACAATGGAGCCAAAGCCCAAGCCTTCAATTGTCACTTTCCCACCGAACCCCCACCCCCACCCCCACCCCAAGTACATAGGACCTCCAACACCCCTTTTTCCTGAACCCACACCACTTCAAAAGTAGAAAAAATAAGTGCCCACAACCAAGAAGCCACCAGACAGTAAATAGGCAAATGATCCACTGACTTCGCATTACCACAACACATGCAACACCAATGTACCAGAATGTGATAACATCGAACCAAATTATCAATAGTGAGAATCCTATCAAGAGCTATCGTCCCTGAAGAAAACCACATTCGACGGAACGCCTGTGACCCAAACACACCGCCAAGGGAACTTCCCCTCCACCTCGCCACACAAAATCCGATAGTATGACAAAACCGAAAAAACACCTTTCGTAAATACCCCCCCACCCTCCCAAAAAAAAAAAAAAAGCCTCCTCTCCAACCCCCTTAAAAAACTCATATATGCTATTAAATAAACATTTCTAGCCTCTCAAATGGATGAGAGATAGAAATTCCATATTTTTCTTAAATCATAATCAATTTAAGGACATTTCTACATAATTTACAACATCATATCTAAGAATATTAAACATTATGCAATATATATGTGTCCATGGCTCGTCCGCACACTTATATCCAGCTTTTGGATACATATTCCATTATCTTAAGACTTGGGTATATAAAGGTTTGACACTTAGGCATGCACTTGCACCCGATACTTGTACCTGCCTTGAGATCATAACATAGCCTTTTAGCAAGCAATCTCACGGGCGTTCATTAGTTCATCATTAGGAAGAAACATTTGATTTTACAAAATCTCCTTTGAAACTAAAGCTGAAGACCGACACTTGATGCTTGCTATTATCTATAACAAAAGCGTTGGGATGAAGAAGAGAGTAAAAGTGCATATAACAGAAGACGAAGAAAATAGCTATAGGAGTGAGGTAATTTGTTTAATGTCTTGCAGCAAGAATCACATGATTTCTTATTGGGTAAAAGGAATCTTACGATTTTATTTCCTACAAATTACAATTAATATGTGGCACAATAGAGAGAGAAACTACGGACTTGTTTGGTTTGTATCTCAAGATACAATTTTTGAGAAAAATTTTCAAAATTTTGTTTGGTTCAAATTTTTTGAAATTTTTTTCCAAATTCACTCTCTCCTTCATACACATCAATCAATCATTCTTTCTCTTACACATATCTACTCAACTATAACAAAATATCAAATCATCCCAAACTCCTAAACTCCAAAACTATTTTCAAAATATACAACCAAACAAACCAAAAAAATTTCTGAACTCTCCCCAATTTTTTTTTTCGAAAATTTATCTCAAAACACAAACCAAACACACCCTACATATTTACAAATAACATGGGCTTGTGAATTAAAAGCAAACCCCCTAAAATCAACACAAACGCATTTGAACAGAAGAAGAGGGTAAAAACCACCTTGGCACATCAAGCACTCTCCACCATAAGGCCAATGAAAAAATAGATAATCAATAATATTGTCCTAATCCGTTTCTTTAATGATGGCAAAAAACTGACCCACCCTATCATCCTTTTTTCCTAATCCCTTCTACACATAACACCATTGTGGATGTAAATAGAAATTTGGTCTTCTCATCTAAATCATATCAATGGTATTAAGTTTCCCATGAGCCAAAGACCACGCAAAAACCTTCATTTAAAAGGCACCATTAAAAAATAATAAATAAACAAATAAATAAATAATAAGAAGAACAAAACAAAACTGTAAGAGACATTTGCACTCCAAAGCATTCTATGAGGGTCAAAAGGACTAGTACATTTGGATCATCACAAATCTTATTAAAAAAAGGATTTACCAGAGAAAGTTTCGAATGAATGCAGAGTCCAAAACCTATTATCACCAGTAGTGTTATTCAAAGAAAAACACTCAAGAACATATTACAAAGAAACAAGTTCAATAACCTCAAAATCATTAAGATTTCTTAAGAAATTAAAATTTTAATTGATTGGATCAAAATAAGAGGAAATCATGTAAGCAATTGTAGAATTATGAAAACAAGATGCATGATATAAATGAGGGAACAAAAGAGGAAATGAAGGTATCGTTTTAGAAACTAATATTATACCCCTTGCTAACCATGAAACGAATAAAGTGAGAAAACTGCAATAGAATTTGAGAACTGAGCTTAATGTAATTCTAAAATTCATCAAATATATAAACAACTTAAAATAAATAAATGATTGGGGCCCAAGTACATGAAAATACTAGAAAGATGAAAATATGAATTGAGACAAGCTAAACTAACCCTAAACTCAATCCATCACACAGGCTGTGTTACATGTTTCCACAAATTACTTGAACATAGCTAATACATATAACAATACAACTTGGAAAAGTTCAAATTGAGGAAAATGGGGATAACTTCAATCTTCTTTTATAGAAAAGTCGCTCCACAAATTAAATGTAAGGTCTATAGAGTTCAGATTTCACTCGCCAACTAATTGAATCTTGATGACATCCAAGAGCTGTATGATAAAGAGAACATCCAAAATGGTAGTTTTTGTTCTATATGCCAACTCATATTCTTGATTTCCAGTGCAAGTTGATGTTCAACAACATAGCATTGTGGCAAAAATGCACGCATATACACAAATATGCATCCACATGTTATGACGGCACACAAGACTACATGAAACAACTTTAAGGGAATAGCAACATTTTAATGTGTCATCACCTACCAGGAATAATAGCATATGTAAAACTGACAACCTGACTTGCCAACGCCAAGTGTTTAGATGTAATAGATTTCAGACCAGACACCTGCTCCATGCAGAAAACAAATTATGGAAAACTTATGAAAACTCACTCATAAAGAAAGCATTTAGGAAATCCAACTGAATGCAGATAAAAAATAGGAATAAATTATGGAAAACATTTTTTTACAAGAAGAAGTCGGATATGAATCTAACAAAAATACTTAACTGGTGTTCTTTTTAGATGGTGTCACAACAAAACAGTTTGAATCCAAGATACCGAAATGTCAATGGTGTTCAAAGACAATGTGATTTTAAAGTCCGACGGGAATTGAAACTCTACAACTTTTACAAAATTCAATCACCTTAATTCATCAGAATTTGATATTTTTCGCTGCTTAATATGTTCCAATGCATTTGATAATGAAGGTGCCAATTAGCTTAACATGCAAAGTCTATTGGTAGCCCTACGAATTCCTGGGATCAAACCCTGCCATTAACCAATTGTAGGGGGTTACAAATGGGGAAGACTATCCCCTGTTGTGTGGCGCATCACCATTCCCAAAAAAGGAAGAAGAAAAAAACACCTATTCAACCCTAACTCTGCTCCAACCAAGGTTCTAAAAATCGGCCAGTACGTAGCGTACCGGACGGTTCGTACCGGAAATTAGACACCGATTTGGTTACATACCGATATAACAGTGTGAACAGATTTCAAAGGTGAACCGGTGGTTTCCGTTACGTATCAGGAAAAACCAGTTATAACAGCAATACTCAGACAATATCAGTCCGGTTCGAACCGCTTTTCTTAATAATAAAATATTTGTACTCCAAATATATCCTTTAACAGCCAACAATTTGCCTCATTCATGGAAGCATGTGGCACACAAAGGCATGGCTACATGGTCAAAAGCGAACCGTAAAGCCATAGATGAACTGATAGGCTGGCACCTTTATAAGCAAAGCAATACACTCAGTGATACTTTCCTTGTGAATTTGATTTGGGACAGCAACATAAATGAAGAAAAAACGCACTTGAAGCTTCTTTTATACATTCTCAAATTTGAAGAATTTGCTAGTGCTTTTTAAATGTGGGCTTGGTGTTCAATAATATAATTTGCAAAAAGGTTTATTTCATGTGAATCTTTTATCTGATTAAAATAAGTTTTCGTAGGTTTTAATGAGGCTCGCCTCACCTCAAGGCTAAGGTAAAATGCATCAAGGCTTTGATTTTTAGGCTACTCTCCCTAAAGGCTTGCGCATCACAATCTGAGGCATGCACCTTAGGTGCACCTTGTATGCCTTTTGCACATGAGCCTATGACGAGTATGCATATGAAGAGGTTGCCTCAGACATTTGTTAAACTTAGTCTAGTAGATAGTTTAAACATCAAAAGGCCAAAAATAAAAAAGAACCTCTTTTGTGACTATATTCTATAGAAAAAAATTTAAGTAAATGAACAATAGACAAAAAATACAAAGTTAATGCCCAATAGAGAAGCTCAATCACTAAAGCTAAGAATGCCAATTTCACTTTCAATGAAGGCAAGCTTCATTCTCTGCAGTGAAATGTTCGATGCCTTAAGCAGAAAAGTATTTATACCTCTGTATTTAATTTTTATTTGTTTTTCACTATTTTAAAATATTTAATTTATAAATGCTTACGCCTCATGAGGGGTAAAACGCCTCAGTTACGCATTCACCTTTAAAAACTGACTATAATCTAAAAATTATTTGTTAAAACCTAGAAAGCACGGATATGGATACGGATACAAGATACGGATATGATACGATACGGATACGACGATACGATAAAACCTAAAAACATAAGATACGGTACGGCCAGGATACGTTTGTAAAAAATAAAAAAATAAAAAAAATTATTAGTATTAAGTTACACATAAGCTCAAGAATGTTGAGAAATCACAGTAACTTTATAATGCAAAATACTAATCTTTAAGAATTAGATATTAATTTAAGCTAGTAGCTAGTTTAGTTTTTAAATTTTCAATAGGTCTTGCAAATATTTCATTTCAATATCAAGTTAATATGTTGATATTATAATATCAAAACAATTCACAACTTCACTCTATATTTTTTCTTTTTGCACTTGTCAAAAATATTATATGCAAGTTTATTTGCTTATTTATTTATTGATATTTAATTTTACTATTGTTATATTATCTTATTAATCCTTATTTCTATGTAGTTATAGGGGACATGCATGATACAATGAAGATATGTCAATTTGATGAATTCTATTACTTTAGCTTACTATGTTATTTTTATAAAAAAAACTAAGCAAAGTATTGTAAAAATATTCTATTTATCCTTATAATTATATTATATTATGATGTTATGCAAGAAATGATACAATTCTAATTTCGTAAAAGGAGTAATACGTGACTTGGAGCATTTGATACTTCAAAATTAATTAAGAAATATCCGATAATATGTGACTTGGAGCATCCGATACTTCAAAACTAAGTATCCGATACTTCAAAATTAATGAAAAATTAATTAAGCAGCATCTGATACTTTTAATTAAGTATTTGATATGTATCCGTAAGTATCCAAGGAGTATCGGTATCTGATAGGTTAAAACTTATAAATGCAACAATAAAAAAGTTGAAATCATTACAAATAAATTAAAAATTCGTCTAGTTTGTAGTAAAATAATGCTTCTATATAGCAAAATATTGATTTAACTGTAAAAAATTATATTTAAAAAGGTAAAAATGAGTATATTGAGGGGTTGCTGATGATTTAAACAAAATTCACGATTAACACTTGATTCTCTATACGTATCACTCGATAGGCCCGATACCGAGATTTAGAACCATGACTACAACTCGAAATGGTCAAATATTTTTTTTGGATTGGCACCGGAGTGTTCGAATTAAAGCCCGACTAATCCCTAGGGGTGCATAGGCCCACAGTAAGGCATTTCTCGCAAGTGCACCATAGTTAATTCAAAGGGTTTTCCCCAATCCAATAGTCCCAAGAAATTGTTAGCACCTAAGAGGTTTTGATCCTTGAACATTAGAAGGAGCACACCCCCAAGACCCAAGGCCTTGCCACCAGGCCAACCTTGGGATTTTATAAGTAAATTTTTTTTAGATCATCACTATTTCCAAAAGTTTAAGTTGTTAGGAAAGGGCTAAGAATATATATATATATATATATATCAACCTCTCTAATACACTTTGTATCAGTGGGTTCCAGAATGCTGCCGAAAAATTCAAAGGCTCGCCAGAAAATTCAAAGATCTTCGAAGGTTGCCAGAAAACTCGAATTCTCTAGAAATGGTGAGAGGCTTAAATTCTTTAACGGTCGCAACTAGAAACACAATAGCAAAGAGATGATGGAAATAAGAGATTGGGTGGAAAAAAATGCAAAGTAGTTAGAGAGAGAATAATGGCAAGGCTCTCCCACTTTTCACTCTCAAGATAGATGATGGAGAAGGGAAATTAATTTTCTCCCAAGAATTGTCTATCCAAAATCCCTCCCTTGTAAAGCTATGGGTGAGTGCTATTTATAGACATCTCATGATATAGGATGGAGCCCATGTGCAAGGCACATGGGAAATATTACCTCTAATCACCTTGTCCGAGAATGTGACCTCTCTGAGGATGAGGAAAACCTCGAAGAGGAGATCAACCTCTCGGCAAATCCTTTTTCTTAGCCACACCCAACCAATGATCTCCAATCATCCCAAGGGGTCAAGGGTAGTCCTAGAGGACGTCCTGCCGTAAGGGTCAGGGGTAATTCAAGAGAACGCCCTACCGCAAATATTGTTGAGTCTCAAGCACCCCCCTAGATTGTGCTACCTTGACCTAGGTATAGACTAGTTTAACCTAAGAGTGAATTTATCTCCGCTCACCGTCCTCGAGATTGGGTCCTTTGTTTGAACTCTATTATGCCCATGGCTTTGGTGCATAGATGCCGCAAAGCTCTGAGCCCGCAAGTGTTCTGGGACTCATTAATGGAGTGGCTTTTAGATTGTGTCCAAATCCGTTCGAAGCCAAACGCTTCGGATTTATAAGTTCGTAGATCCAAACCCTTTCGAGTCCGAGCTCAAATAAGTCTCTGGGTTCGTGGTTCCGAACCCTTTCGAGTCCGAGCTCAAATAAATCTCTAGGTTCGTGATTCCGAACCCTTTCAAGACTACGCAAATACCTCGGAGAATGGATCTCCTCTGAGGGTTTCATCCCTTCCGAAGCAAAAGTTAACCTCCTCGAACACCCGTATGATCTCGACCTTCTTTTAGACATATATGCCTAAAATGTATCCTCCTCGGCCTAATTTGTTGACTTTCTTATGGGCCTGTTTAATAGAATTCACTTAGCCCATTTGACAATAATTTCTCCAAGCTCACCAATTTTTGGACTTTCCGATTGGGCTTTGATTAGGCCCAATTAATTTAGTGGGCTCAAGTTAACCCTTCTTACACACTCCATCACGCACAATCCCATCTTGCATTTAGAGATGCAAACATCCAAAAATATAGAGAAAGATCACAAGTCCCAAAATCTTAAGCTACAAGGAAAGGGGTCCAACAATGCATACCAATTCCCTTCAACCTCATTAACGATAGATGAACAGAGAATGACATTGCTAGTTGACCTAAGGGTTGTTTACATGGAGACACTCTAAACTATTGAAAAGTATCACTTGGACCCCTTGAACTATAAAAGCATACAAATTGACCTTCTAAACTATTGTGAAGTATCACTTTGCTCCCTAAACTATACAAGCATACAAATAGACCCTCTAAACTATTGACGTGTTTCACTTTGACCTCTTCCATTAGAGGGTCAAATTGCTATGTTTTTATAATTTAGGGGTCCATTTTATGAAACATGGGTACTTCGAACAATATGCCTTACCCGTACCTGGTATTTACCGGCGTATGGTACTTTGCATGGTACTTTTGTATACGTATGAGGTACATGAAACACGTGCCCAAATTTTTTCTTCTTAATTTTTAGCGTACCCCAATGTACCTCGTATATACCCAAACCATACCATACCTCAGTTGAAACAATATTTTCTTCAAAACTCCTTTCATTAGACTTCTTTTTTATTTTTAGTTTTATACTTAGCATGATTTTAAAATTAAACTATGGTTTGTAAGTTATCTAATATATTGACATTTAATTTTGATTTATACCTTTACTTTTGGCATTAAATGTTAATTATAGGTCGGATCTTGACAAATTAAACCATTTAATTAATTTTTGCATTACTCTAAATTAAAAATAAATATGTTTTTACAAAGTGTACCAAGCTATACTCGTACCCTACTGTTTTTAGATTTTACCGTATCGACGTACCTGTATCGTACCAGTACCCGTGCTTCATAGGGTCCATTCGTATGCTTTTATAATTTAGAAGGCAAAGCGATACTTCTCAAGAGTTTAAGTGGTCCATTTGTACGTTTTTATAGTTCAAGGGGTCAAAGTAATACTTTTCAATAGTTTAGGGGGTCTCCATGTAAATAACTCTTGACCTAAAGTGTAAGAGATTAACTGTCACAATAGAAAGTGGATGGACCAAAAGGGGATTTCGGTATCAAATGCTCTATATATGTACAATGCTATGCTTATGTTCTGTATCAATTGCTATATTCTAAATGCATTTTACAATGCATTTTACATGTATAGAAAAGTGTTTGAAAGCTACCTTGTGATGAGTGACTATATAATGATTATGAAGATTTTCAAAGGAGATCATGTTATCTTTGATTATTCATTGATCATATTATGTTTGATTACAATGTATGTATCCATGGTGTAATGTATGCTCCAGTATTCTTATTATTCACCGATTTAGTAAAGCTCATCCCATTCATTTACATATTTCAGAGGATGAAACTTGAGATTTGGATTCTAGAATTTGTGTGCATTTGTGTAATATGGTGATCTGAATGAAGTTGTGCTATGTTTAATTATGAGGTACAACGTATTATCTCTATGAGACAACGGCGTGTATGTGGATGTGGCCTGCGGGAATGGCCAGGTTGTAATGACTTGTTCTATCAAGCCTTTTGGGTAATGAAATGAAGATTGGGACTTGGGCACTTGCTCTGATGAATGGATTATGATATGTACATCAAGTAACAAAAAAAAAAAAATAGTGAAACACCGAAACTCACTGAAACACCACAAAACATACTGAAACAAGGAGTTGAGAATTTATTTCTATTTGCCACTTTCTGTCAAAAGAATTTATTTGAGAATAAACAAAAAAAATTAAATATAGTAGAGAATCTAAGAAACTAGAAAGGAGAAGGGGACAGATAGAAAGGAGAACATACAAAAAGCATAATTAAGTCACTTGTTCTCTTCCTTTGTTACCGCAAAGTACTTTTTCTATTTTTGTTTTTCCATCCTTAATAGTACTAGAATTTTGCAAACCTATTCCCAATATAAAGCCTTTAACCCTTTTGTTCATGAACTTTAATATTCATAGGCCTCAAAATATTCAACTATTTAATTATTGAAAATGTATTAACATTTATATGGGTTTTAGTTTTTCTTTCTAGGCATTTTTCAAATGTTTTCAATTTTTTTTTCTTCTCATTTCCTCATGTTTCTGAAATATATCCACAATGTTTCCAAAAGTTTCCATTTCCAAGCTAACCAAAACAACATACCGAAACGAAATTTTGATCCTTGATGTACATCAATTATTCCATGTTTATTATACACTTATGATATATTATTATGAAAAATGAATACATATCGGGTGCACAATACTTCAGTTTAGCAAGGCCTCAGGTAGCAATTGCTACTGACCGATCATAAACATCAACAATGTATGATGTGGGTTGAGGGTTGTCAAAATATGTGGTCAAACAATAATTGTTTTTGTAAGTGCATAGTAGGAAACTGAGTAAAAACTACTACTTGAATTTTTCCTGTTCGACTATTATTTTGGGATGGAAGACACATATATGTCAATATTTCTGTGATGGATAATTGGTACAAGAATGGGAGTTCACAAAAGAGTCAATAGAAAGAGGAAGGATGGATAGATTTTTTTATCATTTCATAGGAACAGAAAGACAGAAAGGAAGAGAGAAATGAAGGAATTCCCCTCTTGTTTGGTCCACCAGGTGCCTTCTATTTTATCTATCCCACAAAAGTGGGCAAAAAGAAGGCAATGGAGGAGAGAAGACCTTTCCTCTTTTTTTTTTTTTCTTTTTTTTCTTTTTTTTTCTTTCTTTCTTTTCAAACAACAACACTTCCTTAATATACAAGGGCATACCAATAGTATCGACACCCCTTACACCATACATTCCGATCATTCTTGCAAAAAGAAGGGAGGCAATTTCCATTGCCCAAGGATTAAATTTTAGATCATTTTCATCTTCCCTTCCAATACCCCATCTGTCCGACCAAAGACCTTAAGTTTCTAAGTGTGGGAGAACAACAGAGAACCACATAATGAAAGTAATAAGGTTCAAACAATTTCCTTGAAAACAGGGGTCTCTAAGTGATTCTTCTTGAAATTATTTGGGGGAATTACACTGACAGTGTGTCAGTGGAAAAGATTTACAAAAAAGTGAAAAACATTATAAATATTAATAATTGAAATCATAAACTTTTTCATTATTTTGTAAATAATTTTGAAGTTACAACTGAAGCGTTATTTCCCCAAATTATTTAAAGGTGGACTGCAAGTACCAAAATGGTCTACATACTATGCTGATTATTGTCAGAACATAAGCTTTAAGAATAGAAGTTCAACCTGGCCAAAATTTATTTCATGGTGAAGCTAAGATTTTACATAACCATGGACAGACATCAACATCATAAATACGAGCACATACTAAAAAACGATAACATAAGAGGACATCATTTATCAGTTAGAGATTAGTATCTCGTTGTTTTAACAACCAACCAACAGTCTGAGAAGCACATATCCATTAATTACAGTTGAATTGGTGTTATATGTGCAAATAGAATGAGAAATCGGTAAATCATTTTGTTAGAATTTACTATCACCTACCACACACTTACCATCACCTACCACACACTCACCTACTACACTCACCTACTCCTCACCTACCACCACCTAACCTACATCTATATAATCAATCAATTGTAACAGAATCAACATCTATCAATAATACATCATTTTTAACATGGTATCAGAGCAAGGTTAATACCTTCGTATTTCTCGCTTCACCGGCGGGCGGCAACCTCGCCTTGGCCGCCCGCCGGACCTCAACCTATTCCGCCGGACCTCTACACATACCTTTCATCTGCTGCCACAAATCCCATAACTGAATCATCGGAATAGTCGCCGTCGTCCACGGCTTCACCGGCGAGTCAAGCTGGCTCATTCAGCTCACCTCCGTTCTCTTCGCCAAGTCCGGCTTCGCCACTTGCGCCATCGATCACCAAGGCCCACGGCTCTCTCTCAGGTAGACCTTGCATTGACACTAATGCTTCCAGGTAGACCTTCCCACAAAATTGCTGCTCAGTTGCACATCACTGGACCCGTGGACCAGAGATCTCAAACTTTCAGAAGCTGCATTTTGTTTGAAAAGGCAACTGCAATCCAATCAGGCAGCGCCGCTGACCACTGAAGCTGGTTAATCTCATCCCCAGCAGCGCAAATATGGCGATGACTCTGGGGAGCCCAAGCGATGTCGTAAACCTCTTTATCGTGGGCAATCAACTGGGTTTCAACAACTCGTCCATTTCGATGTTTGGTGAACCTTTTCCCCACCAAAGATCATCCTCAGTAGTTTCGTCTCTGACGACGCGTTTGTCCTTGGGGGACCTCCCAGTCTTAGCTCCAGAGAGAGTAGCCAATGCTCCGTTTGACGTTATGAACGATCCTTTCTCATACTTTATTGCTTGCTCATATAGCTCTGCTGCCATGAGAAAAGTGATGGCCGGAACAGAGTTCTGTATGGCAGAAGCAAAGGTGGGTGCTGTGTTGTCTCGAATCTCTGGTCTCTCTCTCTCTCTCTCTAATAATCAACCCATATGCCCCCACATGCCCCCCACGATATTTCCCTTTTATTCCCACTTCCGTTTATTCTTATTCTTATTATGAACCACCTCAGAACCATGTGCATCCTTTTGTGACACTTTCTTTATTTTATTATTTTATTTTTAACAAAAAAAAAAAAAAAAAAAAGCCCCACATGGGCATGTCCCTCCGCCATATGCTACTAAAGCAATTTGGTATGTTCTATTATAATATATTATATTATTATAGTATGATATATTACATTGGCCATTAGGTATCCTGCTGGTTTTGCCCACACTCATACTCTTTTTTATTTATTTTATTTTATCTTCTTTCTTTCAACAAAAAATAAATAAATAAAACAATTCACACATTCTCACCCTTTTTTTTTTTCTGCATGTCCTTCCTACCATCCGGGTTTGCACAACACATTTATTTTATTCATATCCGGGGATCAACCCCGATCACAATTTTACACCAAAAAACAAAACAAAAAAAAAAAAAACCAACCAACAAACAAACACCCACAGTGGGATTTTTCTTCTCTACTCTGCTGCAGGTCTCTTCTTCTTGCCTCCGTCCTGGACGGTCCTTGCCGGTGTTGCCTCCGAATTTCCCACGCCACCGAGCACATTTACTCCCTGTTCCTCCACTGCAGCATATGGCGGCCCTCCAAATCGGAACATAACGGTGGCCTTCCGCTTCAGCTCCTTATTTTCTGCTTTCAGCACACTTATCTCTGCTCGCGCATCCTTATACATGCGTTGGAGCAGAGCCAGTTGGGAGTTTAAATGTTGCACCTCATTTGCCCTACTCTGCAGCCGATTCGACAAGTTTGTAACCGCAGTCATGGTTTCCACACATGACTTCAATGTATACTGATTGGCTTCCACATCCGTCTGCACTGCCATTCTTTGCTCCACAGACCGCATCGGAAAGTTCAACGGAGCAAACTCCGGGGCGCTTGGTTGAGGTTCCAGTGCCACCGCACCAGTTCTCTCTCTTGTTGACTCGTTGAGGTCGGGAAAGAGAGTGAGCAGTCCACGGGAAGACGAGGCCATTTTCTGGGCAACAAAGTGTTACAGACTATCTCTCTCAGCACAAGGAACTCTCTTTCTCAGCAACACGAAGGATTTTTCAGAGGTTTCTCTCAGTTTTTTCTCTGCCTCAGCCTCTGCCTTCGTCTTGGTTATATAGCCAAGGCAGCCACGCGTATCATGCGCCGCTCGGCGCTAGACGACAACCTGGGCGCGCAAGCCAAGTCACGCGCCTCGCCATCATGTCCGGTACACCTTTTGATAAAATGGGCACGCCTTTTGATGGCACGCCTTTTGATGAATTGGGCACGCCTTTTTGATGGCACGCCTTTTGATAGATTGGGCACACTTTTTGAGGGTGCGACTTTTTAAGGGTCCGACAAGACTCTGTAAACTGTCCCGACATTGATTCCGGTTAGTTTCTACAACGGTCCGACATGACCCTATAAACTGTCCCGACATTTGATTCCGGTTAGCATCTCCAAGGGTCCGACAAGACTCTGTAAACTGTCCCGACATTGATTCCGGTTAGCTCCTTTATGGGTCCGACAAGACTCTGTAAACTGTCCTGACATTGATTCCGGTTAGCTCCTTCATGGGTCCGACAAGACTTTGTAAACTGTCCCGACATTGATTCCGGTTAGTTTCTACAAGGGTCCAGCAAGACTCCGTAAACTGTCACAACATTGTCTGCTACAACGGTCCGACATGACCCCATAAACTGTCTTCTACATCGGTCTGACACCGCCATCCAGTGTCCTCTACACCGTTATGACACCACCATACAGTGTCCTCTACAACGTTATGACACCCCCATACAGTGTCCTCTACAACGTTATGACACCCCCATACAGTGTCCTCTACAACGTTATGACACCACCATTCAGTGTCTTCACCAATGGTCTGACACGACCATACAGTATCTCCTATCCTTTTTTATTTTTATGTATTTTCTTGCTTTTGTTCCTCTCTTCAAACTCAAATTGGTTAGTTTCTATCCTCCTTGAGTTTGCGGGGGCTGTTAGAATTTACCATCACCTACCACACACTTACCATCACCTACCACACACTCACCTACTACACTCACCTACTCCTCACCTACCACCACCTAACCTACATCTATATAATCAATCAATTGTAACAGAATCAACATCTATCAATAATACATCATTTTTAACACATTTGCTTGCCCATTGCCATGCGATGAGAGAAGCTTTGGAGTTCAATGTAATATTAGTTTAGGGTGGGGTGTGTATTTCCTCATGGACTAGTTGAGCTCCTTCACAGTTGGTAGGGTTCAAGTGAGGAAGCATAGGAACTAGTTGTGGATGTTGATTTCCTTGTGCCTAATGTGGATTATATGGATGAGCGGAATTGTATGCCTTTCGATGGTATAGAGGTTCCAATGTATTGGGCAAATTCATTTATAAGCTATTTGTATAGTTGAGATTTGGGAGTCAGAAGTAGTTTGGATGTGGAGGTGTATAGTTTTTTTTTTTTTTTTCCTTTCCTTTTTCCTTCTCTTTTGTGTGTGGTAGCATTCCATCAGTGACATTTTTTTAGCAAATTTTTGTCCAAAAAAATCAAAATATATGCCAAAAACAAATACCTGCATGGCACCAGCACCAAGAACAAGCTGACAAGTTCTTGTATTGAAAAACTTCAAGATTTCAACTACACGATGAACAACTTCCGAAGACAGCACTGGCAAATAATTACTCATATCTATGTACTCCGACAACATCTTCAGCAAAATTAAGCCGCTGATAAGCAAGAAACGCCGTAAAGTTAGTTCACTCAGTAAATTTCTTTAATGCTCATTGAAGCTGGATTCATGGAGATAAATATTGGATGAGAAATTAAAAAAGACATATCAGTCACAATTGGAGATTAATCAATTATCGAATATGAAGACCGTATTGAAAATTAAATAGCTCTGAATATGGTATCAACTAATCCTCAGAAAGATGCATAAAAAACAATTATTATGAGAGGAAAACATACCAACTGCAATGGGAATCTGAGATTCTATAGGAAGAAGGAAGATCGAAGGACAGATGACAAAAACAAGAAAAGAACAAGATAATGGTAAAACAAGAAAACTAACCAGTTTACCATGTGATAACCAACACCTCTGAATAAAAGTGTTTGAGAGGAAGATTTTCCACGTTGCTTATTGTTAGTGCTGTTGCTCTGACCCAGAGAAGTTAAAACATCAGATTTATTGTTCTCAGTTGGCTCAATCACGGGCAAAGAATTCACCTGTGCAGTGTTATCTGTAGATGATTCAATAGATTTAGTTTGGGCAATAAGGTGCTGAGAATTTGATGGTTCAGTCTGTCTGCCATGAGTGAACCATCATTGCTTGAGGCCATTTCAATGTAACCTGTTTGCAACATTACCTTGACCATCATCTGTGTGCTCAGCAGTTAAAGGCTCAGAACAAAACAGAGAAGTGACGATGGCCTGAAATTCATCAGGAACATCCACTTCAACCCAAGTTTCTTGGTCAAGTACCGCCTTGATTTTTGCCATCTATAACAAGCAGTGAAATAGCAAGTCCCGTAACGAGGTGTAACATGCCACTAAAAACTAGTGAATACAGAGGAACAAAAGCTAACCTTAGATTCATGCTGGAAATCAACAAAAGCCTTGGCCTGTGACTGTAGCATTCCTCGAATGCTATATCCCAACCTTCCACCAATCTGTTTATGTCAGTAATTTGGCATCATAACCACAAACAAATTGAAAGTCACCTTCACAGTGGAAAAATTAAGAGAAAAGATACTATCCTAAAATTATAAAAATAATAATAATAATAATACCTTCTCAGTAGCAGTTATGAACTCCTGGGTGATATTATATATGCCTAAGAACTCCTGCAATCTCAACCTAGGATGAAGAAGAGCACGGACCCCAAGAAGCTTTGCCCATCTTCCATGAGCAGCGTCACAAGCTGCAAACACAGCTTCTGTGTTTTCTCGCAAAACATCAGCTCTGTCAAGGAAAATAATATCAGATAATTTCAAACATTTGGCGACATACTTTTTGCAAATATTGAAAAAAAGATTATAGATCAAACCCATGACAAACAAGCCAACAATCCAAAGAACAGTTTAGGAAGCAGTTAGTCAATTTTGAGAACGAATATTGAAAATCCCAATGCAAATACAGACTTTTCAGGAGTTCAACACAACCACTCAAGAAACTTAAACTAATCAGAACAATGTAGATCCAAATAAGGACAATTAGCCTAGATCTAGAGATAATTATCAAATCCATCATTAAAATTACAATAAAATGTAAACGATTAAATTGACAAGAGACAAACAATTTTAACGTGGAAAACCTTAATTGAAGATTCAATTCAGGAAAAATCCACAGGCACAAAAGTTGAGTGATTACAGAAGTTAGCTTACAATCCCTTAAATGAATCAACATCCCACGGATCAAAGACCATCTTGCCGAGTCCACGTTCATCACTCCAGGTTCCCTTGCCTTGATTCACCTTGTCAGAATCCACTAACAATCTCCCGAATCACCTTTGAGAACCACCAAAAGACTTACAAGAGAAAAGTATGAAAGGTTTGAAGTGTAATTGACCTTGAAGAACTCACTCCATCACCATAGATTCATAGATCTGTCAATTTCTTTCTCCATGAGCTTTGAGATTGTTTTCATCCTTGGAGAGAGAAACCCCAGTCAGTCAGTCAGTCAGCTAAATCTGGATCAGATTGCATGACAAAAGTGTCCAACCTGACCTTGACTGCTTGAGCGCACACTTCATGGCTCAAGAAGTGACCTCATTAACTCTACCACGTGGCAAAGTCTTGATCACCCCAACGCACTCAACCTTAGGTCCAAAACAAGTGGAGTCGCCTTAAATAAGAAGCAAAACAGAACCTATAGACTAGAACAATTATAACTTAACAAAATTAAAGGATTGCATCCAAAAAGAGTTTGTCCAAACGGAATTGCCAAACAAATTACCTAGACTCAAGAACTCTAGGACTAACATATATTTATCAAAGAGATAAGAATTTGAAAAAAAAAAAAATAGTCGTCATGCATGCACATGTGCTAGATTCCGCCTAAGGCCCTTGCGTGTCCTTATCGTTGCACTAATGTGTTGTCCGAATAAGGCAATGTCTTGGTCAGCAAGCACATGTGGGCCTTCATTTGATAGCCCACATGTGCAGCATTGCCTCTTTGCCTCATGCCTTAAGCCACAAGTACCACATGTGCAAGGCCGAACCCAAACCTAGCTCGTGAGTTGGCACATGAGGCTCGAGGTGCCGCCTCGATAGCTCAATCGGTGTAAGGACACCCCCAAGAAGACGTGGGACATCAGGGATGCATGTCCATAAACCTCATGTCGAGAAGACCATGAGGTGCTGGCACTCATGCCCCTTGATGGCACTGTCCATGGGGCTCCCTATCCCACATGGAGACCTTGAACACCTCTTTTTGGTGCCCAAAGTCCACCCCCAATCTCCCTTGGGGATGCCCACTGCAGATTTTGGCCCAAGGAGGCTGGCATGTGGCTCTCCACTCCACCCTTAATATAGCACTTTGAGCCTTCTTCAACTTGGCAAAAGGAAACATGCTTTATGTTTGAGGAGTCATAATAATTTTTCAAAATTTCCACAAATTGAGAAAAATCACCAAACTTGGATGCAGAAACTCTCCACCCTAGGGCTCATCCCAAGAAAACTTTTGGCCTTTAACTCAGTCGTTTGGTGCCTCAAACTCACTGTCAAAATCTGCCCCAATAGGCTGCTGATGCTGGTGTGGGCGCGAGGGCGGGTGTGGGCTGCTGCTGGCTGCTGTTGGCATGCATGCATTGGGCAGATTGGGGCCAACCTTCGGGCCAAGTTGGGGTGTCGAATCAATGACTTGGAATCTCAATGCCATTCTCAAAGACACTTCCAAAGGCCACACAGGACATGCAAACCGTCACGGAATTGGCCTCGAGAGGGAAATCCGCGACACAGTGGAAAGTAGTTTCCCAAATTCCAACCATTTTCAATCAAATCAAGAAAACAAACCACAGAAGGCAAGAAAAAATAGATTGCTTCTTTCCAAACACAATGAACTGCTCTTGCACTACTTCCTTAATATACCTTTTTATGGATTTACCAACCCCAAGTAACTATCTACAATGGATCTCGATGCACTGATTGCAAACAAAGACTGGCGCATTTATGAAGAGGTATTTTTGGATGTATTTTTTTGTTGTTGGTTTTTTTTTCTATGTTTTCTATTTGAGTTAAGGGAATTTTTGTATTTTGTTCTCTCTTAATAGTTAGGGTTGTTTTCTATTTATTTTGTATTAAACACATTTTGTAACAGACGTTGGATGAATAGTATTGTAATTTTCTCCTCTTCTAGATAACATTATTGTCAACGTCATATCCAACAAAACCTCTTCTAAGAATAAAGAGCTTATGAACCAAGATAATAAAAAATAAAAAATGAAAAATTCTTAACACCAAATTTCAAGAGGATTGCATAATTTATGCCACACTGCACAGCCAAATTAATAGAAACAGAGTGGGGATGCTATCATTAGAAGTATGGAAATTCGCATGTGGTGAATTGGAGAAATTATAGATCTTCATGGAAATTCTTCTTTTTTTATTTTTTTTATTTTATGTGATATATATTCAAAAAAAGAAGCACCAAGGGCGTGCCACCCATGTACAAAATAAAGGTCAAAACTATACATTAAACTGCTGTAAAAGCTCAATAAAAGCCCAAAATTGGTCCCAAGGATGGGTCAACCCCACCCGAGAACAAACTATAAGAAATAACAAAAAATATGCTTTTTAAAACAAAAATAAGAGTCACAACTCCATCAAAAGTTCTATTGCACTAAATGGTTCACATTAATGACAAGAGGCCCAAACACCAAGACCTCTTTCAACTGCTTTCAACTCTGGCTCCCTTCCAAGAGAATAACAACTTCAAGACAGAAGAAGGGAAGACCCAAGACATCTCAAACAAAGCAAGGAACAAAGACCAATCTAGTGGGCCACTGAACAATGAATACGAAGATGGTCCATTGACTAGCCATTATGATAATATTAGGTTAGGTAATGTTTCCTTTTTTGAGAGATTGTATAGGTGTATATATATGGCAGTGTTTCCTTTAGGTTTGATTTATATATATGGCAGTGTTTTAGGTGTATATATATTACAGTGTTTCCTTCACTCTTAGGGTTAGGTTTACTATATAATCAAATGTACTCTTTGAATTATTACACAATTGAATATAGAGATCCATTCAGAAAACTTACATGGTATCAGAGCTAGTTTTCAAACCCTAGTAGCCATCATGAAATCCTTTCTAGTTCTGACTTTTGGTTCGACTCTATTCTCTGGACTTGATTGAACTCTTTAGTTAGCATTAAGTCAAGCCTTTGCTTCGATTAGGCTCGCGAGACCCATCTAGTACATCGAAGGTCATTTGCTTCAAAGAACCCAGTTCATCCCTCTCTAGTTCTTTGGGCTCTTGCCTCGTTTGTTTCATCGAGCACATCTGGGTGCTAGTTGTGACCCATCGTCGTAACTCGTCTAGGTTGTGAAGATCCTCGTCGCAGCCCATCTGAGTCGAGAGGACTCTAGTCATCTGTCTCTGCCTCTCTCGTGCCTCGCGTGAAGGTCTGCTCCCTCTCTCTCTCATCTTGCGGAGGTCTATTTCTCACTCTCTCATCTGAGTCTGGAAATCTGTACTATAATAGGAGTTGATTTTGGTTTGGCTCCTCAAATTCTTCCTTTATTATATTTTTCTCTTCAGATTCTTCCTTTATTATACTTTAGCCTCATAACTTCTATAAACTTTGTTTTAATTACAATGTCAGACACCAAAATTCAAGCCATCTCATGCAAACTCACTGGTGCCAATTATGCCTATTGAGCCAGTGTTACAAAGAATTTTCTTCTTGGTTAGAAAAAATGAGGCTACGTTTCTAGATCTGTTCCTTGTCCATCAAACCAGAAAAAAGAAGAATATCTGACTTCTTGTGACGCTTGGGATTGTGATAATGACCAAGTTCTGACATGGTTTCATAGTTTTATGGATGACTGTATGGGGATGATGTTTTCTAAATACAATACTACCAAAGAGGTGTGGGATTCTTCATAAAGTTTTTATTGATAGTCCAACTTTGCCAAGCGGTATGAGTTGGAAACAGCCATTCAGGGTGCTCATCAACGGGATCAGTCCATTCAGGACTTCTATATAGAGATGACAAGTCTTTGGGATCATTTGGCTCTTATGGAACCATCAAGCCTCAAGTTTTAGATGCTTATATTGAGTTTCGGGAACAGGGTCGTTTAGTGTAGTTTTTATCGGCTCTCTCCCCTTAGTATGAGGTTATCCGTGGTGGCATCCTTTACCAGTCTCCTCTTCCCTCTGTGGATATTATTGTTCGTGAGCTCCCCTTAGTCAAACTTTGTCTCTATCTGTTTTCTTGGATCCTACTCAGCCTTCTTTGTTGTCGACCCCACTATCTCATTAGCTTCCGACCACTACAAAGCCCAAGAAAGGGCCCCCTAACTTTCGATGAGTGTGTTTTCTACCATCAGAGGGGCCACTGGAAGTACAACTATCCTAAGAAAGGTCGTGCGTCTTCTCAGCAGTCTCAATCACAATCCCGAGCTCCTACTCAAAATACCTTTCGCCCTCCTGCCACTTATATTACATCTACTCCGGCTCTAGATCCTGACTTGGCTTCCTTAAGTGCTCAGATTGCTCAGCTTCAGCACCTCTTGTCCACCTCTCAGCCATTCCCATTTGCCTCCTCTCTTCATTCAGGTTTGTTTGGGTCCTCTTCAGGTATATCTTTTTCTGTCGGGCTTTTTGACTCTAGTGCTTCTCATAATATGACTCACCTTTCCTTACTTCAAAACTGTATCCCCCCTCCCTTTCCTATTACTATTAATATTGCTAATGGGTCTGGTATGTCTATTCTGTCTATTAGGTCAGTCTTACCCCCTGCCATGTCTGCAGTTACTATTCCCTCTGTTCTTTATGTTCCTCAGTTATTTGTCAGTTTATTATATATCAGCCAACTTAATAGTTCTGATTTTAATGTTATTTTTTCCTCTTCTGTCTGTTGTGTGCAGAATCGGGTGTCCAAGAAACAGTTTGGGACTGGCCGTAGAGTTGGAGATCTCTATCTAGTAGAAACTTGCATCTCCCTCTATTCATCTATCCAGTTGCACTTTCCTCGTTTCAATTAGATTCTCAATCGAGTCAGTTTTATTTATGGCATTCTTGCCTAAGTCATTTGTCTGTTGACCACTTACGGTCTTTAGCTCAGTCAAGAGTGTTGGGTAAAGTTTCTCCTGATCAAATTGATGAATGTCGAGGGTGTAAATTTGCCAAAATGTCCACCTTACCATTTAATAAAAGTACTTCTATTTCTGTTTCTCCTTTTTCTCTCATGCATACTATTTCTGTTTCTCCTTTTTCTCTTGTGCATACGGATGTCTGGGGACCCTCTCCTATTCTCACTAAAAGGGGTTCTGCCTATTACGTGTCTTTTGTTGATGATTGCACCCACTATACTTGGGTTTATCTTATGACTCACAAATCTGACTTCTACCAAATATACCGCACCTTTCAGTCTACGATCACTACACAGTTTGGAGTTACCATTAAATTGTTACGACCTGATTTGGGTAGCGAATATTTTAAAACTGAGTTCTGTGAGTATCTGGCCAATTTAGGTACCATTCACCAAACTTCCTGTACTGATACTCTTGCCCAAAATGGTCGTGCTGAGCGTAAACATTGTCATTTTCTTGAGACAGCTAGATCTCTCCTTTCTACCTCTGTTCCGGCTCCCTTTTGGGGGGGAAGCCGTTCTTACCGCTGCTTTTCTTCTTAACCATATGCCTACGCCCTACTATCTGGTCGTTCTCGTTATGAGACTCTATTTTTCCAACTTTCTAATTACTCTCTCCTTTATGTTTTTCGGTCTGCGTGTTTTGACCTTCTTTCCCAGAAAGATTGGACAAAACTTAGTGCCCGATTTGTCCTCGGTTTGTCCTATGTGTCGTTTTGGGTTATAGTCTTACTCAGAAAGGCTATCGCTGTTACGATCATGTTTTCCGTTGCCTTTATATCTCCCGCCATGTTGCCTTTTTGGAACGTCTAGCTTACTTTCAGCTTCCGCCTCTCACGACTCCAGTTTCCAAAGAGGATTTGGTTCACATTGATCTATTTCCTTCTAATGTCCTTCCTGATGAATACATCTCTACTATTCCCCATGAGCTTGTTCCCTCTTCTCCTTCTAACCTCCCTCCTGCTAAGTCCTTCTCCACTGTACTCCATGCGTCTAGTACATCCTCTCCACCTTCTCCCCCTCCATTGTTAGTCTATTCTCGTCGCAAGGCTCTCCCTCTACCAATTGTCTCTACCCCTGCTGCTAATCCCCCTTCTTCTGACGACTCTAATCTTGCTAACCATAAGTATCCCCTTCACATCCATAAACAGGTAATCAAACTTGGTTTTACTAAAACATGTTTTTCTCCTTCCTACTGTATGTTTTTGTCTGCTATACACTCTTTTTCAGAACCTCAGTCTTACAAGGAGGCCTGTCAGGATCCTCATTGGATTCAAGTTATGGAGGATGAGTTGTCTGCTTTGCAGAAAACTAGTACTTGGGAGTTGGTTTCTTTCTCTGCTAGTAAGAATCTAGTTGATTGCAAATGGGTCTATAAAGTCCAAACTCATTCTGATAGTTCTCTTGAGCGCTACAAGGCTCGCCTGGTTGCCAACGATTTTTCTTAGGAGTATGGTATTGATTATAAGAAGACCTTTGCCCCTGTTGCTAAGATGACTAATGTCTGCATTTTGATATCTGTCGCTGCTGTTCATCATTGGCCTCTTTATCAGATGAATGTTAAGAATGCTTTTCTTAATGGTCATTTCGCTGAAAAGATTTACATGTGTCCTTCCCCTGGCCTTCACCATTCCTCTAGATAGGTTTGTCGTCTTCAGCGTGCTCTGTATAGTCTGAAGCAATCTCCTCATGCTTGGTATGATCGCTTTCAGACTGCTGTTACTGAGCTTAGGTTTCATCCTTCTGCCCAGGATTCTGCTTTGTTTCTCCTCCATACCTCTGTTGGGTTTGTTGCCTTATTACTGTATGTGGATGATATAATTATTATTGGCCCTGATTCTTCTGCTATCTCTGAGGTCAAGTAGCATCACTTCCGCACCTTTGAAATGAAGGATTTGGGCCCATTGCGGTACTTTCTTGTTATTGAGGTGACTTCTTCTCCCAATGACTACTTTTTGTCTCACGCCAAGTATGTTAATGAAGTTATTAACCATGCTAGTCTTACTGGTACTAAGATTGCTGATACCCTCATTGAGCTTAATGTGAAACTTAATACTACTGATGGTGTTCCTCTGCCTGATCCTACTTTATATGGGGAACTCATGGGTTGCTTAGTCTATCTGATGGTTACTCATCTTGATCTTGTCTATGTTGTTCATGTGATTAATTAGTTCATTTCTGATCCTCGTTCTACACATTGGGCTACTTTGGTTCAGATTCTTCGCTATCTTCGTAGTACTATCTTCTAAGGATTGTTGTTGTCCTCTACTACTTCCTTGGCTTTAGTTGCCTATGTTGATGCTGATTGGGCTAGTGATGTTACCGATCGTAAGTCCACTTTTAGTTTTTGTATTTTTTTGGCGATTCCTTGATTTCTTGGAAAAGCAAAAAACAAACTGTTGTTGCTCGTTCTACTGCCGAAGCTGAGTGCCATGATATGGCTTACGCTACTGCTAAAGTTGTCTGCCTTTGTTGTTTTCTCTCTGACTTGGGCGTCCCTCAGTCTTCTCCGACCTCCCTCTATTGTGATAACCGTTGTGCTATTCAGATTGCCCATAACATTGTCTTCCATGAGTGAACAAAGCACATTGAGATTGATTGTCACTTTGTCTATCGGCATCTGCAGTCCGGCTCTATCTCACTTCCTTTTGTCACTTGAGCTTTGCAACTTGTTAATTTTTTTACCAAGACTCACACCACTGCACGATTTCAGTTTCTTGGCAAACTCTCAGTATTTTCTGCTACAACACCTTGAGTTGAGAGGAGGTGTAAGAATATTAAGTTAGGCAGTGTTTCCTTTTTTCAGAGATTGTATAGGTATATATATATGGCAGTATTTTAGGTGTATATATATATGGCAGTGTTTCCTTTAGGTTAGGTTTATATATATGGTAGTGTTTTAGGTGTATATACAGTAGTGTTTCCTTTAGTCTTAGGGTTAGGTTTACTATATAATCATATGTATTATTTGTATTATTACACAATTGAATATAGAGATTCATTCAGAAAACTTGCACCCATATCTTACATAAACATTACCAGTTCACATGATTTTGCTTCCCTGAATAAGAAAATCAATAGTAAGAATCTTCTAGTGCATTACAGTCCAAACAAAAAAGACCACATTGGTTGCGGCCTTAGTCCCTCAAATAGCCTTTTAGGAAAGGAAACATCTTTCCAGACCAAAAGAACCATAATTAGACTAGCCTCAAAACCTCCCAGATTTAGAAGCCATCCAAAACAGAGCATCTGCCTCCCCCTAAACAAACTCCGGTAGAGCATCCGAAGAAGCCTGAACAAGTCTTCCACCTCCAAATCGTTCAACTCGCTATGAAACAAAATGTCCTAAAAAAATGATCCTCTATCCTGAAATCATCAATAATTGTAGCTCCTCTACCGACCATAATCCTGGCCAAATACCTGAAAAAACAGCTCCAACCTCTCCTCCCATACCAAAGATGATGCCATGAACAGATTGTCTCAATTCTCCTCATTTGTTCGTTAAATTGTTGGAAATGGGAGGGAAATCTGTTTTTGGGAAGTTGCTTGGAGTCATGAGGTTCCATTTCTACATTTGTTTCCTAGATTGTATCGACTATATCAATCCCGTGTCTATTGCTTCTTTAGTTTCATCTTATTCCACTCTAATTACTTGGAATTTCAATTTCTTTCAAAAATATGATGATCGTGAGGTTAACAAACTTGCTTCTTTGTTATCTATACTTGAGGGTGTTTCTTTCAGGCAGAGTGTGGTTGACAAGAGATTATGAACTATCCATTCATCTGATGTTTCTCTTGCAAATTATTTTAATATGGATAGTGATGATCCACATGTACCTATCTTCAGCCCTCATACGATGACATGCTTGAAGATCAAGAGACCTAATTGCTATTCACATCCACAACTGTACATTATGTTGTGTGTAGGAGGGAGGAGGAGAGTATTAATCATTTTCTCATGCATATCCATGTAGCTCTGGCCTTATGATGGAGGTTGTTTCGATTAGTAGAGTTGGAGTGGATATTAGCTTACTCTAATGTTGATGATTGATTTCAGATAATAAAGTTCGAGTTCTTTAGAATAGTGAAGTTTGTCCAATGTTTCAAGTTATTTGGTTGGAATTTGGAAAGGAATACAAGAAATTTTTAAGATGTTTGAAGACATTATGGGATATGATTTGTTATTTTGCCCCCTTTTGGGATTCAATGTCTCCATCCTTCAAGGGGATTGTTTTGTCCTTGAATAGTAAGGATTGGAGAGTAGTGTGCAAGATGTACTTTTTTTGTACTTCTCTTCTTTCCCTTATTAATAAATTTTTCTTTGTTGTTGAACAAAAAAAGAGTGGCTAAATGGGAAAGGAAATCCATGAGGGAATAAACAAATGTAGAGCATGGAGCTCCTTCCATAGTACAAATAAGATGAGCAAATTAATAAGGCCCAAAAAAAAGTTGAATAAAAACTTCAATTTGAATCACAGTAATAGGATTCCTTCCAAAAGTGGGGAGGAGTCTACACAACACTCGAGAACATATAAGCAACATCACAGCTTTAAGATCAAGAAGGAATAATAGGTCACCTGAAATTCTTTGACACATTTGATGAATTAGCTCCATTATTTGCCTTTCCTTGCATTGAAGGCATCTTTGCAGCATTCCTCTGAGGAGAATATAACAGAAAGGAACCAGCTTGACCATCAGTTTCTTGAGCTGCTTCTGCAACCGCTGCACCCAGTGCAATTGCAGCAGCAACTGAATCGGCTGCATAGTGACCATCAATATTGCACATAATCCACTCAACGGCCTTTTTTACTTCAGAGGCCCGCACTAAATGTGCCTGCAATCACTAAAGGAAAAGAATCAAATTACATTGCAACGAAATAATGATTAAAATTTAAAATTAAATTTGGTACCAGACTACTACAGTATTACATACTACTACAATAATTATGCATATCCACTTTCGCAAAGGAGACACAATGAAACATTGGAAAACTTTACCAGATAAAAGGAAAACTGGATTACAAGGGTGATGTAGTTATTTGGCAAGATTCTAGTTTAAAACCTTCCTAGGGAATTAACTGGTTTTAGGCTCAAATGTTTTTTTTTTATAATATTTTCTTACGATTTATATGTCGGGGGGGCAATTTATTTAACTTTTTATGGGCTGTAAAGTGGACTGCTGTTAGCTCCCTGGACATGAGGGTTGCATGATTGGTTTGTGCACCTTGCGCCCATGTCAACCAGACCAAGGCATGAGGGAGGCATGCCTAGACAGCAAGGTGGATGCATGACAGTGACCAAGTGGCAGCGGCACTTAGCCTGTGGACAAGTATGGGCAGCATAGCAAATGCAAGGCACAAGATGGACTTGGACCGAATGCTTGGCATGGCTTGCTTGTGGGTTCATTACAATCAGTGGGCGAAGACTTGCACTTGGTTTGACAGCAAGGCGTGGTGAGCACTTGGCTCGACAGCAAGGAGCAGTGGGCTTGCCCTAATTACAAAAGTGCACCCTTTTTTCTCACCGATTTTTTTTCCCTTCTAAGAATGAGTACATAAAAATGAAGAAATAGAAGTCTTTTCAGGAGAAAAATAATGGTAGCACACCAAACATTACAATTTGATAGATTTAAAACAATATTTTGCTCCATTACCCGTCCATATTTTAGAGAAACTCACTCTTGTATCTAGCGAAATGATGCAAATAGATTGAACCCTTATGCCAAACTGTTGCAAATAGAAGTAACAAATAGGCAGATAGACGCAACCAACCAATGAAGTTTATGGACACTTGAAATCAGGAAATAGAACAAGAACCGAGCACAAACAACTTCTACTGTATGATATTAAGTACACTAGAACCAATAAACATAATATTCTAGCATAGCACTGGAGCTAGAACTAATATTAAGGCAGCAAGTGATGCTTCTTCCCCAAACACGAGGGAAATACATGAATCTGGGACTATTCCAGATCTGGACAAGCAAAACAACAGCTTTGATGACCTCTTCGCGCATACAATAGCATCAGAGAGATCGGTAGACAACACATGGTCAAATCCTGAAAACCCTAGCCTCCAACTCTTCAAAGCACCAACTGGTTAGGAGTTGTAGCTCTCTGGAGCGGTCCTTCACTCAAATCTGTATTTTCTCAGCAAAAGACCCTTTCTCTGCAGATCAGCACCTTTTTTATATAAAGCCAAGCCAACTCAAAACTTTTGCACTAATTGTCCAAAATACAAAACATTCCTCTGACACCCTCAAAAATATTACACAGATAACAACCCACACCCCAAAGACCCAAAAACCTTCAAATAGATTCAGCCAGGCCACTTTAGGCTTAAAAACTAGAAATGATACAAACGCCCTTTTACGAATGGCATCCATAAACATTACCCTATATACAGATTATACGGTTTGCATCAAGATACCTCAACACATTCAAAAATATGCTATCACTGCAAGCTTACCCATATCTTAAAGTATTATTAGAGTATGTCACATACCACATTTTATTCTCAACAACTTAATTAACTTTGGTTTGAATACAAACAAACATCAATAAAGAAAACCTAAGCGGTATAAAAGGAATGGCCACGTCTACATTACCCGTACAATATTGAAAATAGCTGCCAAAAGTTGAACAAAGCTTTCAGATGACAAGCTCCTTAACTTGCTTGCAAGCGATGAGCCACCACCTGAGTCAGCATAAGTGAGTAAAAACAAAAAACAGTAAAAGAACATCGCACACTTGTTCCAACTGTCAAACATGGGCTGTGTAGAGATTCAAGCAAGAAAATAAACAGGGTTGACTTGAAATAATATTTGCACCACACTTTTTTATGTAAATACTGATAATCAGTTTAGATTGTTTAACCCACCATCTGCATCCACCATTCGTTCTCCTGGTGTAAAATCTGACTCCAAAGGTCGGGTGAGAAGAACAGGAAGGAGGTCTGCAACTGCAGTCTTGATAGCAGTTTTCATATCAGCAGTAAGTGTATCACAATATATTCTCAACACATACGGTAGTTTTGCCTGAAAATAACCAGTATTCTTTGAGAAATTTCCTAAATTGGACATTGGCCAATCCAACTTTGACAAAGTGAAATCAGTAGCTTCAGATAGGATTGTCCATGGGGGGAAAAATAACAATAACAATTTAGCAAATAGAATTGACAATAATGAGATAACAAGTTGAGAGTTGAGCAACAAGAATAAATCTTCAAACTGAAACAAAAATCCATTAAACCAGCTGAAATATTTTAGTTTCGTAGGAAACCAAAACAAAACATTAGTGGAATAATGAAATTCCAATGTTTCCGCCAAAACATACAGTAACACATCAAAACACAATGAAACATACCGAAATTTGTTTCACAATCAAATAGTAATATCTGACAAAGGACATTTCAATTCGCCTTTTTTTGCCACAAAAAATAAAAATAAAAATAAAAAAGGAGCTGAGAACCAAGAAAAATATTAAATTTATTAGAGAATTTGAGAAACTAAAAAGGAGAAGAAATACAGAAGATAACGACATTATTTGAGTCTCTTATTTTCGTACTTTATTACTGCAAGGTACTTTTTCTTTATAAATATTATTACTGGCATTTTTTTTTTCATCCCTATAGCTACTAGACTTCTTTTTTTTTCTTTTTTTTTTTTTTAATAATGTTTTTTACTTATAATAAACAACTTCCTTTCCCAACTAGGCCTTTAAACTTTTTGTTTATAAGTTTTTAATATTCACGGACCTAGCATGTTCACTTATTTGATTATTGATATTGTAGTAACTTTTAAGGAGGTTTTACTTTTTGCTTCCAGGCAATTTTCATATGTTTTCAAATTCTTTTATCATCTCCCTTATGTTTCCAGAATGCTATCAAAATGTATCTATTTCCAAGCAAACCAAAACAAAATACTAAAACGAAATTTTGATCCTTGGCTAACAATTGCAAATATGTAGGTAGAACTCAAAGGACAGCCACTTTGTGCAAATAAAGATGGAAGTAGGGTCTGTGCCCACCCATGAGGTAGGGGAACTCAAAATTGACAGGATCACAACTAAGGGCCTTATTTCTTCTCTTACATCCTTCTAATTACCATACAAACGGGCAGAAACATCTCAAATCCTTCTTAAACAACATCTCAAGGTTCACAACATAACACCAAATTCTTTTTCAGACATTATACCTGTGGGAGCAATTCTGACTGGGCAAGCATAGCCCATTGGGCTGCCAGGTTATGTCTTGGGCCCGCAATGAGCTTGTGCGATGGCTCAATATAAAGGCTTACTTGAGTGACCAAGTGGGGCTAGTCAGGGGCCCAGTGAGATTGAGCCCAGTTTGGGACTGGGCAAATGAAGCGAGTTGTGAATCATCAACGACCCAGGTGTCGACTGGCACAGCCCAAATCGGCTTCCAAATAATCAGGTTCGGCTCGGTTACCTAGAGCTAGGTTGGGTTCCCATGATCAATGACACAGTCAAACGGAGAAGAGCAGTGTGCTCGGTCAGCAAGCCGGCCCAGTTTCATGGTCCCATTGATTCGTAGAAGATGCAAGTACGACACTAGGTCTTTGGGATCAACATTATCCGCAATGGTAGGAGTCCTTACTGGACAAGAATCCCATGCTAGATCAAATAGGTGGTGAACAAGGCCATAAAAGAAGGCAGAAGCGACAGAGAAAGGGATTCAACCTAATTACTCTTGTATGTATTCTCGCTCTGCTCCATGTGTTCCTTTCCCACATATAGATCCCAGTTCTTATCTTTGAATGTCGTTTGTTACTTTTATAATGATTCTTATTATCTGCTCTACAATTTTCACAGATTTCATGACCTCTGACCACATTCATATCATTCAAGCAAACTGTGTGATCGCCCAATGGTCATGAAAGCAGCAATCTTAATGAACAAAGCGAAAACACTGCAATTTGTAGACGCAGTCCAATTTAAGTGAACATAGGCCAATCAAAGAATCCAGTGACCCACATTAGTAGAAATACTTGTAGCAGACAGCAGTAAGCTTTTTACTGTAATGTGAGGTTGATCCTCCTCACATGACAATTTTCATCCTTCTATCTTCGACCGTCTTTTTAAATTCAAATATTTTCTGATTTTTATCCCAGTAGAAAGATTAAGAGAGAGAGAGAGAGAAAGAAAGGAAAAAAATAAATAAAGCCAAATAGAAAGATTAAGATATTAAATAAAAATAACAGAAAAAATTTGTAATAAATGCTACAATGTGCATTCCACAGGCCAAAGCAAGTAAAATAAAAACCTAAGAAGAATAATGTGCATGAAAAAACTATTACACCTGCACAACATAGTTCAGATAAATCCATAACAGGAAGTGTCAGACATGAAGACTGCAAGTAATTACTTACTGTTCTCAGCAACCCGATTATAAGAGGTAGGAGTCGATCTCGAAAACTTGAGGTTTCTTCTTCATCTAATTTAATCTGTTATCAAGTCAACCCCAATCATCAGTTCAATAATTTAAGCAAAGAACCTGTTCCCAATATCAAACACAAACTTGCACAGATTTAAGGAAAAAATAATCAAACACAGAGGAAGTGGACAACATTCTAAACATATCACATTAGAGCACTGATGATAAACTTTTAAGAAAGGACAAAAACATTCTAAACATGCCTAACTCAAAAAGTCACTCAGCCAGCCCAGTATCTTGTATTTGAGGCATCGAGGAGACAAACAATTGCAGCCCCAAAAGGAGAAGCCAATAGATATCAAAGATGGAGCCACACAAGCTAAAGGAGACATTGTTGTCCAAAACTTAATTACGAAATGGTGTGGGTGAGCAAATGAAAAACTAAATACCATGTAGATGTTATACAACAGCAGCAATCTCAAGATAGCATTTACTTTAAGTACATAATTGGTAATGGTTGATTCAGTACTGGCATCTTAGATGGTCATCAAAGCATGCAGTTATGGATTGACATAACAGCACAAATGAGCCAACACGCAGAAGGAATATTTGAAAGCTTCAAAATACAAATTGTACAGCTATTCAATAACTTAGGCTATTGTTTGAAATGTCTTAGGATTTTTAGTAGATTCCAATGCGACTCTTCCTTTTTTCATTTTGCCCAGCCATACAATTTCATATTTTGCCATCCTAATTTTTTTGACTAGTTGACATTGTAATGTGAAATTACCTTTGTAAGATTAAATAACATGCCAAAAAACAAGATTACTTCAAATAAATTTTTTAAAAAGACTGTCCAATGAAATTTCCTTACTATTGATAAAAACCACATCTTGAACCTTCCTTTCTATCTCTATTTTCTGTAACCCATAAACATGACCAACTTTTTCCACCACTATACCAGCATCCACCAACATTCCATGCCCAGAAGTCTCTGCAACAAGGTTTTGAAATGCGGTTGTGGTCGCCGTAACAGTTGCGGTAACGCGGTAGCGGTTGCGGGGTGTAAAGGCCGTAGCAAAATGGTTGTGGTAACCAGAACTGTGATTTTTTTTATTTTTTGCACAATTTGAAGAAAACTTACCAATACACATACATATATTTTTTTCAAAATCACATTTATTGAGATTTAAAATAAATTTTGATCAATTTTTGTTAATTTTTAAGCATGATCCAATATATTTCATATTTTCAAATCACTATAAAAAGAACTTTTTACATTTTATTTCAATAGTTAATTATTTTAAGAATAATTGATTTTAAATGTCTACAAATTATTTTTTACTAATAATGATTTCACAATTATTAAATGAAAGGATTATAAAATAAAAATTGTGCCACAAATTATATAAAAAAAAAATCATATAAGATTTTTTCTTTGAGTTTGGATCACTTGAGTATTTGTTCTTTTTTGTAAGTTTTTGTTTTTGTTTTTGTTTTTTTTTTTTTTTTTTGAGAAAAGGAAACTATTCAGAATATTATAAAAAGGTGTAACAGTGTCTAACAGACCGTTACGACCGTTATGGTACCCCCACAGCCGTTATGTAACACCGAAACGGCCATTACACATGTGAATTTCCATCACACCGCTATAGTGGCCATAACGGGTGGCGGTAACTACCACAACCGTTACGTAACGGTTGCAGCCACTTTTTAAAACCTTGCTTTCAAATTTTCTCCCTTTGTGATGTAGTTCAATTCATAGTTTAGTTAGTTCGTAAGCTGTACTTGTGTGTGGTCTGCCCCATGCCCATAAATAGGTGTTTAGACTTCTAATAATCAGTTCTGATCATTTGAGATTGTAATTTTACAGCTCTATCTCTTGTATCCCTAGATTTGGGAATTCTCTCTAACAAATCAATCCTCTTGATTTGTTTCCATCATTTGGTATCAAAGCATTAGGTTTGATCATTTTCCTTCCTAATTGTTGCCCAACTAATGATTTAATTTAGAATTCCTTCGGATTCGAGTGGCAAATTTTTTTCAAAAACTTGTATTACCTCTATTTAAACAAGCAAGTACACATCTGGTTGAGATTCGAAGCCTTTCTAGCAATCAATTGAGTGTCGACATTGTTTTTGGTTGAGTTCGCAAGTGTTGATTGCGAGCCTCTAAAGAAAATCAAAGTTTTGAAGTCAGAAACCTCCATCATGAGAAGAATTATAGAGCTTCAAGGCTTGTCGATCGACATCGATATTAGCCAATAGTAGCCTTCGATCACAGTTACAAAGTCGTATGAATCTTCGATCGATTCTTGATAGCGTTACATGATGTTCAATTGCACATCAACTAAGTAAATCAAACATCGCATCGAATTCGACTTTGACCTGCGACTTCGATTTCATAATCAAACTTTGATTTCGACTTCACAAAGCTGTTGGGACCTTGAAACACTTAGGTTTTGTTGCTTTTCAACCACCAAAGCTTTATTATTAGCCTCTGAAAAGGACCACAAAGTGTAAAGGCCAAGTACTTCTTGGATGGAGAACTTCAAACCACTTACGTACCTTGCAACCATTTGATCTTCACTCTCATTAAGATCAACTCTTGCAACAAGTTGATAAAATGCTTTCATATACTCAACCCTACCAAATTCCTTGAGGTTATACAAGTTTTGGTACAAAGTTTGCATATAGTTGAAATGCAAGAATTGCTCATTGAGCTTGTTCTTCATTTTCTCCCAATGCCTAATCTTTCTTTTAACTCGTCATTGTCTACTCACTTGCATTTGTTCCCACCAAGTGGAAATTCTTCCTTTGGCACATACAAACACTCGTTCATTAGCGTTCAACAATTTGCAAACCCATCCAGATTGAGACTTCCATGAAATTCAAGAAGCTCACCTTGATGTTATTCTCCCATTTGTACTCAAATCTTCCCAGATTCGCCCGACGCTTCTGCAGACACCAAAAGGATTCTCAAATTCGATTTGACCATCCTTGGGAGCATCACTACCATCAGTAGGAGATTCATTTCGATTTGAAAAGCCTGTTCAACCCTCAATTCATAGTCGTGATTAGAGTTTCGAAAAATTCTAACACTATCTAGATGATTCGACTCTAAATGGTTCAAGTGACTTCATCAAAGCCTTCTCCGCTTTGAATCTAGTTTAATTTCCTAAGCTATGAAGCACGGGTGCGGGTGCAGGTGCGGGTGCGAGTACGATATGGGTACACCGATACAGTAAATTCTTACAAAAGTAGGGTACAGGTACAGGTACAGGTACAGCTGGGGTATGTCATTTTTTTTTAAAAAAAAAAAATTATAGCTAAATATCCAACATACAAATCAAAATTTCAATATCAAAACTAAAAAGAGAACAGCTTGTCTAAAAAGTTATATAATTCTTTCTTTTTCTTTTTTGATTGTCTAAAATAGGATACAAAAGAGAACAAAACCATAACTCATGAGTAAAGAGTGTTAGAAATAAATTACTTGATATTTTCAAAATTGAAAGAAGAATAATAAAGGTTGTAATAAATTCTAGTAGCTACAAAAAAAAAAAAAAAAAAAATCTCGCCGTATCAGTGCCATACCCATGACGTACCCAAATGTATTTGTCGTACCCGGTATGCGTACCATCATACCAGTACTCGTACGGCACCATTTTTGGAGTACCCGTGCTTCATAGTTCCTAAGATATGGTTTGTTAATCCAATTCAAACCTAATTAACTCAATTCGGACAGAAATTGAAGTGGCGATTTGAATTTAACCTGATATTTGATTTGATCAATTCTAAATCCAAATTGTTACCAACTTTGTTAGATTTGGTTCAGATCTTGTGACTCACAATTGATACAATGCTGTTTTTTGAGATGGCTCACAAAGGTATAGGTAGAAGGTGAGGTAAAGATAGACGTTTTGCTGCGAATTTGAGAGATGAAGTTAAGATGAATCCTTTGCTTGGAAGGAACATTGGCGATCCAAATCAACAAGATGAGATGAAAGAGTTGAGAAGGAAAATTGCCACATTGTTAGAGATGATGCAATGTTTGCAAGCTCCTACCAATGGTAGTGATGCTTCCAAGGATGCTCAAACTCAATTTGGGAAAGGAAATGGGGGAAAGAAGATCGTATTCTCCTTTACTTTTGTTCTATTTTATATTTATTCAAAGGAGGGCCCTGCCTATCTTTCAAACATCATGTGGGCTCTAAGTGCCTAGTTGTAAAATGTTAGGGGCAGTATTTGGAATCCCCACGCCCCTTCAAAAACAAAAAAACAAAAAAAAACAAAAACAAAAACAAAAAATACAAAACAAAATAAATGAAACAATAACAAAAAAGGGTAAAGATATCAATCACCATTTAGAGAATGCTCCGTGCATCATCAAGACAAATTTATTAGTTAACTTTGGTCACTACAATGAATCCACTTTTACCCAACATAGCATCATGAATCAGCTACCCCATGCTTCAATAATCCTATTGTTAAAACCTATCACCTGATTCACCCACTTAAACCTACTCCACTAAACCTAACCCACTACACCACTACCACCTCCACTTCACCTACTCCTTACCTACTACACACTCACCCTCTTCTATATATAGGAATCATGAATCATTGTAATAAATATAACATTATATCAATCAATAATACAATCAATATCTATACAATTCTCTATTTCTCTTTATACATTAAAATTTCTACATGGTATCAGAGCAAGGTTGAGCCTAGCATTTTCGCTTCACCGGCGGGCGGCAGCCTTGCCTTGGCCGCCCGCCGGACCTCTCATCTCTCAACTGTTTCTGCATCACTTCCACTACGCCGCGAAGCACCGGATTCAGCTCCTGGATTCGGTTCAGGTAGAAGTCAACGAGCTGTCTTGATGTGAGCTTCTTGCCGTTTACTTGCTGGAATTGGAATTGGCATCTCATCTGCTATTGTGCCACTTTACATATCTGAGATCTCACCAACTGAAATTCGTGGCACACTTGGATCTGTCAACCAACTGTTTATCTGTATTGGGATTCTTGCAGCATTGGTGGCTGGGTTGCCCTTAGCAGGAAACCCTTTATGGTGGAGGTCAATGTTTGGTATTGCAATGATACCCTCTGTTCTATTGGCATTGGGAATGGCATTTTCTCCAGAAAACCCTCGGTGGCTTTATCAGCAAGGAAAAATTTCTCAAGCTGAAATGTCTATAAAAACTCTATTTGGAAAAGAAAAAGTTGCTGAGGTTATGAATGACTTAAGTGCAGCTAGTCAAGGTTCTTCAGAACCAGAAGCTGGTTGGTTTGATCTTTTTAGTAGCCGCTATTGGAAAGTTGTCAGTGTTGGGGCAGCACTTTTCTTGTTTCAACAGTTGACTGGAATAAATGCTGTTGTATATTATTCTACGTCTGTATTTCGCAGTGTTGGAATCGCATCTGATGTTGCAGCCAGTGCTCTCGTTGGGGCATCAAATGTTTTTGGTACAACAATAGCATCCTCTTTGATGGACAAACAAGGAAGGAAAAGTCTTTTAATGACAAGCTTTGCTGGAATGGCAGCTTCAATGCTATTGCTTTCCTTGTCACTCACTTGGACGGTCAGTGTGTGAGAAGTAAAAACAGAGAGCAGTGAGTCAAGCCTGAAGAAGTGTAAGACAGTAACCTGCACAGTTTCTATTTCAGCACAGAAAGCAAAGTCTCTCTCTCTTCCTTTTAATTAAGTGTTTAAACACCCTACACACCACCTCCACCCACATGGGTTGGTTCCCACTTTTCATCGTCAATATGTTCACACTCTCCTCCATTTGATTCCAAAATCCATTATTTTTATTTATTTTCTCCAAACCACTTTCCTTATTTCCCCCATCTTTCATTTTGATTTCAAATATATTTTTATTATTTCTTTCTTTATTTTTCTTTCACATTATTTTTAATCGTTTTCAAATTCCATTCATACCATCTAGCTTTGCACACCAAACCATATTTTATTCTTCTCAGGGATAAACCCCGATCACATTTTTACACACAAAAAAAAAAAAAAAAACAAACAAACAAACACAAAACGATTTGTTTTCTTTTCTGCAGACGGTCACCCACCGACCTCACTTCCTCTATTCTGCCGCCGGTCTTTTCTTCTTGCCTCCGTCCTGGGCGGCCCTTGACGGTGTTGCCTCCGTGTTTCCCACTCCACTAGGCACGATCACTCCACCCTGCTCCTCCACTACAGCATATGGCGGACTTCCAAATCGGAACATAACGGTGGCCTTCCGCTTCAGCTCCTTATTTTCCGCCTTTAGCACACTTATCTCTGCTCGCGCATCCTTATACATGCGCTGGAGCAGAGCCAGTTGGGCGTTTAACTGCTGCACCTCATTTGTCCTACTCTGCAGCCGGTGCGACAAGTTTGTGACCTCAGTCATGGTTTCCACACATGACTTCAATGTATACTGATTGGCCTCAATATCCGTTTACACTGCCATTTTTTGCTCCACCGACCGCATCGGAAAGTTCAACGGAGCAAAACCAGAGGTGTTTGGTTGAGATTCACGGGCCACCGCACCAGTTATCTCTCCTGTTGACTCGTTGAGGTCAGGAAAGAGAGTGAGCAGACCACGGGAAGAAGAGGCCATGTTCTGGGTAGCTGAAAGGGAAGAAGAGGCCATGTTTTTTGGGTTGCTGAGTGTTTCAGAGAAAGGTTGGTTACAGAATGGCAACCGAGTGTTCCAGAATCTCTCTCTCAGAAACGGAAGAGTTTTTTCAAAGGATTTTCGGCGGTTTCAGACTGGTTTGCACAGCCTCCGCCTCAACCTTGGTTAAATAGCCGAGGCCGACACGCCACTCTGTCGCTCACGTGCCTCACCGCGTCTCCGGCTCACCTTTTGATGGCTCGACGCTTTCTGTCAGGCACGCCTTTTGATGAAGTGGGCGCGCCTTTTGAGGGCGCGACTTTTGAGGGCTCACTATATATATCCATATATATATATATATATTTGGGCAGCCTATATACACCATCATACAGTGTATTTTTTAAGGGTCCGACAAGACTCTGTAAACTGTCCCGACATTGATTCCGGTTAGCTCCTTCAAGGGTACGACAAGACTCTGTAAACTGTCCCGACATTGATTCCGGTTAGCTCCTTCATGGGTCCGACAAGACTCTGTAAACTGTCCCGACATTGATTCCGGTTAGTTTCTACAAGGGTCCAGCAAGACTCTGTAAACTGTCACAACATTGTCTGCTACAACGGTCCGACATGACCCCATAAACTGTCTTCTACATCGGTCTGACACCGCCATCCAGTGTTCTCTACACCGTTATGACACCACCATACAGTGTCCTCTACAACGTTATGACACCCCCATACAGTGTCCTCTACAACGTTATGACACCACCATCCAGTGTCTTCACCAATGGTCTGACACGACCATACAGTGTCTCCTATCCTCTTTTATTTTTATGTATTTTCTTGTTTTGTTACTCTCTCCAAACTCAAGTTGGCTAGTTCCTATCCCCCTTGAGTTTGCGGGGGGCTGTTAAAACCTATCACCTACTTCACCCACTTAAACCTACTCCACTAAACCTAACCCACTACACCACTACCACCTCACCTACTCCACTAAACCTAACCCACTACACCACTACCACCTCCATTTCACCTACTCCTTACCTCCTACACACTCACCCTCTTCTATATATAGGAATCATGAATCATTGTAATAAATATAACATTATATCAATCAATAATACAATCAATATCTATACAATTCTCTATTTCTCTTTATACATTAAAATTTCTACACCTATGTTCCTCATCCAGTTCTCCATTTGTTGACAACTGGTTAAAACATGGAAGCTATGAAACAGGTCCAGATCTGGAGGCCTCTTAAGAAAAATGTTAGTCTAATAGCTCTTGTATCTAGGATTTCTTACATTTTACGAGCCTCAAGTTTGTTTCATGCTTCTGACATAGGAGGCTAATGGAAGAATCCGGAACCTCTTGGAAGACTTGAAAGAATGAGGGATTCTTGTACAGAGATGATTCTAGAATAGGTTCTAGAATATTCTTGTAAGGTTGTAGAAAGTTGCATGAAGCTTCTACACACCATAATTAATAAGTGTTCTAGAGCATTCCTAGAAGGCTAGGTTGGCTCTATAAGGGGAGGCCTTGTTTGGCCAAAGCATCCAAGGCATATCCAAGGAGAACCAAGTGAACAAAAGCAAAACATTCTCCAAGAGCTTCTCTCTCTAAAGTGTCTTCCTCTCTAAAATCTGTGCGCGCTAACTTCCATAGCTCTCTTCCCAGTAAGGCTTTCTTAGGTGCAAACCAAGTGGGATGTCAAGCATCCAAGGCTGCACAGGTGGCTTAGAAAATTCGAGGCTGTGATAGTGTGCTCCTCCTATATTAGAGCAATGTCCAACTAATAGTAGGAGGTTGCATGGACATTTCAAGATAAGAATATTAGTACCAACTCACACTTCTTTAGGGATTTAGTAATTATAATTAGCTTAAGTTTTTACTACTTTACTTCCAATAGTCCTCCGTGCATTAGTATTAATTTATTTAGTCTCTAACTACAAGTTTTAGTCATAGTTTAGCTAAGATGGAAAATGTCCTAGGGGACACCGTGGTGGCTTAGATCACATTTCCCCAATCTCAAATTTGAGTTTCTTTATCTTACCTATCAAAAAAGAAGAAGAAAAAAAGCTAAGATGGAAAAAAAAAAAAAAAAAAAAAATTGATAAATTAAGATGGAAAATGCTTTTAACTAACAGATTTTTTCCAGCCTGATCTAGATCAATTTTGGGAATGAAGGACATTGCGAATAATGAGTTAACGAGATCTTTTGCAGCTGATTACATATTAAGGTTGAGTTAAAAGAAATTTGTCATTTGCGTATTGAAGGTTGCACATTCAATTTCAGGGATCACAACACTTTCAACAAATATTCAATCTCTTGAATCATTGGTAACTACTAAAATCCACCAAATTAAGCAAAGACTTGAATCTAACTACATTAAGATACTCTGCCTTAGATCTTCAAATGCATACTAAATTTTCTTGACCAATCAGAATTAAGTGAAAATTTTTACAAAGACCTCATATTTTAACAGGATGAAAACAATGGACAAAAATTAGCTGGATTGAGTTGTTGACTTAGCCTCATCTCGCCTTACCGACCCACAAATTGTTGAAATTTCTATATCCTTGTGATTACCAGATAAAAAACTAATTTACCTTAGTAAATCTTACATTATCATATTTTACTTCTATGCAGAAGAAATGTCAATTTCCAGCTGTGGACCAGACACAAATAGGCCCAGACATATAAAGGACTATAATTCTTCCCCTACTTAGGAGGGGGAAGCCATAAAAAAGGAGAATTAAGCGTGCCAGACATTGAAACAAACTTAAAATTAATCAACTACACTAAAATAACAGAAAGAAAATTGAACATCATAAGGTTATGATTCAAAACATGGCAAATGGTTGTGTGATTCAAAAGCACATATCATGCTTACTTCATCATCTCTTCCATTTGTGGGTAGGCTTTCCCTTGCTTTTGCTTTTGACAATATTACTGCATCTATATTACCAGCATCATGTATAGATGTACGCATGAATTCTGCTGAAAGAATGCTACAATAATGAATTTGGTAAGTCACATTGTACACATTTGTAATAATTAATGTATACTACTGAATTTTGTGTGAAAGACATTTTTGTAACCAAATGAAGCATGTATTGAAAGCAATAATAAATTTTACAAAACAGTTACAAAAAAGAAAAGCTCCATTAGTTAGTAACCAAAATATAAGGGCCATTGCTTGGTTCAGTCTGTAAAAGCTCAGGCTGTTAAGTATGAGATTGCGGGTTTGAGTCTGAAAGCAGCCATTATATGCATACTGCATATAATGCAAAAGATTAGGTTGCACTTTGTATCCAGTCTACCTCTTGGAGCACCCTCAATTTAAAGGACCAAAGGATGGCCCCTGTTAATGAAGTGTATCTTAGTAAAAAAAATACAATTAATGCTACAACTACTAAGCAAGGAATATAAGTAAATATATATTATTTTTTTTGCTTCAAATGAGTAAGGGAACTAAAGGGTAAGAATAAGGCCCCATGACCATAGACATCACTTCTTATCCCATGTTTGGCACATCAAATAAGACTGACGGGTGTGCAAAATACCCGAGATGGTTTGGGTAGGTTAGATGGTTAAAAATGGTGGGTCGGTTGACATTTGGTTTAAAATTTGTCAACCCTCCTACAAACCGATCCAACCTGCTTACTGATATACACAAAATTGTCGTCCACCTGCCCATAAACAATCCAACCTAAACCTTATACCATATGAGTCAACCTCTTCATTTTCATCGGTAAACCCAACCTTCTCTCTGCCACCAGTAAGACACCAATGGGTACATTAGAGAAACACAGTCTGCAATTAATACTTTGGCTCCTAGTACCAATGGGTTTGTGTTGATCTAAGGTTGAAAAGATGGTCTTCTTAGTCATACACGTGCATACCCTAAATATATACTTAACATGTATCTCTTCTCTAACTTTCATCAACCTAACACATGTAAGAGGGAACTGTTTAAGCCAAAGGCCAACGAGAAACAGCATACTAAGCGCATAAGAATGTAATCTTTCAAATGCACTGATTCCATACCATTGTGAGTAGTTGGGTGGTAAAGATAATTCTTCCTCTTATCTCTACCACAAGGTATGTGGGTCTAAAGAGCTGATTCCTGAAAAATCTTTAATTTTAGAGGGGTCCAAGTTGCAACCAACATACAACTTAACAGGGAAATAAGTGGCAAGGGGGTTGAAGTCTCCACACTTGCTTCAAATAATGAAGGTCCTTATGTTTAAGTACCTTATTCACAATCAAATTTCAGAAATAATAACTTATTTAAAAGAGGGGGAGCTACCATTTTTTTTTTTTTTTCGAAAGTCCCATGCACATTGGTCCTTGGGTCTATGATTCAAATGTTATGACAATTGCCTCACCGTCTTTTAAACATATGTGCTAGGAGGACAGACTTTCCATGTAATTTGCACTGGATGCATATGGAGATCAGTTGGTCTTTTGAGATGATTACCATGTTATCTGTATTGAGAACCTTGTATATATAGAAGATGTATTATTACTTTGTATACAGTACACGGAAAATATTGAGACTTAAGCACTTGGTCTAATGAGTTTATTATATCACTAGGATTACACAGATTTAAATCAGCACGCTTTCACTTAATAAACGAGAATTTAAACAAATTCCATATATTTTTCAAATGCACCTTCCACTTGATATAAGTAGGTCATTAGTAGCTCGTGGCTATTGGCCGGTCACATCCTACTCCATCTAGGGTGGGTTTTGGCTCATGGAAGACAAACTCTGTAAAACCCATTTTACTAACGGATTCGTTGTAGGTACATGGGTCAAGCCCCCACTACATGGCATCACCACATTGTCACCACGTCACCTACGATAGCTTCCCCTGTAAGCTTTGTACACCACGTGTCATCTGAAGCTAACACACATGTAGGCCAATTAGCAGGCCAAGCTTTATTGTTGCGCTCGGCCTTGCCAGACCAACTTGTGCTCGAATCAAGCATGCTCAATCACTTGGCTCACAGGTAGCCCCACTAAGCGAGGTTCCAATCCTAAATGACCAAGACATTTTAACAACGTTGCTTGGGTCGGGGGCAAGGCCAAGTACCTTGTTTCAGACCGCCATAGGTCTTGTGGATTGGAGGTTAGAGTTCAAAGGTTCATTCATATCATACCTACCTCTAAGCTGCTCTAATATCTGGAAAGGGATGTATCATACCTATTACCTGCCCCCTACCTTTATATGATACATCCTATGAGGCGTGCATTAGAGATTGCAGGGTTCACCCAATTTCCCTTCATTTTGCCTAGTCAAGGGAGTTGAGCCGTCTGATCCTATCTGAGTTGGTTCAACCTGGCTCACCGCTCTACATAAAGGAGGTTCACCCTACACACACAGGCATCCATTGCATCCCCTTTGCTCCTCCGGCATACAAGCTCTCCATTACCATCCTTTCTCTCTGCTAAGGCTGGCCTTATACCTCTCTCATTTTCCACCTCTAGTGGCTTGGGCCTCAGCCATACTAGTGTCCACCATCTTCTCGAAGGGAACTCCACAGCTAGCTCACTCTTCATCATCCACATTCATCACTTGTTTATCTATTAGCGGCTTGGTCAATTACTGGAGATCCTCAATTGTTCCATCTGATGATAGCAATATACAACAATCAAATTGGATAACTTCTTCTTGAGAAATTTTTCTGTTTTTATCATGTGGGAATTACAATTAATTTGTGCTAGGCTCATGCTTGGGCCTTTTCTGCTATCCACCTTCAATAAACTAAATTATTATTTCATATCCAAAGTCTATAAGTTTCCTATACATTTTCCATATAGACTGCCATCTTTTTAGCAAATAAGGATTGACTCCATCACAAATATGGCTTAACAAAAGATTAAGTTAAATGGATCCAGAATTCATGTTCTGCTACATCAAGATATCAAAAAAGAAGCAAGGTTTTTTCATTTCAAAACATGTAAGTTGAATAAACCTTTTACAAGATATAATTTATACTAACTAATAAAAATGCCACCACCCAATTGGTTCCATCGGGTGATGTTGTCAATGCAGGGTGGCATGATATGTGATCCACACAACAAACCTAATCTCAAGTGGCTGCCTTCAAATTCCAATAATCATTCTCAATCTTGATAGCCATAGCTCATAAGAATGGAGCATTATGTACTCATCTACTTTCATCAACAAAGTATCATTTTCAAATGTTTCAACCAAAAGAGAGATTCCTTCCCTCCCTTAGTTACCTCAAATGCGAAGCTTCACTAATGACTTAAACCATAGAGTTTGTTAAAAATATTAAATAAAATAAAATAAAGGGGAAGAAAGAGTCACCGCTAATGAATAGACTAACCTGTTTATGGTATCTATTGAAGCTGCTAAATGATCTCGAAGGTGACGAAAGCAATGTAGACCAGCCAGCTCGTCACCATCCTGTCAAACAGCAATGAAAACGTAAGATTTACAGCAATATACAATGAATATGAAGCCAAGAAAGCTCCTTTTTTCTTTTTCTTGTAGTGGTTCAACTTTTGAGTGTGGAAGCATTACATTTAATGGCCTTTCAGCATAAGTTGATACAAAACACTGAAACTCTTGAGACACAAAACTTCTAAATAATATCAAACAGAAAACAACCAGGCCTCAGCCCTATCAGTATTTTGTTACATTCTCTAGCTAACTAATTACTCGGCAATCTGGGCTTCTTCTCCAGCAAATTTCTTCACCATTTCAACCTTCTCAACAGTCTCATGCATCAACGACAAACCTATAGCTGCAGAAATACTATGAACTGGAACTTGAGACAGAAATGTTTTGATACTGAAGTCAGATTCAATATGGTGGAAATGGAATTTTTTGAAAGATGGTATCTTCATCTTCACAAATGATTCCTCTTCTATGGTGAGTCATCTTTGTTAGACTAGGAAATACGTAATTGTGTGATTGTGTTTCCATATATTATGCCTTATGGCACTCCTGTAACTACTCAGTATTATCAATATAAAAGAAAATAAAGTCTAACTCATTCCTTAACTCTTTCTCTTCTCCAAAACTACATGGTATCAGAGCTTAAACCCTAGCCTATACCTCTGTCGACAGTCACCTCTCTCTGTCGACTTCTGTAGCCTATCACCCAAGCCCCCTATAGTCAATCCGAACCTCCCACACTTTCGTTCAGTCCATTGGCAGCCTCCCTGTGCCTCCCGACAGCCTCTTAGGCCTAGTCGACAGCCCCTTTGGCCTTCTAGGGGTCTGTCGGCAGCCTCCCTCTTCCAGGATTGCCCAGGCTCGTCAGCAGCCCTAACTTGTTCGACTAGGACTGTCGTGGCTTCCTAGGTGGTCAACTAGGGCCTTCGGTGCTCCCTGGTTCGTCGGCTAGCCTCACGCATGTAACTAGTCGTCTCTGTATAAAACAACAAAAAAAAAACAAACAAACAAACAAACAAACAAAACAAAACCAAAAAAAATTAAAAAAAACAATTTTCTATTCTTCTTTATGCTTTCATAGGGTGAGTTGTGCCTTTCCTTCTACTATTATCTTCCGGGTTTGTGATTTGCCCTGGGTTCGAAGGTTCCTTAGTAGAATATTCATGGCAAAGTTCACTAGTGAGTCAACAACTTCTCAGTCGCTTAAGAGCGAGAGCTCCCTTCTACCTTCTACTATGACTGATAATCTCAACCCTGGCCTAAAAATCACCACCTCTCTATTCAATGGTAAGAACTATCTAGCGTGGTCGCAGAGTCTGACTATTTTCTTGACGAACAGAGGGAAAATGGGTTATGTTGATGATAGGATACAGGCACCCACCACCACGGACCTGAGTTATGATCAGTGGGAGATCACTAACTCCCTCATTATGGGTTGGTTGATCCATTCTATGGTCCCGGAGATTGAAGAAGGCTATCTCTCTATGGACACTGCACAAGATATTTGGGAGGCCATGACTACTACTTACTCCCGGAAGGGGAACTTTTCCCAGGCTTTCGAGTTACGTTGCTCCATTGAAAAGTCGGTACAAGATGAGATGATTATCCTTCAGTATTTTACCTTCCTTAGCAATGGGTGGAAGCAACTTAATCATCTTCAGGATTACAAACCAGTCTGTCCCACTGATTCTATGGGTTACCGAAAGTTTGTGCCCAAGAACGAGTCTTCAAGATTTTAGAAAGCCTAAATGTGGAGTATGATCCAGTGCGGAGTAGAGTCCTTGGCATGAATGTGTTTCTTTCTCTCCAGGAAGCCTTTGCTTTTGTGTAGAATGAGGAGAGTCGTTGCTCTGCGATGCCTCCCTCTGCCACTCCTAAGCTCGGCCCCGGTCTCTGCACCCCCTTGCGATGGCGACCGTGTGACTCGTGGTTCTTGTCCTTCCTCTAAGAAGGATGATCTTTTCTGTGACTACTGTTGTCGACCTCGCCACACACGAGAGACCTGTTAGAAGCTACATGGGGCTCCTTCTGGTGGTCGAGGAGACCTTCCTAGTACTTGAGGGGGTAGGTCTGGTCCATCTAGAGGCCGAGAGGCCAATGCTCAGGCACATCTTTCAGGCACGGTTAAGCCACTATCTTCATCTCCGGTTGTCTCCCCTGCTGTTGATGTTTCGCGGTTCTCTGCGTCGGATTTTGAGATTGCTCTTCGACACTTGCTAGATCGTCGAGCCTCCACTTTTGCTCCAGGTGCACCCTCTTCTTTCTTTGCCAATTCAAGTAAATTGGCTTCCTCTCAATGTGCATTGCTATCTCATACGCCTGTACTATGAATTATTGATTCTGGTGCTTCCAACCATATGTCTGGCTCTTCAAATTTATTTTCAGATTATAACCCCTCCTCTGGTCAGGACAAAGCGTGTATTGTTGATGGTACTTTTTCATCTGTGTCAGAGAAAGGTTTAATTCATACCACCTCTTCCCTTCCTTTGTCTTCTGTCCTCCATATTCCTAATTTTAGTGTTAATCTTTTATCTTTGAGTCGTATTACCCGTGACTTAAATTGTAGCGTGACGTTTTTCCTGATCATTGTCTTTTTCAGGACCTTATCACGGAAAAGAGGATTGGCAGTGGTAGAGAGAACCATAGTCTCTACATTCTGGATCAGACAGACAAGCTGACCCATTCATCTATTCAATTCCCATCCACCAAGGACGACATTTGGCTGTGGCACCGTTGCTTAGGCCATCCCTCTTTTTTATTATTTAAGTATTTATTTCCTTCTGTCTTTGAGAAAAATAATGTCTGATTTTCAATGCGAGTCTTGTCAACTTGGAAAACAACATAGAGCCTTTTTTGCTCCTATTAATAAAAGTTCAGTTCCTTTTTCTTTTATTCATTTTGATGTCTGGGGTCCGTCCCGTTTTGTGTCTTTAACCGGTCAAAAATGGTTTGTACCTTCATAGATGATTACTCCAGGGCCACTTGGGTATATTTGATGACAGATAAAAGCAAGGTGTTTTCTGTGTTTCAAAACTTCCATAAAATGGTTTGTACTCAGTTTGGGGCGGTTGTTAAAATTCTCCGTTCTGATAATGGGGGGGAATATATCAACTCTGGTCTTGTCACTTACTTCGTCACTCATGGCATTATTCACCAGACTTCATACACTAATACCCCTCAATAAAATGGTGTTGCCAAACGCAAAAATCGCCATCTCCTTGATGTCGCCCATTGTCTATCCTTTGAGATGCAGGTTCCTTGATCCTATTGGGGGAAGCAGTTTGCACTGCCGTTTATTTGATTAATCGTCTTCAAAAACAAACACCTCTTCAAGTTTTGTTTGGGTCTACCACTTTCGGATTCTCCATTTCTTCTAAGACTTTTGGCTGTGTTTGCTTTGTCCATAATCATTCACCCACTCGTGGTAAATTAAATAGGTCCATTAAGTGTGTTTTTCTGGGTTATTCTGTCACCAAAAAGGGTTATAAGTGTTATCATCCTCCCACTCACAAATGGTTTGTCTCCATAGATGTCACTTTCTTTGAGTCTCAACCTTACTTTCCGCCCTCTCCGGTATCACCGTCATCCCTTCAAGGGGAGCCTTGATGTGAAGAGATTCTTGTTCCACTTCCGCCCGTGGTTGACCATATAGAGGATGATGAGCCAGCAGTTGTTGAAGAAAAGACAAGCAAAGTTTATATCAGGGACAAGGACAGACAGCAAGCCACATGGATGCAAGAGACAACTTTCGTTCCTCTACTGCCAACTTCTTCTCCAGATGAGTGTCCTAAGAGTCCAGGTAATTCTGATTCTAGTACTCCTATTCCTAATTTTTCAAATCTTGATGTTCCCATTGCTAATAGGAAGGGGGTTAGGTCATGTACTCAGCATCCGATTACTAATCATGTCTCTTATTCTAATATGTCTTCGTCATATAAAGCCTTTCTGTCTAAAGTGTCTTCTGTGAGTCTACTTACCAATTTTCAGGATGGTCTCTCTATTTCTGAATGGAAGCATGCCATGATGGAAGAGATGAAAGCTCTCAGCAAGAGTGGCACTTGGGAGTTAGTGGAGTTACCTAGAGGCAAAAATCCAGTTGGGTATAAGTGGGTGTACACGGTAAAACACAAAACCGATGGTTCCATAGAACGATACAAAGCAAGACTGGTTGCTAAAGGTTTCACTCAAACTTATGGGGTGGATTACCAGGAGACATTCGCACCGGTTGTTAAGATGAATTCTGTGAGAATCTTACTCTCTCTTACTGCAAATTTGGATTGGCCACTTCATCAGTTTGATGTGAAGAATGCATTCCTTCATGGAGATCTAGCAGAAAAGGTGTATATGGATATTTCTCCTGATTTTGCGGATGCAAAGTCCAACGGTAAAGTATGCAGGCTTCGAAAGTCACTTTATGGGCTAAAGCAATCTCCTAGGGCTTGGTTCGAAAGGTTTGCTCAAGCTATGCTGAACTATGGGTTCAAGCAAAGTCAAGATGATCATATCTTGTTTGTGAAACACTCCTCACATGGAAAGACCACAGCTTTTTATTGTCTATATTGATGATATTATTCTGACAGGAGATGATGTTGAGAAAATTCCTCGTTTAAAAGAATACTTAGCCAAGGAGTTTGAAATTAAAGACTTAGGCTATTTGAAGTATTTTTTGGCCATTGAAGTAGCTTGGTCCAAGAATGGCATTTTCAAATGCCAGAGGAAGTATATACTTGACTTGGTAAAGGAAACCGGAATGCTTGAAGGTAGACCTTGTGATACACCTCTAGAACCGGGCCAGAAACTGAGGAAGGATCAAGAGGGAGATCCAGTAGACAGGGGGAGATACCAGAGACTAGTGGGAAAGTTCATATACTTATCCCACTCACGTCCAGACATTGCCATTGCCATTGCCATTGCCATTGCCATGTGTATGGTGAGTCAGTTTATACATGCTCCGAGAACTTCCCACTTAGAGGCAGTTATGAGAATCCTGAGATACCTAAAATTTTCTCCTAGAAAGGGTTTCTATTTCTCAAAATATAGCCATCTCAGTGTGGAGGCATTTACTGATACAGATTGGGCTAGATCCGTCACTGACAGATGATCAACTTTCGAATATTGCAAATTTGTTGGTGGCAACCTAGTCACATGACGAAGTAAGAAACAGAATGTGGTTGCTAGATCTAGTACTGAGGCAGAATTCAGGACTATAACTCAGGGTGTAAATGAGTTACTATGGATTAAGCTTTTGTTGGGAGACTTGAGAATCCATCAGAATGACTCTATGCGACTATACTGTGACAACAAGGCCGCAATGAACATAGCTCATAATCCAGTTAAACATGATAGAACTAAGCATGTGGAGATTGATAGGCACTTCATCAAGGAAAAACTCACTAGTGGTATCATATGTATTCCATTTGTGAAGACTAAAGACCAACTAGCCGATGTTCTCACCAATGGGCTAGGGAGCAAATCATTTCATGGCATCTTCAACAAGCTGGGCATGAGAGATATGTTCGCATTAGCTTGAGGGGAAGCATTAGAATAGGAAATACGTAATTGTGTGATTGTGTTTCCTTATGTTATGCCTTATGGCACTCCTGTAATTACTTAGTATTATCAATATAAAAGGGAATGAAGTCTAACTCATTCCCTAACTCTTTCTCTTCCCCAAAACTACAATCTTTTCATTTTTTCCTTCTCATGTGTGAGTTTGTTACCGTAAACCCTTCATCTTCTACCTTCTTTGCTCTTCCATTCTCTTTCAATTTCATTTCAATTCACATGATGGCTCTTTGTATCTTTGTTTCTATTGTTGTAGTTGCATTACTCTTTCTAATCACTCTTTTAAGATCTTTTCCAAGCGGATACCATTTCAACATCAGACCATATAGAATTCATGATGGGGATTTAAAGATTGAGAAAAGAAATTTCATTATCCAGATTGACAAAGTTTGTAGAGGTTAGAAAATAGAGTTACAGAGGAAAATAGGGTATGAAGCTAATCCTTATCGCTGGACTTGGGTGGAGCTTTTTGGCTAAGCCAAGCTCTAAGAGCGGCAGCAGAAGTTATGGATGCTATCACTCTTCAGAAAATACAGTAGCAATAATAATT